>NW_026099572.1:57538320-57543154 GCF_025091365.1 Daktulosphaira vitifoliae
TTGGTCCCACTGTGTGCCACCGATATTATGAAACGTAATAAATGACAATATTTTTTCTGGAAGTCAAAATTTTTAAACAATTATAAAACGTAAACGGTTGTTTGAATAAAAAAATTTTAAGAACAATATTGTTTGTAATTTTTTTTCTATCATATTATCAAATAAAAAATAGTGGTTCCCATTTAAAAAAATTATAAATAAACATTTTTATCCCTGAAGGGATAAAAAAAAAAATTATTTAACCTCATATTATTGTAGAGTTTTATAAACTTAATAATTTTTCTTTTTACAAAAATTTTAAATTCTCAATAGTTTCTGAGAAAATAAGTGTCTTACCAGATTTCGATCATTCTGTATATATACTTTTTCTTAATTCCTTTTATTCAAGAGCTGATATCTCCAGCCTTCATACTACTTATAATAAATTACATTTTTAATTCCATAACTGAAATTAACCAGGGTCATGATGATTAATCGATCATTTCTTCTCTTTTAATAATTTCTCTATGAAATGACAACAATAGATTATTGAATATCAATTTCATAATAAATTTAACTACTATAATAAGTATTAATTTGTGTTTTATTCTTATAAATCATAAAATTTACAATTAGGATATAATTATGGAAATAGAAGTTGATGTTTCTTTTGGAATAATTTAACCAACCCTTCTAATAATTATAACTGTTTACACATTTGATTTGAAACGTTTTTTGTTATAATGATTTATATCACTGTCAGATATCATTTACACTTGTTCTAACTAGTATGCCGCGACCCAATATGCTTATTTTTTTGTTTTATAAACTTAAATAAAAATCAAAATGAAAAATTTTAAATTACCGTAATAGTAGGTTAAATATAACATTTTGGGTAGTTATTTTAAATGTGCTATTTGTTTGTCAATTTTAAGGTGACTTGTGAAATTTTTTTTTAGTTATAATTGTGTGATCAAATAAAAACTTTTGATTTACTATATTAATGTAGTAAAAAAATTAATGTTTCAAATTTTTAGGCTTAGAAAGCTTTTTCCTAAGTACTACTGATCCCTTCAAAAATATATATGTTATCTATATTTTAGTACAGTTATAAAGGTTGGATAAGAATGGGTTAGACTAGTAATAGATTGTCGTACGTCGGTAGTACCGTGACGTTGACACAAAAAAAGGTACACAAATTAATCAGTACTTTTTGGCGTCAAGTTCGTCGTTTTGGCTCTTATCGAGTCCTACCTTTGGGTACACTGTTCAGTCCCATCCCTCTAATTTGTGAACCACTAAAGGGGTAAGTATTAAACCCGTCATCACGGTCTAGCTCAAAAGTAGCAGACTGAAGGGTTGCTACTCGTCAGCCACCAGCACAACTACCTTTAGACAATACCTACTATAGGACGGATAAGTCCAAATCTAGCCAGCGCGCACACTAATTGTTGAGATCGACTAAAGGACACAAACATCACTTTAATAACACAGTGGATATAAGGCAATTGCATTAAGTGCAGGTTTCGAACATTTATCTTTTATTTACGGAATGTAAGAAACGCAAAATCAAAATACAATGTAATAATGTTACATTGTAACTCAATATAAATTAATTTGTTCGAAATACAAAGTTTCACACACTAAACGTTCTGACTCGTACTAGACATTTCTTAGTCAAAACATCAAACCCCATTTAATTTTCTTATTTCCTTTATATATTCTTGTTCGCACCATTGTTAACTTACTTACCCTGCATTTTCCCTTTATATAACATTGTTTTATTACTTTAGAATTTAAAATTGCTTACTATAGTGTTAAAAACTTATAATAAATTAACATCGAAGTTATTTGATACCTTGTCAGCTATTTACTACAACATTTCTTAACATATTTTACAAATATTTTTTGCAAATATAATATGAAAATAAATGTCTTAATACTAATACTAATTAAATATATATTTTTTAGAATTTTATTGAAAGAACAAGAAACAGATTTAACGTTGATGATTAGTACAAGGAATTTTTTTTTTTATCAATTGTGATTTGTATAAATGAAAATTTTTTTTAATTTTAAATCATTATAAAAACTAAAGATAAAAAAAAAAATTATATGGCTTGCTAATCTAATAATAAATATAATAGATTAAGTTTTAATTTAATTTAACTCATACCTTAATTTGGTACTACTATCTATATAAGGTTTATTTAAAAAGGATTCTTTGTTAGCACACATATATATATTTTTAATTATAAAATAAATTGTTTTCACAATAATAAAATGTATAATTAAAAACCAAATAAAAAAATCAGTTGTGTTTCATTTATTCTTTATTATGGTAATATACTAATAAAATATTCTATTTTTTAAATTTATTTTCTCATTTCTAAAATTCATCTAAAATATATATTAGTTAAAAAAAATATTTGTCAACATTATGCATTTCAAAAACATTAAGAAGCCGTCTTAACGTTATTATTTTCAGTTCAATTGGTTCTTGTTTTGATGTTGCTTTACTATAAATTCATAATATGTTAAAAAAAAAAATCGTTTTGAATTACATAATTGTAAAAAGTATAATAAACTTGATTTCGATCTAACTTATTTATATGACTTAATTGTCGAGGGTTTTTACCATATGTTCGATGATTGAGAGAATTCTTTCGAATTGTGATGCTAAAACCTTTGACTAGATACGGTTAATGATTTTCTAGTAAAATTTTAAATAATATTGACCTAGAATGACATTTCATGTGGATTATCACAAAATAATAATCAAAATATTAATAAGACCATTACCATTTCAGCTATGCATAGAAGCTAAAATAAAATAAAAATTTTATGTCCATTTCAAAAGAAAGCAGCTCCTCCTTTACTTGCCGTCAAAACAAATACTGCAACCACAAATAATAATTATTATGCATATATTTATATATCTCTATAAATATTATTAATAAAATTAATAAATTATTTATAATGTTATAAAGCTTGTAATAATGTGTTTGAGAATTCTCTAAGAGTGCGCAACATACACCAAATCGCTCACAGAATAGGGAGAACTACAGGCTGACACTAGTTGTAGCAGAAATGTTTAATAAATAAGTAAAAATATTGTTTATTTTTTCTTTTTACTTTTTTATTTAGGTATCACCAAAAGAGTAGCACTTCGTGCACGTCACAAAGTTATTTCAAAATCAGCGATTGACGTATTTTCTAAAGACTATTTTTATTCTTCATTTATTTCAGTCTTTATGTATGTAAAGTAATTTAAAATACTGGTTAAGTTACTAGGTAAGTTTTAATAAAAACAAAACTTAAATGCACAACAGGTTTTCCTCAGCCGCAAACGTAATTTATATACTTGAGTTTTGTCTTATATTTATTTAATTTAATTTTTAAATACAGTTTTAATGTGATTTTTTTAATAATATAAATGTGTTTATGTATGTAGGTATTTATTCATATAACATTTTGTATTTAGAATAAATCGCATACAATTAAAATGAAAGAAAAATAAAAGAAAAGAAAATCTTTGTATTAATTTATTTTCTTTTTTTTTATAATAAATAAAACATAAAAAAGTTTCTTAAAATGCTTTTTCAAACTACATAAGAGTAGAGAGTAAAAATAAGGTGACAAACTTCATCGATATTATAAAAATGCTAACCACGCAATGTTAGTCTATTATTATAAATAAAGTAAATAAAGAACAGTATTGTTTTAAAAATTATTTTAAGTACATTACATTGGTATATAAACTTAAAATCAAAACAATGTAATTTTCTATTTTTTTTTATAAAAAATTATTACAAGTAAATGATGTTATTGTTGGAGCATACGGTTGTTTCATTATGTTTTATTGTATTAAATGATGTAATTTTATGTTGTTGCACGAAAATTGACAAATCATCATGGGTAAGAATATATAAAACGATTATATGATTAATTTAATATAATTGTTGAATTTGGGTTATTACACAGTTATTTAAATAAACATCGATTCTAATAAAGTGTTTATATTTGATTTTAAAAAGTTAGACATGTCACATATTTCAGAAAAAAACTACGGAATTCGTTTAAAGGGTGGCAAGTCATCTGTTGACAAATGTCATCAGTTACTTTTCAATAAAAACCTACCCGTTCCTAAATAATTAAATGTTTTAGTTTACATCATATTTTTCCTTAAGTGATATATTCATAACTTGGCTGAAAATACATTTTTATCATTTGTGTTACACTATTAGCCTTATAATAAATTATTTTTTAAAAACGTACTAACACAACTACCAAAACTAACCTTATAAAGAAATAGTTGTTTTAGAGATTATACTTATTAGCAATACATAGATTTATAAGTAATTACAAATTATTTATTCATATATGTACCGTGATTATAAAATATTATGTCATGTCATATGTCGTTATAGACTAACTGCATAAGTAACCTACGCTTTTTAAAACACATACTAGACACATAAACGATAGGACACTCATCTTGCGCAAGTGCCTCTAAACGTATCGTGGTGTCCGCAGAGCACCGACGGCCCACAACAATAAAGAACTTGTTTTGCACAAATACCTTAGACGTGTTTCGACCAACGCACTGCGCCGATAACGTCAATGTGAAAACGGAATTAAACGTTATAATACGGTACGGCACGCCGCTGTGCGCCACCACACCATACACATAATAATCACTTATTTCCGGTTACGTGAATTATCGCAGTTATGTGCAGGTGGTTCTATGCAGTTAGTATTTATTTAGAACTGCTCTAAATAATAATCGTAATGACTTTCAATCATTACTATTGTATTATTTACAAGTTTGTCTATTGCAGACAAATTTATTCTA
>NW_026099572.1:57543297-57577854 GCF_025091365.1 Daktulosphaira vitifoliae
TGTATATAATAATAACGAACTTACTTATTCAAAAACATTCCCTGTGAATAGGGGCTAAGAATACTTCCACGACCCCTCTGCCAGTCATAAAAGGCGACTAATGAAGTAGCGTCAGGTCGACAGCCGGCGTAAATAGGTACTTGGAATGTTGGAACATTAACTGGTAGAAGTAGAGAATTCGTAGAAGTACTGAAGAGGAGAAAGTTAACATTTATTGTGTGCAGGAAACTAAGTGGAAAGGAGAGAAATCAAGGGAAATAGGCGAGGGTTATAAAATAATATACTCAGGGAAGTATAGTACAAAGAATGGTGTAGGGATAATAATGGATGAGGAAATGAAAAGTAAAGTAGTAGAAGTAGCTAGGAAAAGTGACAGGATTATAGTCGTGAAATTGATATTCGAGGAAAAAGTGCTGAATGGTGAAAAGTGCCTATGCACCACAAGTAGGATGTGATGAAATAGACAAGGAAGTGTTTTGGAATGAAGCCAGTATGCAGTAATTAAGGCGAAGTTAAAGAGGTATGATTTAAACAAACTGACGTACTTTATTTTAATAAAATAACTTTTACAAAAATAAATATGAAAAACTGAAGAAAGATAATTAAAAAAAAAATATGCGCTTTTATTCATCCACTTGGTTTTTGCGAAAAAATGGTGATTGGAATTGCAAATTATCCTCATGCGAAGCGTTGCCCGATAGGTAGTGCTGATCCCCTCTGATAAACTACTAGATCGTTGGTCAACCGTCCTGGACTACCTAATTCTATGTTCGCCGACACAAATGTTAGTACTTCACTTAAAAACTATTCCATTAGCATTATAAATTGTTCACAACAAATTATTCAAATAGGGTTAGAAATAAATATTAGGCGAACAATGACTGAATCTTAACCATAGTATTTAGTATTTATTTAAATATCGATAATATTTTAATCCATTAATATTAAATGTTAATTTAATATTAATGTTAAAATATTAATTAATAAAATATTAAATAATCAAATAAATATTAATATTAAAATTAATATTAATAATAAATGTTTTTTTACTAATATTCGTTAAATATTTTTTTTTTAGAATTATATTCAAAAAGTTATAAAACAATTACAAACTAAACATAAAGTAAAATTATTTTATTTTTATATAGAAAGTATTTTATAAGTTTAAAAAGTTCTTAATTATATCCATTGTAAAAACTATAGATGAATAAAAAAATTATTTCATTTGATAGAATAATAAATAAAAATATACATATAATTTCAATTACATGATATAACGCTCAGTTCATTTATATTAGGTATAAGTTGGATTTTAGTTTGAAAACTCAATCAATCAATAATTGATCATTCTGTATAAAATCAACTATTAGAATTTCATAATTTAATAGATTATTGAATAAAGATATTAGATTAACTTTTATTTTAACTCTTTTAAACCTATATTTTATTCTTAATTCAAATGAATCAAAATTAATGTTTTATTGATAGCTGTCCCAGAATGGTGACCGGAAAAACTTCAAGAGAAAATATTATCAAATATTAAAAAACGTACATATGTCCCACTGTGATTTATTAATAGGACTATATAAACAAATATTTAAATTATTAAATCATAGTGCGATACTCTGTATAAAAAAATATTAGATTTTCAAAAGGTAAAAAAACCCAGCACAGGGGATTGCGGCACAGTGGTGACGTGGTATAGATGGATCAAGTATAACAAGATTGTAATGATCCATACATTTTTCAAAAAGTTATAGCATAATAAAGTTAAAAATGTAAAAAATAAAATTGAGAATTTTCACACAATAATAGCATTTGGTAGCCATTTTCATCGTGAAGACAAAATAAAGTTCGAAATTTGTTTTTTACATAATAAAGTAGATTACATTAGCTTTAATTTAATATATATAAAAAAGTGTCAGACTTTCCGAAACACTTTCAAAATTTAAGCTGAAGAAGTAAATTTTTTGTGAAAAAGTTGTCATTTTGAATTCCCCCCTATATATAAAAAAATATTGGTGATGGAAAACATTTAGTTGCTGATTTGAAATTAGGACGAAAAATTGAATAATATAAGTATATTTTTTACTCAGATGAACATTTTTTGCAGGCCATTTATTCATAATTAAGAACAAATTATTATCTAAATGTTCTGTGTCAAGCCCTTCAATTTTTATACACGTTTGTCATAAGTGTAATAACTACTTTATAATTTTTTACAAATTCTCCGAAATAATCACAATACTAAATATCAATTTCATAATACGTTGAATTGCTTTGATAGATATTTATTCATAAATTATACTTATAAATCAACTACTAATTAGGAATAATGATTGAAATAGGAGTTAATTTTTCTTTTAGAATAATCATCCAATTTCTTAAAATTAAAGACTATCTACAGATTTGCATCGAAGCGTTTTTTATGATAGTGATTTTACTGTCAAATATCATCTATACTGGACCTAATTATATTACGTTCACACTGTGCTGGGTTTTATCTAACTTCAATAATTTAAAAATATACAGTTACTAAATGGTATATCGAGGGTCTAAAAGATTTATATAAATAAGACTCTATTAAAATAAGTATATATCATATCGAATCAGTCAATTATTGCCTAATTAAATATAAAGTTACTTGCGCAAAAAACAACCATAAGACGTATCGTTATAACCATTTTTAGTATAGTTATAGTCATAATTAATGAATTTTTTTTTATAATAAAAATAAATAAATAAATTTTATCTTAATATTTTTACAAGCTCAAATTTACTAACAGTATTATATTGGATAAATTTTATTTCTGATGTTTTTACTAATTTCTATGTGTACAAAGGGCCTTTAAAATAGCAAGTTTTTGTAATTGTCAACAAATTTTAGTAACATAAACTTTACTTAAATTTGATACATTACAAATATCTTAATCAACTATAAATAATTTTTTACAAATGTTAGTATTAGTATTTATATTATGCTTAATATTAGTAATCAAGCGTGTAGTATAGGAGTATAAACTTTCCAATTAAAATCGTATAAATATGTTTAAGATACATAATAGAGGCGAGAGTAAATAATAGTTCATGTTTAACCCTCATGACAAATTATCAATATTTTACAATCAAGAAATTACCAAACAAATATGTGGATTCTTATACAACAACTTGTATATGCAATCTGTGAGTTGATAACTCATAGGTTTTAATCGAAATTTTTTTTCAAAGAATGAATTTGAATTTTTGCCAGTCAACAATAATTGGCAAATTAAAAAATGCGAGGAATTGAAATTTAAATTTCAAGAATGTGTTAATCAAAAGCCTCACAAGTCCCGAAATGTTCCAATAAATCCAGTGGAGATACCAGGTGACGGAAATTGTTTCTTCAGCGCTCTTTCTTATTGGATAAGTGGTTCAATCGAATATGGTTCAAAATTGCGATTTTTGATAGTCGACGTAAATAAATTTTTAATTTTTAAATAAAAGTAAATTATTGTGTTTAATTATTTTATTTTTAAAAGTTTATGACACATTCCGATTCATTTAAACTAATGACAAAGGACGACGAACGAAATGCCCGAATTTTAAAAATGTACAATACATGTAAGAATTAACAATTTATTTTTTTGAGAGTTGTTCTTTATTGTAAATCACTGATCAATTGGAATTAGATAAATAAATCATCTATGGTTAAGTTTGAGTTACTCAATCTAGGATATCAATTACTCAGATTTAATGATTTTTTGACTTTATACACGTTTGAACAAAATAAAGTAATACGTGTTTTTATTGACACTGGGCACTAATTGGGTTGTATAGACTGTCGGTCATCGAAAGTGTACCCGAAATTATGTGAACAATAAAGGCACGGTACGGTATTATCTCCTGCGACTCATGACGTCGTAGAGGTAAACCTTATCACTAGACCAATTATAACTCATATACCCATGCACAAACCGTATATAGGTTATAACTTGGCTTGCGACTGACATATTTGAAAAATTTCACTTTCCAATAAATTTCAATTTCTATAAAACTATGGTTTAAAATTTAAATATATTTTACTTGATCAAAAATATTACTAAGGTATCAAAAATGTGTTATATACAATGTGTATCTTATGCATTACAATGTTTACTACTTGCATTTGAAAATTTGCACTATTTTTTTATAGTTATATTATAGTTTAATTTACAAATAATGTATTTTTGAGTAATAAATGTTTGTATTAGCACATTTTTATCCTAAAAATATTTTAATTACCGTTAAAATTAATAACATTATTTTAAAAATTTTACATTTTTCCAGTTATTGTAATTTATTTCTTAAATGTACTTAGCTGAGTTCGCAGAATCTCCTGAAATAGCTGCAGCAGCTGAATTTTTAAACACATCAATATATATTTACACTTTATATCCTGTGGATGGATGGCACTTCATTAGCAAAAATTTAGTGACAAACGAAGACGAAAATGAAGAATGCATATACTTGATTAATTATAATGAACATTATAATGTTGTTATAGAAGTGGTAAGAAAATTTATCATTAGTATAATTTGTAAGACTTATTGAATAACAATGTAAAATTACGTAGAGTTAAGTAAGAACTTATCAATGACTTTACCGCGGGGGGTTAAAATTATTTTATCAACCAAATAAAATGTGTTTTTTAAATGACATGACTACAACACAGATTTATATACACAAGGATCGGTTTATCATTAACCACTCAATTACTCTCAAAATAATTTTTCTTTTCTGTTAGTTTCATATAATTCTTGATATATCAGCGAATAATTACTTTTTAGAATCATTCCTTATAACGTATAGGGGTATTAAGTTTATTTTTTTTAATTGCTGCATACATATTNGTAATGTCTTCGACTAGATACGATTTGTGATCTTTTGACGTATCATTGAAAGAAATCGGTTCGGTGAGAGCTGAGAAAAAGTGGTAACAGACAAAAATAAATAAATAAAATCACATCATAGTAAAATTAATACCTTCTCAACTTCTCATCGAAGCTACAATTAAGTCTACACACCTTTAAATAATAAGAGATGATTACTTAAAAAGTAATTATTTGCTAAATAATCAAGAATAAAAAATATATCAACATTTTGTACTATATTTATTTACATTTTTATTGTAATATTATATAGTATTCGAATGTCTTATTATAAATCAGCTACAGATAAAAATAATAGCTGCGAACCAGATTTAAGCTAATTAATTATGTATGTTGCCACTTAAAAAAATTAAGTTGACACCCTTATACGTTTTAAGGGATGATCTTAAAAGTAATTAACAGCTAATAAATCAAGAAATTTAAGTAACTAAAAAAAACCAAAAATATTTTTTCAATATTGTATTTATTTTGAGAGTAATCGAGTGGTGTATTGTAAACCGATCACCTCATATAACTTACATAATTATAACGAGATTTGATAATTCAAAGTGATAAATTCGTCTAGAATAATTATGCAAAAGCGAGATGTACACGGTTTTAGATAGTTCATCATAAATACATGAATATGATTTTTTCGTTACTATGCCTTACAAAAAATCTCACAAGGAAATGCCGAATATAATTTTTTATTTATTTTACGTTAAAACATATAGTGTGTCCCGTCGTGATTTACTAATTTTAATATTAATTTAAATAGTCAGATTAGTAAAACAGTCTTTATTATAAGTCTATCATATAATTCAGTTAAACGTTAGAAGGGTTCAAAAAATCATTCACTACTATAAGTAGTTTTATATATGGTCAAATGATTACTTTTTTTTAATTCAATGCTTAAAATAATTTATTTTCGTTTTAATATGAATTGTTTTACATTATAAGTAGCCTTATTCTTAACTTTATTTAAGTTTATTGATAACATATTTTAATTACGTTTTAACAAAAATTTTCGTTTTAATCATTATAATTATGCTGTTATTCAAAATCATTTCTTGTCCTATTTAATAGTAATAGAGCTAATTATTATTTTATTTTTTTAGCAACAATGGATTTATGTTGAACAACTTTACACAAAAAATTAATATTCCTGAAATTAATTTTTTAAAGTAAACTTGTATCAATTTCGTTTCTTAAAAGCAATCCTACTTTTTAATTATTTCATCAGATTTATTCAATTGAAAAAAAATGTTAGTTTCAAAATTGTATTTATATTATTTGATTTTTAACAAGACACAATTGTTTAAATTCTATCAGACAAAAAGTGTACTTATTTTTAAGACATAAGTTGATAAACATTAAAGTTGATTACATTATGATAATGTATGGTTTATTCGTATTTCAGCTCAATAAAAAACCATTATTGTTAAAAAATAAAACAACGGTTAACTATTATTTTCAAAGATATCTCCTAAAACATAATTAAGGAATCTCTATATTGTTATTGAAGCCTCAATTACTAATGTCATTTGCTTGTAATATTTATTGTGCATTATAACACGGATTGTAATGTTTAAAATATGTGGATCTTCAAAGTGTAACTGTACATAAAAAAATGTATGTTTAAAAAGTTATATTACTTGTCGCTCAACACGTTATAAGTAATTTGAGTTTAACTCTAATTATTCAACTTTTTATCGAATATCATTATTAGCAACACCTTAATTGTGTAAATTTTAATGTAGAATACAACTATTTAAATATAAAATTCTAAGTTTAAATCTTAAGTCAATTTCTTTTGTTCCAATGCATTATATTGTTGCAAAAATAATAAATTGTTATCATTTAATTTATTGATATCAATCAGCAATGTTATTTATGAAAATCGATGTCTATTGTTAGCTTATATTATGAATTATCTGCGACCGAGAGAATTTTATCACTATATTATTGTTTATAGACTTTAAATAATAATATAAATTCTTGATTTATTTTTACTATTTTTTTACTAACGAGTAAATAGTTATAATGCAATTTTGGCTGACATATTGTTTTTTAAATTTCTTAAATTTGAATTTAAGGTAACAATTTTATCATTTTATATGGTTCTCAGTTCTTAATCTATATTAATTTAATCCATCCCATAATATTCCATATATTCTAGAATTACTTACTCAATATAATTTATTAAATAAAACTATACTTTATCAAATAATCAAGAGTTATTGAATCATTTTTAGTATTTTATTACATCTGTTGGTTTATTAAAATATATGTTTTTGTTAATATCCCATTATAATTTAAAGTTCAGACGAATATTGTTTGTGCAGTTGGAAAAATTGTTCGCGTAATTTAAAAAAAACTTAAGGCATCTGAAAATTATTAAAATTAAAAATAAAAACAAGCTACAAAAATAATTTTTGAAAATATTAGTATTTTGATTGAATTTTTTTCTATTATATTTTTATAACATAGGTATATAAAAATATAGTAACTCTATCATTTTTAATTATTATACTTCATTGGTCAGACAGATGGACGAAATAGACAATTTTAGCTTTTATGTGAAGCTAATAAATAATAATTTTACTATGATACATTTTTTTCGTTAATTTTTATCAGCTTTCGTCGGAATAATATCTATTAATGATACATCGAAAGATCACAAATCGTAATACTAAAATATAATACACATAAATATTAAAATAATGGAAAAAATACAGTTCTCTTTTTTTTCTCGCCTTATTTTTTTTTTTTTTTTTTTGTTACTTTACCCATTTAATGTATTATATACATACTATATATCCTTATTTAAAATAAAAACATTCAAAACTGAGATCTCGTGATGAAAAAAATAAAAAATATCTTAAACACTACAAAATATTGCCATCGTGAATGTGCTCCCTTAAATACTAGATATAGGAAATAAATATTTTTTAAATCAAATATATTTCTGTTAGTACATTAATGACCAATACAAATGATTATCAAAATTTACTTTACTTTACAGGATCCAGAAAATAAAAGTCGTAGTCCTGAAGATATAAAAGTGAATATATGATAAATAATATTTTAATATAATTATATAGTGAATAGATTAAAACAAATTGGCCAGTTTAAATCAGTCTCCAAAATATTCTTATTGATTTAATATGATTTTTTAAGTAGAATTTTTATCACAATCTAATTATTAACATATAACATAGACTAAAGACTACTCAACACATTCTAAAATTTGATTATTCAAAAAACATTTATTTAAAAAAAGTGTAAATTTCAAAACTATAATTAGAAAATACATCTACTGTTTGCTAATTATATCATAAATAGAGGGTCAGAATGTATTTAGGTTATCGGACGTATTTGAATTATTCCACAAAATTAAGTTAATCAGTTAGAAAGTGTACATTGTATTTTTAACACGCTTATATTAGTTTCATCTGTATGTATGTATGTTTGTAACTCTCCACACGCCTAGTGTTATTATTCTTGCGTATCCCGTCGCTTTGAAACTAGGCTGTCTTAACGCATTCACCCCACCCCGTCACACACGCCAACAACACTATTCTTGTATAATTTTATTTTTGGTTTTTGTACCCATACACGCGTGGCTATAATCAATATTATATATATATAAAAAAAATTTTATTGTTTATTATGAGATATAAACATTTAAAGGTTCAAATTATTTTGAGTTAATATACATGTATAAAACATAAGGGATTACAAATACAAGTAGCTAATTGGTTTTTTATGACGATATTCGCAAGTAAATAGCCTTTATTATCAAAAGTAGTAAGACATAGTTGTGAGTTTATAAATACGCTAACTGCCAATACAGAAATTATATTTATTGATAGTCATAATTGACAATAAACATTCCGAGGCTGTGACAGCGATATCATAAAAACTAAAAAATAAATATAGTTTAAGAAACTAAAAAACACGCTATTAAAGCATGAATTTTGGTTTATTATTGTTTTATGCTTATTTTAAAAATTATTTTTAACTTTTTAGTTCTAAGAGCTTTGAAAGCATGTTATTTAACTATTTTTTTATTATTAATAGCTACATCACTTCTTCATCATAATAATAACATATATTTAAATTAACATTTATATTTTTGTACAATGCTTTATTAAAAATTGATAATTAATGACCCTAAAATAAATTAAAAAAATAATTATCAGAGAAATTTATAATTCAACTTTAAAATTTTTTTAACTTTTTAACTATAAAATTAATTTATAATTAGTTATTTATATCATTTAGCATGTTTTAGGGTAAGAAGCATTATATTAATATCAAAAATACGGTTCAAAATTAAAAAAAAAAAAAGTAAAAACGTTGGTTTCACGATTGTGTATTAAGGGCTTGAATGTGTTAAATATCTTTCATTACAACAAAGATAATACTTTTTATACTAGAAAGTTGTATTCAATAAATTTTTATATCAAACAAATATTGAGTAAATAAATATAAACTTAATTGTACAGGAGATAAATTTAATACTTATCATTATAACCTTATTTATTATAATTAATATAATAATACTAATACTCATTAAATATTTGTTCAGGAATTCATTAAAAATATAAGAACAAAAAAAAAATCCAAAAAGGTAAATCTATAATTTTTTTTTTTTATAGAATGTTTTTTGTATTAGAAATAGTTTTAAAAATAAATTTATTGTATGAACTTTAATTAAATAAAAAAATTATTTAGCCCTGCAATACATATTTCCATAATTTTTAGATGAACAGCCTATTATAACATTTTTATTAATTTCTTTTAGTTCAATGTTTTTCTCAATTTATCAATCATAAAAAAATTTTTATGTTTATTTCTTATACTTTATAATTTTAATTTTTCACGTGGAAAAATATATAGGATTTTCAGTAAATAAGGATACGATTTTCTATTGTTTTCATTGTTTATAACAATTCACATATATCCTTATTAACTCTACAACCTGCATAATTAACAAGCTTGTTTAATAGATAATGATCTAAGAAATTGACTATTCGATAGCAATTTTTAGAACAGTATTTTGGAAATTCTTAACAAATTAAAATGATGATTAGCGGTGAGACATAAATTTTATTATTTTTATTTCTAATTATTTCTCAACCATATTCTTTTTCACACNTCTATATACATTTTATGAAAATCGGTGGGTACCACACCGTGACCTCCCCTTGTTAGATATAAATACGTCAATAACTTTCGAAACACTGGTTTAAAAGTTGCTATCGGCCAGTCATTTTCTTAACTAGATAATTATCTATAGTAAAATCTAGTTAATTAGGTGTGTTTCTATTTGAAAAATTTAAGTTGACACCCTTAGAAAGTATAAAAATGAACATCAAAAATATTCTTATTTTTCGATTAATATAGTGGTTAATGATAAGTTAATCATTCTGTATATAAAATTAATGACATCGATTTATATTTTAAATGTAAAACACGTATCAGGTGTGTCAAAACATTTTCCACTTAATTTTTTTTACAAATTCCAATTGTAACTATATTATGTTCTATACCTTTATGTAGAGTTATTTTAAACTTCATTATGTTGAAAATACCTCTATATATTTGTGAGCATTGTAAATAATGATTGTAACGGTTGTAATCATACATTCAATCAGGAAGAGAGAGAGTGTAAAAGTATGGGAAGAGTGTATAGTATACACTGTATACAGAAACAGAAAGAACACAGGATAAGAATAAAGGATCAGGTGGTGAAATTACAGATTAGAGAATATAGGATAAGGAACGAACATATAAGAGGGAGTATAGGTGTAGTGTCAATCG
Organism: Daktulosphaira vitifoliae; assembly: GCF_025091365.1. Taxonomy (NCBI): domain Eukaryota; kingdom Metazoa; phylum Arthropoda; class Insecta; order Hemiptera; family Phylloxeridae; genus Daktulosphaira; species Daktulosphaira vitifoliae. The sequence goes on from NW_026099572.1 coordinate 57,554,016, forward strand.
TAGATAAAATGAGAGAAAATACTTAGATGGCTTGGTTTAGTCATGTAATGAGAAGAGAGGAATCAGAAGCTGTAAGAACAGTTATGGAAATTTATGTTGAAGGAAGAAGAGATAGAGGAAGATCAAAAAAGAGATGGAGGTATGTAATTGAAAGCAATATGAGGATGGCTGATGTGAGCGTAGATGATGGAGGAGATCGTGTCAAGCGGAAATTTGGGATAAGGGTGGCTGACCCCAATTAGTTGGGAAAAAAACAAGAAAAACTGTATTTTTTAATAATTGCATTATTCAGTTTATTAATAATTATTATTATTACTAGTTTACAAATAAAAAAAAATTTTCTGACCCATGACTTATGATAGTAATTTATTATGTAAAATTGTCCACAGAGTCCAAAAATGAAGTCCAAAATACAAAAAGTAGAACAGTTTTTGAGTTATTGCGAAATTAGCGTTTTTCGTGTGCTGCGAAAAAGTATTTTCATTATATTCTAAATATCGTTAATTGCATTCAACCGATTTTAAATAAAAATATCCCAATAAACCTATATGAAATAACCTTAAGTTATTTAAAAAATCGAAATTTTGTTTTGAAAAGTAATATTGTGAGTAATTTTTCAATATTTTTTTCTATATATTACAAAATTAAAGCATCGAAATAAAAAACTCTGATATTAAGAAATTTGTTTTATTTTTCAATAGCGCATAACTTCTTCATTTTTTTATCAATATAACAAAATAATATATTATTTTCTTTGTTATGTATCAGTGTATAATGTCTATTGAATATAATATATTATATTATACCATATTATGGTTGATCAATTTATTTTTTATTGGTGTATTTTACGTAAAACTCTGAATTTTTCCTGGCATTTTGAAAAAAATGATAAAAATTCAGAGGTAAACTCGTAGATAGCAAACGAGAAAAAAATCAGGTAAAATATTGTTTAAGATAAAAGTTATAGGTAATTTTATGTTGTTTAATTTTATGTAAAAAAAAATGAAAATCAGTTTAATGCAATTAACGATATTTAGAATATAATGAAAACACTTTTTCGCAGCACACGAAAAACGCTAATTTCGCAATAACTCAAAAACTGTTCTACTTTTTGTATTTTGGACTTCATTTTCGACTCAGTGGATGATTTTACATAAAAAATTACTATCATAAGTCATAGGTCAATTTTGTTTTAAACTAGTGTAATTAAATATTATTATCATTGTTATTTTTTATATCGGGTTTTTGATTCTAATTAGGAAAAGAGCTTAAATTGACTTGTTTACATATAAAAGACATGTAATCGGGACAATTTTTTTTACTTTATTGTAGGAAATTTAGACTTGCCCTGAAATAATGCCTCACGGTAGTTCCAGGGCAGCCCACAATAATGCCGGTCGGGGGAAAAAAAAGGCAATTTAGACTTTTATTTAACATATGTTTAAAACTCAGAGAATTTCTGGAACATTATCCAAAAATTAACACCTTTAATCAATGTTAAGTACTGTATACAGTCCTCTCTACTTGCTACTTACATTCTTATATATCTTTTATCCTCACCTCAAATTATACACAATAATATTGTTCCTACATATTTTCTATCAAACTCGATTTGTAACTCAACAAGCGATAGATTATACATTGATTTTATAATAATATTGTTATCATAATATTGAACTTTTTGGTCAATCTAAAACAAACAAAGTCATTTATAATTATTCTGTTTCACTTTATTTTCTGGTTCCTACCTCTTTGTTTCCATTTGTTGTCTCAACAATTTTACCCGTAATTGTAAATAACGGGTATAACATTGAATCATCATTCGTGCTGCTGTAATTGATTTTTTATAATCAGTTTTTGTCTCTCGTAGTTTTTCTAGAAAAATACATAAAAACAGTTTGTGTCACTCTTTGTGTCGTTAGATGACAAGGAAAACATGTTTAACTGTTATACCAATAGTTGGATATGCATAGGTATTACGGCGTCTTTATTTACAATGGACGATTCTATTTATTTATAAATTAAATTGACACAAACATAAGAGAAAGTTGGTGATGATTGTTTAAAGAGCGATACCTTGCTTGATAATAAAAACCTCCCATTTCTCATTGGAAACATTGTTTGGAAACAAATTGTTTTGAGCGCTATGTTTTTGGTGTAGTTGGTGCTATTTCAACACGAGTCATGTAATCTATAAGTTCTCAATAACTGCAAATTGTACTATCACCAATTTTTCATTTATTTTCTTGAATATCGTTGCATGAGAATTTAACTTCCCTATTAATAAAGATTAACATAAACCACAACTGTCCTTCCTTAAATATAAGATATAGAAAATTACTTTTCTTAAAATCATATAATTAATTTTATAATTCATTAATAGATAATAAAAATAATCATCGAAATTTATTTTGCTTTTCAGCGACCACCTAGAGAAGCTCGTAATCACAATGAATTAGAAGTGAATATATGATAAATAATAATTATTTTAATAAAATTGAATAGAATATTTATTAAAACAAATTAGTAAATATATCAATCACTTGCAAATAATTTAAAAAATAGTAGGTCAGAATTTTTTTAGGTTATTATACGTAATAGTATAATATTTGTAATGTCAAATATGTATTACATATTTGAATCACTTTATAATATTTATTCAATCAGATATGTAGTGTACAATAGAGAAGCACTTAACTATGAACAAAGAATTTTTTTGGATACATTTTAACCGTCTTATCGTATTCCCCAAATTTTTTGAAATATAAGAAAAAATAAGTCCTATAAAATTAGGTCAAATTCATCAACCACAAGAGAATTGGAAAATGGACCTCCAGGGTAGATTTTTAGTGATTTTGTTTATCTAAAAAGTATGACTTTTATTATTTTAAATTTAGTTCTAAATTTATTAGTTTTTCTTAAAAAGTAAAAAATATCAATTTTTTTATTTATTCGAAAACGATGTAGTATTACATAAATACTATTTATCTATCAATTTATCATGTTTCATACAAAAGTTCTAAAAAACAAATTATATATTCTATAAAAATGTTTGTACCTTTATATTATTTTATAGAATATTGACTTGAATTAAGAGTAAAGTTACTTTATTATATGATGAAAGAAGAAATTTGTATTACGATATTTTATATTTTATGAGTATTATAATTATATATAATTTATCGAAATCGGATTATTACTTATTGAGATGATCGTAAAAGTAATCATACACAATGATCATTATTATGTGTTTTTTGCAATTATTACAATATTCGCGTTAATCATTAACAACTTGTAAGAATTTCTTTTGGTTTTCATATTTGATTATTATGCTATCATGCTCTTGTATTAATTTAACTCCCCTTTGGGCAACAACATTCACAATAAATAACTGTGGTAATATATTTTTACCTTTAATATATTCAATATTTCACTCCATTTGTCAATATGATGTTCTAAAAATCACACGAAATGTTGAATCTGGTATTAAGTTTAGCAATTCTATGTTTACTTAATCATTAAATAATTTTTTGTAAAAGTGCTTATATCTTTTTGGGTGTACTGTAATTTTTTCGTAAAGTTATTAAGTTATTACTATTAGTTAATAATTTTATTAAGTAAAAATTGTGGTTACACGACATTGTATTAAGTTCTGGAAGTGATAAATAAATAAAATCCTTTATGAAATCAAGGACAATATTTTTTAATTGGAAAATTTATTTATTTGATGGGAATTACTGATTCAATTAATTGTTGAGTAAACAAATATAAACTTACTTATATAACAAATTTTAGAATCATGTTGCTTAAACTTGATATTGAACCAATATTTGATTTTTATACACGTTGATCATATCTTTGTGTAGCTCAGGTAATGCGTCTGAAGTCTAAAACAAATACTAGTACGTATTAAGAGTCCACGCTGATGAAGTAAAACTTCTTTCAGAGTCATTTCATTGTTAGAATATTAGGATTGTATTGGCACGGCACCGCCTTACGCTCTAGGCTGACGCACAACCGTGTCTCTCTCGATATCAGCCGTCCAGCTATTTAAATGACAATCAGTTGTCATCGGGTGTCTCCCCGCCCTTGACACCGTGACAAGGCCACCACCGAATATGGATTACGGAGAATGCGTTCTGTTCCGTTTCCGACATACACCTGAAATGATTGCTCCGTTCTGTTTCTGTGGTTTTTCTGTTTCTTTTAGTTTCGATGCGAAGCTCAGAAGGTATTAATTTTACTTTGATGTGTTTTTTATTTATTTATTTATTTTTGTCTGTTACCACTTTTTCTCAGCTCTCACTGAACCGAATTTTTCAACGATACGTCAAATATCATAAAGCGTATCTAGTCAATGACATTATCCTCAAAAATTGAAAAAAATTCCCTCGTTCCCCGGAAATGTCAATCTCCAAAAAATTTACAAATTTAAACATCACTAATTTTCGAAATTTTTTCAATTTTTTTTACTTAAAACTACCATAACTTTTTCAAATTTGAACAAATGAATATAATTTTTTTTTAAATAGATGCTTAAAGTCCTTACTTATCATTTGATATATTTTTTTATAAATTTGACCCTTTACCTGCCCACAGGGGGAATTCAACCCTTTTTCAACTTCACTTTTTAAAGTGTTCCGGAAATACTGACACTTTTATATATACCTTAAATTAAAACTTATGTAATATATTTTATAATGAAAAAAAAAATTGACCTCTGGACTTGTCTTCATGGTGAAAATGGCTACCAATAACTATTTTTGTGTGAAAATTCTCGATCTTATATTTTACATTTTTAACTTTAAAATGCTATAATTGTTTGAAAAATAAATGGATCAATACAATTTTTTTATGAGAAATAATATTTATATCCCTTTTNGATCAATATAATTTTTTTATGGGAAATACTATTTTCTAATAATCTCTTTTTTATTCGACATACTTTGTCTTAATCAGGATATTAATAAGGAACTAGCAGTTTATGTAGCTTTTGGAATAATCCACCAATTTTTTAAAATTAAACACTATCTAAAGATTTGCATCGAAGCGTTTTTTTTTTATAGTGATTTTAATCACTGTCAGTTGTCATTATACTTGATCCAACTATGCCACGTCTTCACTGTGCCACGACCCCCCTGTGCTGGGTTTTTTATTTTTGGACCCTCTGTAAAGAAGTTTCACTTTAATAAAACATTCCGCAATCAACAATAAAAAAAACCAGCATAGGGGGGTCGCTGCACAGTGGTGATGTGGCATCAAGTATAATGATAAGTGACAGTGATTAAAATCACTATAAAAAAAAACGCTTCGATGCAAATCTTTAAACAGTGTTTAATTTTAAAAAAATTGTGGATTATTCCAAAAGCTACATGATCTGCTATTTTCTTATTAATATCCTGAATGAAAAAAGGATTATTAAAAAATATTATTTTTCATAAAAATGTTGTGTTGATCCATACACTTTTCAATAAGTTATAGCATTATAAAGTTAAAAATGTAAAAAATAAAACCGAGAATTTTCACACAAAAATAGGTAGCCATTTTCATCATGAAGACAAGTCCAGAGGTCAATTTTTTTTTTTTCTAATAGAGTACATTACATTAGCTTTAATTTAAGTTATATATAAAAGTGTCAGACTTTCCGGAACACTTTCAAAAGTTAAATGTATAAGTAATTTTTTTGTGAAAAAGTTACCATTTTGAAACCTATTCTATGGGCTCGTAAAGGGTCAAATGTTTACAAAAATATATGAAATGATAGGTGAATATAAGGTATCTATAAAACAAAATTATATTGATATGTTCATTTTTAAAAAAGTTATGGCAATTTTAAGTAAAAAAAATTAAAAAAATTTCGAAAATTAGCGATTTTTAAATTTGTAATTTTTTTGGAGATTTCCCCCATTTACGGGGAACGAGGGAAATTTTTTTTCAATTTTTGAGGGTAATGTCTTCGACTAGATACAATTTGTGATCTTTTGACGTATCGTTGAAAGAAATCCGTTCGGTGAGAGATGAGAAAAAGTAGTAACAGAAACAAAAAAAAAATAACACAACATAGTAAAACCAATACCTTCTCAGCTTCGCATCGAAGCTAAAAATTATTGAAGTACATAGAATTAAAATTTTCTATAATTTAAAATATATGATGTAATTCTTTTATGATAATTATTGTGTGACTACTAAAAACGTATGACTTGTAATAAAAAATACAAAGGTAATTTAAATATAATTTTTTAATATTTTAGACTTAGAAATATTTTATTTGAGTACGGTTTATTCATAATTATATACTTGATATTATTCTCCTTGCAATTTTTTTTTTTTTGTAAATATAGATTGCAAATAAATATTGTAATAATATTATATTAATAAAATATTTTTTTAGGAATACATTAAAAAATTTGAGACTAAAATAGATGATGAAATAAAACAAGTAATTATATTATATATATATATAGAATAGTTTTATACATAATAAAGAGCTATTTTTAAAATTCATTGTAAGAACTTAAGATAAATGAACAATTTATTTCGCATAAAAAACAGACATAACATTCTTATTTAAATATAATGTTTTCTATGAATTAAATCATTTCAATTATTATATAGTTTAGTCAACTTAGTAATATGATTTACAAAAACAACATTACCAATGCTAGAAATAATTTTTATATCGGTATAGCTTCAATTAATAACATAAAATCATGAGAGGAGATGGTGCGCGAGATTTGATATTTTTATTATTGAACATTATTCATTTTCGCTTCTTTTTCCGCTTAGTTACAAAAATGTCAATAACTTTTGAAATATTGGTCCAAACGTTACTATGAATCAGTCATATTCTTAATCTGATGAGTTTAAGCTTCGATGTAAAGGTGAATAGGTATTAATATTACTATGATGTGTTTTTTTTATGTGTCTATTACCACTCAATATCAGCTTTCACTGAACCTATTTTGATGATCAATACGTTAAATTGTATCTAATCGAAGACATTAACTTCAAAAATTGAAAAAATTCCCTCATTCCTCGTAAATGGGGACAATTTCCCAAAAAATTACAATTTTAGAAATCGATAATTTTGGAAATTTTTTTCCATAGTAATATAAAAAAATAAAAACTCAGCACAGGGGGGTCGTGGCACTGTGATGACGTGGCATAGTTAGGTCAAGTATAATGATAACTGACAGTGATTAAAATCACTATCAAAAATAACGCTTCGATGCAAATCTTTAGATTGTGTTTAATTTTAAAAAATTGGTGGATTATTCCAAAAGCTACATGATCTGCTATTTCCTTATTAATATCATGATTAAGATAAAGTATATCGAATGAAAAAGAGATATAAATATAACCTGTGGGCAGGTAAAAGGTCAGATTAAAAAAGAAATATATCAAATAATAGGTAAAGACATCATGCATCTAAAAAAAGAAGTTATGTTGATTTGTTCATTTTTGAAAAAGTTATGGCAGTTTTAAGAAAAAAAAATTTCAAAAATTATCGATTTTTAAATTTGTAATTTTTTTTGGAGGTTTTCCCCCATTTACCGGGAACGAGGAAAATTTTTTCAATTGTTGAGGGTAATGTCTTCGACTAGATACGACTTTTGTTCGTTATCGTTGAAAGAAATCGATTGGGTGAGAGCTGAGAAAAAGTGGTAATAGGCAAAAAAAAAAAAAAATGCATAGTAAAACTAATACCTTCTCAGCTTCGCATCGAAGCTAAAATATGACGTACAATGGTTAAACAATTTATCATTTAATCAATAAAAAAATTAAAGCTCTTGTTACAAAAAAAAAAAAACGCAAAAAGCAATTGACTCACCGACTTACAATAAAATGTACACGGATGATACGGTGGCAATCGATTTGCCGTGCTGGGTTGGCAAGGGGATGAGTAAAGCAAAGACACTAGAAATCAGCTGTCACGCGATATCATATAATTAACGGTATTTGTGATAACTGGTCTACTTTGTCTTTGCTAAATACACGTTATCTACCAAACATTTTTGTAATTTTATAACATTTTTTAAAACTAATTTATTGTTATAAATGTTGATTTTAAGGGTTTTTATCTTATTTACAATATATTTTTTTTTCGTATTATTATGCTTTAATCAGACATTTTTAATAATTTTCTTATAAAATGTTTGGTAATAAAAGCCTAGAATGTGCTGAATATACATTTGAATATCACAAAATTATATTTAAATACATTAATTAGACCAATACCTTTTCAGCTACACATGGTAGCTATCACTTATATTTATTCGTAAATATTTTGATTGCATTGGGTGAATTTTTAAAAATAATTATACATTAAATAGTCAACTATTCAATATAGTTCATTAATTTTGTCGACATTTTGTTATGTAAAATTTTAGAAGGCTATTTCTGTCGGAGTTTGTAAAANTAGGGATCTCATGTTTGGGCAACACGTTACCAAGGTAGCTGAGAGAGCAATGAAGATGAGCACATCACTACTCAGGATAATGCCCAACTTAGGAGGACCGAAAGAAAGTAGGAGAAAGCTGTTTGTGGAGGTCCTTCATTCAGTGCTCCTATATGGCGCGCCAATTTGGGCGGACACATTAAGATACAAGAAGGCGAGCGTTGACACACTCAGGAAAGTGCAAAGGAGGATCCTGTTGGCTAAAGTGTGTGCTTACCGAACGGTTAGTGGCACTGCCACCAACATCCTAGCGGCAGTTCCACCTATAGATCTATTGGCAGAGGAGAGGAGAGATTTGCATGAATGGAGAGCCTCGGCGGTAGACATCAATACAGATTACAGGAGGGTGTTGAGACAGCGAACGATAGGAAAGTGGATGAGGCAAGTACAAGACTCCACAAAAGGGGAGTGGACTAAAAAATTACTTCACAACAATCTGGAGGAGTGGGTTACAAGGAGACACGGGGAGGTGGACTTCCACCTCACGCAATTGCTGTCCAACCATGGGTGTTTCTCCAGCTACTTATTCAAAATAAGAAGGCTGGAGACTAGCGNGTGCTGGGTTGGCAAGGGGATGAGTAAAGCAAAGACACTAGAAATCAGCTGTCACGCGATATCATATAATTAACGGTATTTGTGATAACTGGTCTACTTTGTCTTTGCTAAATACACGTTATCTACCAAACATTTTTGTAATTTTATAACATTTTTTAAAACTAATTTATTGTTATAAATGTTGATTTTAAGGGTTTTTATCTTATTTACAATATATTTTTTTTTCGTATTATTATGCTTTAATCAGACATTTTTAATAATTTTCTTATAAAATGTTTGGTAATAAAAGCCTAGAATGTGCTGAATATACATTTGAATATCACAAAATTATATTTAAATACATTAATTAGACCAATACCTTTTCAGCTACACATGGTAGCTATCACTTATATTTATTCGTAAATATTTTGATTGCATTGGGTGAATTTTTAAAAATAATTATACATTAAATAGTCAACTATTCAATATAGTTCATTAATTTTGTCGACATTTTGTTATGTAAAATTTTAGAAGGCTATTTCTGTCGGAGTTTGTAAAAAATACTTTTTCAAAATAATGGAGTTAATATTTGTTATTTTTGAAGTCACTTTTGACAGATTTTGCACACAGACATAAGAACTATCATCATAATAATTCGAAAAAATTTTCTCAAACTTTGTAAACCAACTAAATGTTTCATAGTAAAACTAATACTTTCTCAGCTTCGCAGCGATGCTAAAAATTGAAAAAATATCGAAAATTAGCAATTGTTAAAATTGTGACTGTGAAACCGTTGTTTAAATTGCAATTATGTTCAATTGTCATTTATTATTATAGAATCACCACAAAATTTTAATTAAATTAAAATATTTGTTTTCATTTGGAAAAAACAAAGTTGACGTCCTTAAAAAGTATAAAAGATGATTTTTAAAAGTATTACATAGGTTTATAATTCATATACATAGATTATTTGTGAAAAGTATACAATTAAAAGTAACCGAAGAAAGTTTAAATATTCTTTTTAATTAGCGAAAATTGGGTAATAATAAAAAAATTGCCTTGTATATACACTTTTATTCTCTTTATAATTGTTTTCCATTTCCAATATTTTTGAGAAAGGAATAAAAAAAAAATAATTGTTTATTTCCAATAAAATATCTGTAAATTTTTATTTTTCATAAGAAAATATAAAATATTTTAAAGCTCTTAAAAATTACTATCTAACAAAGTTTTATTTTGTTTCCAACACAATTCTCGTTTTGGAACAATTTGAAATATGTAAAAACATGTATTTATTTGGTTTAACGTTTTACGAGATCAAAGGAATTGCAAATTTTTGAGCAGCAGTGTACATATAGGGTATGCTTTTAAAGCATTAATCAAAAAATGTATTTTAAAATTCCTGACATTTACATTCGATTATATTGAAACAGTTTATAAAGTATTTTACTTCATAATATAATTTTTTTTGAGTAAACTATTATTTAAAAATCATAAATATTGATGTCTGAAAAATATCCTTAATGGATTAATAAGGAAAATTATTATTGTCTTCAAATGAAAATTAAATTAATATATTGTTTAACTGTTTGAAAAGGATCAGTTAGATTTAATAGTACCATGAAAACGTAATTTCAATAATACATCGAACACAAAAAAATTACGTTTCCCATTTTATATTATCCCAGAATTTCGAATGGGCTAACTAACATTTTTTTTAATAGAAACTCTAGTTTATTATATATTGTTGCATCTAATGTTATCTTTACAAAAATAAATAAAAAACGTAATTATATATTTTTGTATGTCACATATCATACCCGTAGCGTTCTCTCCCTTGTCCTCCTTTAATCCGCACTGAAATAATTGTTCGTGTTACAACTTACTCCGTATCCATGGTAAAATGTAACATAAAAAAAAACAACATAGAATAAATGTTTTTTTTAGCTTCGATGCGAAGCAGAAAAGGTATTAATTTTACTATGATGTGTTTTTTTTTTTTTTATGTCTGTTGTCACTTTATCTCAGCTCTCACTGGACCGATTTCTTTCAAAAATACGTCAAAAGATCACAAATCGTATCTAGTTGAAGACATTACCCTTAAAAATTGAAAAAAATTCCCTCGTTCCCCGCAAATGGGGGAAATATCCAAAAAAATTACAAATTTAAAAATCGCTAATTTTCGTAATTTTTTCACTTTTTTTTCTTAAAACTTCCATAACTTTTTGACAAATCAACAAATCAACATAATTTTNCAAATTTAAAAATCGCTAATTTTCGAAATTTTTTCACTTTTTTTTCTTAAAACTTCCATAACTTATTGAAAAATCAACAAATCTACATAATTTATTTTTATACTAAGACCTTAGATATTTCCCTTTCATTTGATATCATTTTTTTGAAAATCTATCACTTAACCTGCTCATTGGGGGGGATTTAAAATAGCAACTTTTTTACAAAAATAACTTTTTCAACTTAATTTTTGAAAATGTTCCGGAAATACTGCGTCCTTCAAACATAAATCAAATTAAAGCTTTTTTTATGTAATAAAAAATGAAAAAAAAAATTTGTCCTGACACTTTTTCTTCTACATTTAAACGGCTGCCGTAGTAAAAAAAACACTATTTTTGTGTTAAAATTTTCGATTTTAAATTTTCAACTTAAAAATGCTATAACTTTTTGAAAAATGTATATATCAGCACAAATTTTTTTTTTCTAAATACATTATAAGTACATCTTTCATTTGACATACTTTTTATTAAAATTGGACAATTTCCCCTTATATAGGGGGCGTTCAAAACTTAAAATATTGTAAAAAACATAGATCTTCTTCAACTGAACTTTTGAAAATGTTCCGGAAATACTGCGTCCTTTAAACATATATCAAATCAAAGGTTATGTGATATACTATCAAATGAAAAAAATTGTCCAGACATCTTATCTTCTATGTGCAAAGTGCTGTCGAAATTTAAAAAAAAATGTAATACTTGGGATAAATATCACCTTCTATAAGGATGTATTTTGTACTTAAAACTGCCATAACTTTTTCAAAAATGAACAAATAAAAATAATATTTTTTTGTATTGAAACCTTAGATATTTCCCTTTCATTTGATATAATTTTTTTTGAAAATCTAACACTTATTCTGCTCACTGGGAGGATTTAAAATAGTAACTTTTTTACAAAAAATAACTTTTTCAACTTAATTTTTGAAAATGTTCCGGAAATACTGCGTCCTTTAAACATATATCAAATTAAAGCTTATTTTATGTACTACAAAATGAAAAAAAAAAATTTGTCCCGACACTTTTTTTTCTACATTTAAACGGCTGCCGTAGTTAAAAAAACACTATTTTTGTGTTAAAATTTTCGATTTTCGATTTTAAATTTTCAACTTAAAAATGCTATAACTTTTTGAAAAATGTATATATCAGCACAAATTTTTTTTTTCTAAATACATTATAAGTACATCTTTCATTTGACATACTTTTTATTAAAATTGGACAATTTCCCCTTATATAGGGGGCGTTCAAAACTTAAAATATTGTAAAAAACATAGATCTTTTTCAACTGAACTTTTGAAAATGTTCCGGAAATACTGCGTCCTTTAAACATATATCAAATCAAAGGTTATGTTATATACTATCAAATGAAAAAAAAAAATTTGTCCCGACATCTTATCTTCTATGTGCAAATGGCTGTCGAAAATTTAAAAAAAAATGTAATGTTTGCGATAAAAATTACATTTTATCGGGATGTTTTTTGTACTTAAAACTGCCATAACTTTTTCAAAAATGAACAAATAAAAATAATATTTTTTTGTATAGAAACCTTAGATATTTCCCTTTCATTTGATATAATTTTTTTTGAAAATCTAACGCTTATTCTGCTCACTGGGGGGATTTAAAATAGTAACTTTTTTATAAAAACGGACTTTTTCAACTTAATTTTTGAAAATGTTCCGGAAATACTGCGACCTTTAAACATATATAAAATTAAAGCATATTTTATGTAATATAAAATGAAAAAAAAAAAATTTGTCCCGACGACCTATCTTCTATGCGCAAATGGCTACCATATTCAAAAATATGCTATTTTAACAAATTTTTTTTTTTAATTAAACACTATCTACAGATTTGCATCGAAGCGTTTTTTATGATAGTGATTTTAATCACTGTCAGATATCATCTATACTGGACCAACTATGCCACGACCCCACTGTGCCGCCACCTCACTGTGCTGGGTTTTTTTTAATTATGCGATTATTTTTACGAGTTTAAAATATATATTATGAAAGAAAACCACATTATCTATCTATTGTTATAAAAAAAATTTCATAAATATTTAATGAGGTATTGCTACAAATGTAAAGAGTGTTGCAAATGAACACGGTTTCCCTTATACAACCATAATATTTACGGAATCACAAACTTTTGTAGCTTACAAAAGTTAATAAATTAAATTACATAAATATTTTTGTTATCAAAGCCCACTCTATTCATGCATCAAATTAGTTGTCAAGTAATGGTTCAGTTGTAACACTTTTATGCTGGTATCAATATCTTTACTTTAAACTGAATCATTACTAATCGCCATAATAACGTCATGATCGTTAGCGAATTTCTTATGTTACGTTGCACAAAAACCGTTAAGGATGACCTAAATATATATGAATATGTTGCTTATCACAAAATAACAATAAACATATCTTAAGAAGATATTTCTTATAAATAACAATTTCAGCTACACATCGAAGAAAAAATTTAACTCAATTAATAATATGTTGATATTTTAATGAAATTACTACAAGGTTGTTAGTTTTATTTATTTTTTTTGTTTCGAGTATTTTAATTAAAACTAATTAATTTTTATTAGAAGAAAAAAGAAAAAGAAGAAGAAACTTATTCTTTAATTATGGTATGTAAAAGTTAATATGTTTTTTTAAAAATTTCCTATCAAAAATATTTACAGGCATATGATATAAAAATTATAATAAGTTTTTTTTATTCCAGGATTTACTTGATCGTATTGATGATAATTGTAATTCTAAATGATTAAATTACATTAAAAAAATAATAATGATAGATTTTATTTTATATAAATAAACCATATTAGTTATATTAATTAAAATGATAAAATACTTGTTAACAGTTAAGTTAGAAGTAAAAAAAAGTGTATCTCATAAAAATAGTTTTTTTATTTCACTGATGGTGTCAAGTTGACGTTATTACCATTTATCAAATTGTTCAAGTATTAAAACAAAAATTTTAAGAAAATTTAGTTTTATATAAATCTTTTTAATGATGGAAATTAATTTCTCTCCGGTTGTGAAAATTGATAGGGGAAAATGAAAAAAGTTTTTAAATGCGACAAAGGGAAGGACGGTGTGGAATGTCAAGGAAGTCATAAATGATGTGCGTAATAGATTTGCTAGTTGTGTAGAGAATACTGCAAAGGAGATTGTTGGTGAGAGTAGAAGTAGAAATCCAAAAAACAAAAAAAATCTGGTGATGGGATAAGAACGTTAAAAAAATCATAGAGGGTAAGAAAAAACAGTTCAAAGTATAGCAGAAGAGTAAATGGAGAGAAGATTTGATGGTGTATAAACGCTTGTGCAAAGAAGCCAAGTGTGCAGTATATTAGGCGAAATTTAAGAGGTATGGTGAGTTGACTGATGGGCTAGCAACAAAGGAGGGTGAAATAGAAGTATTTAGACTTGCAAAAGTAAGGGATAAGCGATCTACAGATTATTACCACGTAAGGAGTATAAAAGTGGTTATAAAAGGGCGCTAACGAGCGATGATGATGTGAAAAAAATTTGTGAAAAGAGTATTTTGATAAAATACTGAATGAGGAGTATCCAAGAGAGACATTAGAAGATATTTTGTGGAACAAAGGAATGGTAGATTTAATTAATGAGAAAGAAGTATGAGAGGCTGTGACATCAAAGAAAAATAATAAAGCAATAGGACTAGATAAAGTGCCAAAACAAAAGAAAGAAGAAGATATAACTTTAATTATTTTGTTATTATTATAAATTATTATACTATATTTCAACTATTTTATAAAAATTAGAGAAGTTTATATAAAACTAAAATTTCTTAAAATTAATTATTCCACAGGGGATTTAGTTATGTTTACATGGATATTTTCTAATGGCTATAAAGCAATAAAATAGGATTATACAATAAAGAGAAAAAAAAAATTAAAAAAAAAAAAGTTTAACATGGGTTAAAATAAAAACAATATTGCCCGAGTTAAAACTATACTTTAAATAAAAGAATAAAATAATATAAATTTATATTATTTGAATATAATACGTAAATACCTTTCAATATAAGAAGAAGACGTACGATATCAGAAACGAGTAATAAACAAAAAGGAAGGGGATGGCGTTGAGTTGGTGTAAACAAAATTTATAAGGAGGTTGGTTTGGTGTAAAGAAAAGTAAGAATGGCTTGAAGTACCGAGCAGGGATAATAATAAAATGGAAGTAAAAGGGAATCTTGGGGTATCTATGCCTACAAAAGAATGTCTTATACAGGGTGTTCAGTGAGTAAGGAAACAGGTTAATTGTTACAAACAATGAGAACAATAGAAACCCGTTTCCTGACTTACTGAACATTCTGTATATTTGAATAATGATGAAATATCAACAAAAGGTTACTATTTAATTCTTCCACAAAAATGTATACATGAATTTAATGAGTCGTGAGTATTGTCTTTTTTTTATAAAGACATTTTTGTCAGTTTATTTCTGACGACCTACTTCACTAATTGTTTATTACTAAAAATCCTGATAAGACAAATATTCTGTTGTGATGAATCATGTAGTTGATGTTACTATCAACGATGTGTTTGTATATGCGTCTGTATACGCATTTGAAGTTACATTATTTTTATATTATTAAATTAACTCGTGTGTAACTATTTTTTCCCAGCGACTCAAAAATGTAATATAAAATGGCGTAGATTTGTTATAGAATTGTAACTAAGAGCGAACTATATACTGACACAGATTCCATGTGTATGAACAAGAAAACCCGTAAAACTGGTTTAGCGATCTCTGGTGAGATTTGTAAGATATTCTTTATTGTATTTGATTGATCAATGTGATAAAATCTTTTACGTAGTTGTTTTATAGAATGCGTAAGAAGGTAGTTGATTTTTATGTATGAGTATTATTTTTTTATTCACCTTATCCATGGGGAACACTAATTTGGTGATATATTTTTCTTAAGTATATGTATTATTTATTACATGTATTAAAAAGTGATACTACAAACGAGAGGGAACGTTCACCACGTTTTCAGGAAGCGTGTTATTGTCAATATAACCTGAGGAATGACATAATTGTCCGGAAAGACAAATTATAATAGGGTAGTGATCACTACCTGAGGATCACACAAAACAGATCAGGAAGAGGATAATAAAATATTTAAAGAGCAGATAGATAGGTCAGCAGCGGTATCTGCAAAATGGGGACAGTTAATTCTGGTAGGTACACCTGTATTAAGTATGCAGTAGTTATGTTGGGTTATAGTTAAAAGGATAATATTACCTCTAAAATTAGAATTTAATGACCCCCATGCAGGATGGTGGCCATTAAGATCACCTGCAATTAATGAGTTATTAGAAAGCAATCTAAAAATTTCGGATAAAATAAAGGTAGAGGGGTTAGCTGACGGAGAGATATAAATGGACCATAATCGGAGAGATTATTAGGTACCAGTACATCAATACCCACTAGATCATTAGAGAAAGAGATAAGTATTTGTTTAAAGTTATCATCGAGTGTAATAGGTCAAAATTATATAGAAGAATGGACTAAAATGGCAACTTCACCGTAACCATATGACCGATCAGAACGAATTGAATGGAAATTAGGAAATACAAAGTGATTATTAGGTAGTAACCAAATTTCGGAAAGAAGGGCAACTTGGCATTTGTTTTGGGAGACGAGGAAAGAAAAATCTTGAGCCCTAGATAGTAAACTTTTAATATTCCATTGTAAAATATTTAACATCTAAAAATAATAATAATAAAAACAAAGGAAAAAAAGTAAGAGATTATATAAAACTATTGACCTATGTAACGTATAGTGCTTTTACAAACGATAATGCTTTTACAAAATTATTATTTCTGGATGAACACGAAAAATTACTACACGCCGGTCCACAAGCGATGTTAGCTAATATACGTTTGAGATATTGGCCGATTAATGAACGTAATATAGTCAGAAATATATTTCAAAAATGTGTCAAATGTTTCAAGTACAAACCTGTTGTATTTGAGCCTATCATGGGTGACTTACCTAAAGACCGAGTCGAATCAGCGCGAGCCTTTATTAAATGTAGCGTAGATTTTGCTGGTCCAGTGTTCGTACGGTCTAGTTTGCGAAGAAACGCGCCTAAGACTAAATCGTATATCAGTATTTGGGTTTGTCTTGTCACAAAAGCTATTCATATATAGGCAATTTGACAGCGGAGTCTTTCCTTAATGCGTTACGGAGATTCTGTGATAGACGTCGTTATTGTACGGATGTGTATTCAGATAACGGAAAAAACTTTGTTGCGGTTAATCGACAACTTCGAGAAGTGCATGAACTTTTAGCTTAACCAGAAGTTAAAAATGAATTAAGTAATAAAGGGATTTAATGGCATTTTATTCCGGGCCGTAGTCCTCACTTTGGCGGATTGTTGGAGACGTCTGTTTCCAGGCACATTTGCTCAAATCGATTGGTAATGCTCTGTTTAACTATGAAGAGTTATAAACAATACTTGTTCGAGTAGAAGCTATATTAAATTCGCGACCGTTGACACCATTATCCACGAATCCAAGTGTCTTATCGGTTTTAACACCTGGTCATTTTTTGATAGGTGACTCGCTATCCTCTTTTCCTGAACGTGACGTTACGAATATTATGGAGAACAGACTAACTCGCTGGAGGCATGTTGTTCAAATTACGCAAAAATATGGATTAGATGGAAGAACGAGTATCTCAATCAGTTACAAGAGTGAAAAAAATGGTCACAATCAAATGGTCCTGGTTTGGATAAAAACACTGTAGTTCTCATGCGTGATAAAATCTTGTCTCCTTTAAAATGGTCAATTGGAAGAATAATGGAAGTTTATAGTGGTTCTGACGGTGTCGTACGAGTGGCTACTATTCGTACAGCAACCGGTGTATACAAATGAGCTGTTCGTCAATTATGTCCATTACCTTTTGAGGGAAATTGTACAGCAAGTTCAAATAATTAAAAATATTTAAAATGTATGTTTAGTAAATTATGTTAAAATGCTTATGATCTGAAAAAAAAAATAACAATAATATCTAGTCTAAATATTGTGATATAAATTCTTGTTGGTTTTTTATGTATGTAATGTATTATATAAATAATAATTATTATTATTTGTATTTCTATTATAAAATATGTTCATTGTTAAAGTGTTCTGCAGCTAATGTTTGTTGCTAAATGTAGTTACCTTAATTTTTATTATTTATTTATATATTAATTTAATTATTTGTAATTTATTTAAAGTGTGATGTGTTAGTTCTAAGTTATAATTATTTGTTATTTATCTGAGATTGTTTTACAGAATTATTGTTTATATTTTTGACCGTGAATGTGGGTCAATTGTTTGTCATAATCTTGACACGGTACCGTATATATTGCGATACGTGAAATACACGGTCACCTCGTCTTTTCCATCAGCCGCCTTATTACATCGCGAGCCCAGCCTGATTAGAGTACCCCCGCTATCTAGTCAGGGTGCAAAGTCGATCTACTGGAGCGCGGTCGACCACCGAGCGCCGGCGTTGAACGCTCTATCTTGTTTTTGACGTCCTACGTGAATTTTATCTATCCGCCTTCGTCACGTGTCGTACATTCAAGTTACTGTTACACATCTCAAATTAAAATCTTAATTTGTATTATTTCTTAATTTAAATCGTAATATATACATAAACATATATATATATATTGGTTTATTTAAATTTCTCTGTTTCTCTTGCTCTCGGCCAGCGCCGTTGTAGTACCATTTTAGACATTTTGTGTTACTTATATTATAGTTAAAAAAGAAACTTTGTTGACACTCGAAATACCTGTGTCAATCTTATTATTTATATGTACTTTATATTGATTCAATTGAAATGTGATATTTTAATGGCGATTAAGCGATAGCAATAATAATGATGTTCTCCGACCAATATAAGAAACAGTTATATTCGATCTACGTACGCGCGCGGACAAATCGCCAGCTTACAAGAAAATTATAATGAAAAGATACATTTAACTATTTTTAATATTCGTATTTATCAATTATTTATTTATTTATTATACATATTGAACCAGTTCGAAACACCCTCAAAAATTGAAAAAAAATTCTAATCAATCAATTAAACAGTTACTTATCCCATGTTCTCCATACAGACAATTAAAATCATTCATTTCTAATGTTTTCAAAGTATTTATTGATGAATCAAGTTTGATATGTAGGTTTCAAATACAAAATTAAATCATTTTTAACACGCTTATATTAGTTTCACGTGTATTTGTTGTTTGTTTGTAAGTTTGTAACTCCACGCGGCACGTGTTATTATGTCGCGTATCCCGTCGTGATGACCTTGAGACTATACTGTCTTAACGCATTCGCCCCACCCTGCTCACCACTCGTAGTAAACAATATTTTCCAACCCGTAGACGCGCGCGTGTCATCAATTATATATATATATAACAAATTTTTATTGTAATTGACACGGCCCCGCGTCGTTTTACGCCGCGGTGCAAAGTTCAGCAAGTGCCGCACGGCCGACGACGTCCCGCCGTTAATGATACCCTAGTCTTCTTCTCGTTGACAAAGTGACGTCAACAAACCGATCCGCACTCGCGCACTGTTGTCATCTACACTGCTAACCTTTTGACGCCCGAGGATCACGCCGGACATCGCGTCGTCAACGACAGCAAAAGTGCCGCGATATTATGCGAAGATCATTATATTCCTACCGCCACCGCTAATATTAATATATATATATATATATATATATATATTAATATTTATACGTATATGTTAATATTCATTTATATATTCCTACAGCCGACGCCTCTGCCGCCGTATATGCCTCGTGTATAATGTTCCCCCGCCCACAAAATACGGCTATACCTCATGCATGATACGTTTACGTACTTAAGTCCCTTTACATATATATATATATTCTAATTACTATTAAAACTTATATATTAATACGCTTTATTCTCATTAAGAGATATGTGGTGTATTCATTCCGATTACGGGGGATGATTCCCGTATCATTTTTCGTCACTAGCCGTTTCTCAGACTCTCTCCCCGGAATCGAACCCTGTATTCCCGTTACCCGTTACAACCATGATATTGATAGTAACTATTATCATAACATAAAACTAAAAAGTAAAAAATAAATATAGTTTAAAAAAACTAAAAAACACGCTTTTAAAGCACATTGAACTAAAAAGTTCAAAATAATTTTTAAAATAAGCTTAAAACAATATTGAACGAAAAGTACTAGAATTATTGTGATAAAAGCGTGGGTGCTTCGTGCCATATTTTTCGTATATTAAGCGCCCGATGCTTTTATCACAATAATTCTAGTACTTTTCGTTCAATATTCTTTTAAGCTTATTTTAAAAATTATTTTGAACTTTTTAGTTCAATGTGCTTTAAAAGCGTGTTTTTTAGTTTTTTTAAACTATATTTATTTTTATTCTCTGTAATTTAATAATTTTTTTACTTTATTTATGTGTGCTACTTCTAGACTATAATATTCCAAATTTTTTGGTAACAAGTTGCTATATAAATAATTTCTAAAAAAAATGATAGTTAATTTCTCCTAAATTAACAATGGATTTTTACAATTATAATCAAATTTTATAATACGCTCAATTGAGTAAATCATTTTAACAACTTTGTTTTGATTGGATCATTTAGTTAAAGCAAATCATTAAAATTAATTAAGTTCTGAATATTTCAATCGCAGAATCTTTTTAAACACCAAAAGATATTAGGAAATGATTACTATTAATTCTATTTAAGTTATCCATTATGATAAAAATGCAAAAAATATATTGAGCTACTCTGATAAATTTACAATAAATAGTATTTATAAAATTTTCTGACTGCATATTGACCTTAACGATACAATTTTCTATTCAATGATGTCAATTTCAAACTTGCCAATTGAGCTAAAAGTTATGTTAAAATAAATACATTTGTTTTAGCTTCGATGCAAAGCTGATTTTACTATGATGTGTTTTTTTTTTTTATGTCTTTTGCCACTTTTTCTCAGCTCTCACTGGACCGATTTCTTTTAACAATACGTCAAAAGATCACAAATCGTTTCTAGTTGAAGACACTACCCTTNTCTCACTGGACCGATTTCTTTCAAAAATACGTCAAAAGATCACAAATCGTATCTAGTTGAAGACATTACCCTTAAAAATTGAAAAAAATTCCCTCGTTCCCCGCAAATGGGGGAAATATCCAAAAAAATTACAAATTTAAAAATCGCTAATTTTCGAAATTTTTTCACTTTTTTTTCTTAAAACTTCCATAACTTTTTGAAAAATTAACAAATCAACATAATTTTTTTTTATACTAAAACCTTAGATATCTACCTTTCATTTGATATCATGTTTTTGAAAATCTATCGCTTAACCTGCTCATTGGGGGGGATATAAAATAGCAACTTTTTTACAAAAATTAACTTTTTCAACTTAATTTTTGAAAATGTTCCGGAAATACTGTGTCTTTTAAACATATATCATGTTAAAGCTTATTTTATGTACTATAAAATGAAAAAAAAAATTTGTCCCGACGACATATCTTTTATGCGCAAATGGCTACCGTATTCAAAAATATGCTATTTTTCTATTAAAATTCTAGGTTTTGTATTTTATTTTATTTTAAAATGTCTTATTAGGAGAATATATTGACTTTCATGAATATTATATAATTTAATTGACATAGAATAAAGTTCATAAGACATAAGAAATTAAACTTATTAAATTTTTTTTACTTTTTTAAAGTCGAAAAAGTAATTTTTAAATAGCCAATTTTTTAGCTTCGATGCGAATTTTTTATATGTAAATATTAATTTTTAATAATATTAAAACTTAGAAGTGTTAGAAAAAGTCTATCATGGGGGCTTATCAATTACANATTTCTTAAGTTAGAAATAATAAATCATTATCGCAATAGAAGTAGATTAGAAATGGGGGCTTATCAATTACATTTAAAACTTTCTAATTTTTTGAGTCAATCACAGTGGGACATCTTCGAGCTGAAGATGTACCAAGTGGTTGAACATAAATTTAAAACAAAAAAAGAAAAGTTAAATAAAAAATTTCAAAATTTACTTTCAGAATACAAAAATAAGGGTCAAATAGATAATTTTAATAAGAGTCCGGTAGTTTCATTTTCTAAAAACTGGGGGGACGATTTAGTTAAAAATTACACAAACATTGTTTTTTCCGTTGAAGAAACTGAAATACTTAAGTTGGGTCTTAAAACAAGTTTTTTACCAAAAAAATTTCCAATGGAAGATCTACTAGTAGGAATTGAAATGGGGGTTAAAAGTGTTGATTTTAATAATCAAGACTTAGCAAGAAGGGAGTGTTTAAATTTTCTACAAAAAAATTCTGTTATAAATAAAGGGGGTTTAGGAAAAAATGAAAAACATTCACGACTCATAAATGACTTAAAAAATAAAAACTGTTTTTATTTAAAGGCAGATAAGAGGAATTCTGTTGTAATACTAAAAAAAGAAGATTATTATGAAAGATTATCAAGAATGATTCAAGAGGGTCCTTATAAAGAAATTAAAAAGAATCCATTAAGTAAAATGATAAGGGAGGCTACAAACGTCATAAATAGTTCAAAATTAATAATCGAAGAAAAGTTCAGGTTTTTCATTAAAATTTCAAACCCTCAAATACCTAAACTATATGCTTTGCCAAAAATACATAAGCCAGGAAGTACTATGAGACCTATTGTGTCGAATATTAATGCTCCGACTTACAATTTGGCTAAACACCTAGTAAGGGTATTTTCATCTTTCAAAAAATTCGATAGTTTTTCAGTTAAAAATAATATTGATTTAGTTAAACAATTATCTAGTTATACCATTCAAAATAATGACAGGTTAATTTCTTTTGACGTAGTTGCCTTATTTCCGAATATTCCAATAAATATAACAATTGATTTTCTTAAAGACTGGCTAAAGGACCAAAACATTGAACAGGATAAAATAAATGAGCTTATTAATTTAACAAAGTTATGTATGAGTCAAAATGTTTTTCAGTTTCAAAATAAATTTTATGAGCAAACTGAGGGCACAGCAATGGGAAATCC
This sequence comes from Daktulosphaira vitifoliae, assembly GCF_025091365.1. Lineage (NCBI taxonomy): Eukaryota > Metazoa > Arthropoda > Insecta > Hemiptera > Phylloxeridae > Daktulosphaira > Daktulosphaira vitifoliae. Next base: position 57,577,393 of record NW_026099572.1, read on the forward strand.
GCTATCACCATTTTTAGCAGAACTTTTCATGAGTAGGTTTGAAACAAATTTAAAATACACTTATGGTGATTTTCCAAAAATTTGGGTTAGGTATGTCGATGATATTTTTGCAGTTATAAATAAAGATTTTAATATGGGGGTTTTCATACAACATTTAAATTCTTTTTACCCATCGATTAAATTTACATATGAACAAGAAATAGAGGGAAAATTGCCTTTTTTGGATTTATTAGTTAAAAGAACAGAGGGGGAACTAAATTTTGAAATTTATCGGAAAAACACACACACGTTCAGATACATTCCGAACACATCGAACCACACCTGGCAACACAAATTGTCAGCTTTTAATAGTATGGTTTACAGATTAATTAATATTCCGATGAATAAAATAGATTATGATAAAGAATTGGTGGTTATAAAAGAAATAGCTAAATTTAATGGGTATAACGAAAACATAATTTT
>NW_026099572.1:57578381-57588036 GCF_025091365.1 Daktulosphaira vitifoliae
TTTTTTTTTTTTTTTTTGTGGCTTTGAGTTTAATATTTTTAATATTTTTTAGTTTTTTAAATTAATAATATTTTTAATATAGTTTTAATTTTACTTCTAATTGTAGATTTGGAAACATCGCGAAAAGTTGATTTAAAATGGTATATTTTTGTTACTGATGAAAGTTCCTTGAAGTCCAGTGCATTCATTTATAGTAACAAACAGTTTTTATTGAAATTTATTGTATCAAGACCTTTAAATTTTTCTACACGTAAAATAAAGCAAAATACAACTTCTTTATTATTTTTATAATTTCTCCGTTTAAATTACAATATTAAATTATTGAATATCAATTTCATACTAAATTTAATAATTATAATTAGTATTTATTCATATATTATATTTTAAAATCAAAGAACTACTAATTAGGATATAATCAAAGAAATAAGAGTTGATGTTGCTTTTGGAATAATCCGCCAATTTCTCCAAATGAAACACTATCTACAGATTTTCATCGAAGCGTTTCTTATGATAGTGATTTTAATCACTGTCAAATATCATCTATACTTGTCCCATCTATGCCTTGTCTACACTGTGCCTCGACCCCACTGTGCTACCGTTTTTTTTATATGTAAATACTTTTTTTTTACAAAAAGTAATAATATTAAAACTTAGAAGTAATAGAAAAAGTTTAATTGTACATTTGAAAACATTGCGAAAAGTTGATTGAGAAAAGTATATTTTTGTTTCTGATGAAAGTTTCTTTTAGTCTATTGTATTTATTCATAAGTAACAAAATTTTTTTGTTAAAAAGTAGAGCATCAATTCCTTTAAATTTTTATACGCATTAAAAGTATATGAATATACAACTCCTTTTTATTTTTATAATATCTCCGTAAAAATTACAATATTATATTATTGAATATCAATTTCATACTAAATTTAATTACTGTAATTATTATGTATTCATTAGGGTGGTTCTTAAAAATTAAGTATTGAAATTCATTCGGGACATCCCCTAGAATTATTCTGTTAGATAAAAAAATAAGTTGTACAAAATTTGGTTGAAATTAAGTGACATTAACACGTGCCTTAAGAGGGTTGAAAATTTGTCTGTAAGGGTGGTTTTTTAGTTTTCTTCATTTATCTTACAAACTATGTAATTCACAGAATAAATCATAAAACTTATTTTGTAGAACTATATGTTTTCCAAAAAAATATTATTATAAAGAAGTCCATATATCCATAATATTTAGGTGTAGAAATTTAAAAAATAACATATATTTATTTCAACCATAGAAATCAGTTTTATTTGTTTTCTCGAGTATTGCAGGCGCACTATTGAACCTATAAAAAAGTTTTATACAAAAATTGTTCAAAATTTAATTTTCATTATATTTGTTGTATTTTCAATTTATTGTTATCAAATTAAGTTTAACTATCGCGTATTTATTCGCAAAAAATGATTTTATACAAATACAAAAACAAAGCAAAATAATTCAATTTTATAATAAAGTAATCTTACGTTACTGAAGACAAATTAAAATAATTGATAAAAGTTAATCATTTTGGAAAAATGTTCACAAAACCGAAAAAATGTATATAAATATACAACAAAAAAAAAATGTATAAAATAAAAATAGTTTTATAATAAAATTAGGTTTTTCGTTAATATGAACCGATATTATTATTCAAAAAATTTAAATGTGTATTAAAAAATAATAAAAAAGTTTAAAATATATCAACTAAATATTTTTAGTTTTTAAAGTTGATTTTTTGAAATCCTGAAATTTTTGACGATAATCTGATACAACTTGTAGAAGATATTGTTTTTGATTTTTAGATTTTGTGATCATTTTGTTGTAGTCTTTTATTAATTTGACGGCTCACTCAGCTACATCATTTACAACAGGTATATTTTTGACTACTGACAAAGCTTTTTGATAGCTCTCGTTATCTGTCCATTTGGAAGGATTTTCAAAACCAAAATTCAGAAGCTACCCGACGTCTGCTCAAATATCGTCCCTATCTCCTTAAAGGAGTTTTAATTACCTGAAGGAGATACAGGCAATCGTGTACCTTAGTTACAGGGGATAGATTATTAAATAAAATTAGACTATTGTTTTATGTCAACGACAAAGTATAGTTATATTCTAGATGTTTAGTAAATATAAGTTATATGTAATGTACAATACGTCTGACCTGAATCCTAGTACAGTTGGTTAGCAGGTATATCCAAGTGAGATGGAGTTGGTTGTGTGGCGGTCGAATGTTCTAGAGAGTTCCGCCGCGGCCTCTAGAATTCCTCTGACTATTTAAGGGCAAGATCGTCGCTCCAGTCAATCAATCGATCAGTCAATCACTTACGCATTCTGTCTTAAACGCGCTTCGTCTCTCGCTGTTATTTGTTAGTTCGTTTTAATATAGTATAGTTGTTATTAAATCGTAAAAGTGTTTATTACTTCTATATATTACACCTCGCTACATTGGTGACCTCGACGATAACAAGTATGAACGCCGAAGAACTACGCAATCAATTGGAGGAGTTACGCCAAGAAAACGCTCGCCTTGCAGCACTACAGGCACAGCAATATCCAACAGCTTCAGTGAATCGCGTTGCCGTCAAGTTGCCACCTTTCTGGTCCGAAAGACCGAGCTTATGGTTCTCACAGGTTGACTCGCAGTTTGCAATCTCGGGAATAACAAGTGAGGAAACAAAATTTAATTATGTTGTGGCTCAGCTTGATACGCGTTACGCCGCCGAAGTAGAGGATATTATTACTAACCCACCGCCTACTGAACGCTACAAACATCTACGCGCAAAACTCGTTGAACGGTTGTCTATCTCAGAAGAACAACGTGTGCGGCAACTCATCAATGAAGAAGAACTAGGTGACCGTAAGCCATCACAGTTCTTACGACATCTCCGTTCCCTTGCCGGCACTACTACATTACAAGACAATATTTTACGTCAACTTTGGCTCCGCCGTCTACCATCACATGCACAAGCTATTTTAACCGCACAATCAGAGCTTCCTCTGGATAAGGTAGCCGAGCTGGCTGACAAAATTGTTGAAGTGCAGCCAGCCCCCTCGCAATTCGTCCATGCTGTTGCCACGACGAACAATAAAAAGGAACTCGATGTTTTAGCCGCCATTGAAGCACTCGCAAAACAGGTAAGCGAATTATGTGCTAAACGCCCGCAACGTTCCCGCTCTAGGTCACGTAACCGTTCAAACGTGGAACTGACTACCGGCAAAGGATGGTGTTGGTATCATAGCACTTATGGAGAAAAGGCTGCCAAATGTAAGGCTCCCTGCAAGTATCAGGAAAACTCCAACGACAGTCAGTAGCGGCGGCAACAGACTGTCCGAACCCGAGCAGCCGCCTGTTTGTTACAGATCAAATAACAAAGCGCCAATTTTTAGTCGACTCCGGTTCCGACTTATCTTGTTACCCTCAACGGCTACTACGGAAACGACGCCATGCCACCGATTACGACCTCAGCGCGGCCAACAACAGTACCATAAAAACTTACGGGACGGTCCATCTCAATTTGAATTTAGGACTTCGACGCAGTTTCCCGTGGAGTTTTATTGTCGCCGACGTGAGTACTCCTATCATTGGTTCCGACTTCATGGCATACTACCACTTGCTGCCGGATTGCCGTACCAAACGTCTTATTGATGGTGTCACAGGCTTGGCTGTGAATGGTAAGGTTTCCTCTGTAAATCAATGCAGCATAAAATCAGTTGCCAACACTTCCCCTTGGGCTGCACTTCTCGCAGAATTTCCGGACATCACACGTCCCACCGGATTGCCCAGGACAATAAAACATCAAACAGTGCACCACATTCTTACGACACCTGGTCAGCCAATAGCCTGCCGCCCACGCCGCTTAGCTCCAGGTAGACTAAAAATCGCCAAACAGGAATTCGCGGAAATGGTCAAGGCAGGTACCGCTAGACCTTCAAGCAGTCCGTGGTCTTCACCATTACATTTAGCACCGAAAGGGGAGAACAGCTGGCGTCCTTGCGGTGATTACCGCGCGCTGAACGCCCGAACTATACCAGACTCCTATCCAGTCAGACACATACATGATTTCTCGCACAACCTGGCTAATTGCACGCTATTTTCCACAATCGATCTGGTAAAGGCTTACCATCAAATACCTGTTAATCCGGACGATATATGCAAAACAGCCATTACCACTCCATTCGGACTTTACGAATTTCCTTTTATGACATTCGGATTGCGAAATGCTGGACAAACTTTTCAACGCTTCATAGACGAAGTTACCAATGGGTTGGACTTCTGTTATGCATATATTGATGACATTTTGGTATTCTCTAAATCGGAAGAGGACCACAAACAGCATTTACGCACTCTTTTCGGGAGACTTTCTGACTACGGTGTTGTCGTTAACCCGCAAAAATGTGTATTAGGTTCGGCTGAGGTGAAATTTCTAGGTTACCTAGTATCTTCTGAAGGCACCCGCCCGCCACCGGAACGCGTCGAAGCCCTACGACAGTATCCATTGCCAAAATCTATGCAAGGATTACGCCGGTTTTTGGGAATGGTAAATTTTTATCGCCGGTTTATTCCCAAAGCTGCCGACCTGCAAGCACAACTTCACGGTATTCTCAAAGGCCCGAAGACAAAAGGTTCCCAACCGATAGAATGGACTCCCGAGTTAGAAAAAGCGTTCACCACATGCAAAGAAAGTCTTGCGACCGCTACTCTTTTAGCACATCCTCATCCAGCCGCACGACTTGGACTATTCACAGACGCATCTAGCCAATCTATCGGCGCATGTCTGCAGCAGCGAGTCAATAACATCTGGCAACCCATAGCATTTTTTTCAAAGAAAATGTCGGTGAAACAAAGTGCGTGGCCTGCGTATTATCGTGAGTTGCTTGCCATCTATGAATCGGTGAAGTATTTCAGGCACATTGTCGAAGCACAACCATGTACCATTTTCACCGATCATAAGCCACTCGTATATGCTTTCACCCAACGGAGAGAAAAGATACCTCCTACGCAACTCAACCAGTTGACATTCATATCCGAATTCACCACCGACATTCAACACATTAAAGGTGATGAAAATATCGTCGCGGATACAATGTCACGCATTGAAGTTGTGTCTCTCCCGCTGGACTACCGAGCTCTTGCTGCATCTCAAGACACGGATGATGACCTCAAACATTTTACTGACAAAAACTCATCTCTTCATTTGGAGAAGGTACTAGTGCCAGGATCTTCAGCCTATAGTTATTGCGACACGTCAACGGGACGCCCACGACCATTTTTGCCACAACGATTCCGGCGTCACGCATTTGATCAGTTACACAACCTTAGTCACCCCGGTGCACGCGCAACAGCTCACTTAGTTTCAGAACGATTTGTGTGGCCAGCAATGAAAAAGGATTGCCGTTCCTGGGCACGTGCCTGCGTCCACTGTCAGCGATCGAAAATAAGCCGACACGTCTCAGCCCCACTGGGAAACTTTGAAACACCTTCACGCCGATTCAAACATGTTCATGTCGATATCATCGGTCCATTGCCGCCATCACAGTCCTTTAGGTACTGTCTGACGGTAATCGACCGTTTCACCCGTTGGCCGGAGGTGTATCCACTCGAACGTATAACAGCAGATGATGTCACTAAGGGTTTCCTCAATTGCTGGATTTCACGCTTCGGAGTACCTCAATACGTTACGACTGACCGTGGTACTCAGTTTGTTTCAGCTACTTTAAAAACTTTAGCAAAACGTTTTGGTTTTACGCTTCGCCCCACTACCAGTTGGCATCCTGCTGCAAACGGATTCGTCGAACGAATGCACCGACAACTAAAGGCAGCCATCATGGCCCACGCAAAAGACTCGTGGACTGAGTCACTGCCTATCGTGCTTCTCGGAATACGTTCTGCGTTTAAGGAAGACTTAAAAGCCACGTCTGCGGAACTTGTTTATGGGGAGCCTCTTAATCTTCCTGGTGATTTCTTCACAGACAATCAAGATAATAGCAGTACGAACGACCCTACTAGCTTACTAGATCGTCTTCGCAGTGTTATGAATAAAATCCGTCCAGTACCTGCATCTCGCCACTCAAATCCACGATCATTTGTTTTTGCGGACCTTAAGGACTGTTCACACGTATTTCTCAGGGAGGGAGGCGTTCGAGCAGCACTTCAATCGCCATATCAAGGTCCCTACGAAGTAATTGCCCGAAATGACAAAACGTTCACAATAAAAGTTCGAAATCAACCAGTTACGGTGACGATTGATAGAGTAAAACCTGCCTACCTCATGGTGAACGAAAGCACAACCGATAGCCAGGCACATGCTCCACCAGCGACTGCCCCGAATACGCCCAAACAAAAACAACCGCCTAATACCGATCCATCAACACAGCCAGTACGAACAACTCGCTCAGGCCGCCGAGTCAGATTCCCGGACATTTTTGACCCTAGCTAACTCCACTCCATAGGGGGGTGGTGTGGCGGTCGAATGTTCTAGAATGTTCGGCCGCCGCCGCCTCTAGAAGATTCCTCTGACTATTTAAGGGCAAGATCGTCGCTCCAGTCAATCAATCGATCAGTCAATCACTTACGCATTCTGTCTTAAACGCGCTTCGTCTATCGCTGTTATTTGTTAGTTCGTTGTAATATAGTATAGTTGTTATTAAATCGTAAAAGTGTTTATTACTTCTATATATTACACCTCGCTACAGTTGTCTATGATGACAATTGGTGATAGACGGGTCGTTGAATAAAAAAAGTTAAGTTTTAAATAATATAAATAAGACGAAAGTAATAGTACTGAAAACTATGTCTATAACGTCCACTCAAACACAACTGCCCTTTGTTAGTTCAACGTCAGTAGCTCCGGGCTACAGACGAATAGAATTGTCACATCAGCATCTCCCTCTAAGCTAATTAATATGTATTACGAGTTAAATAAATAGAAATAAAACGTATGTAATATAAGTGGTAAAAACATAGTAATAAATGTTCTTATACTTTCATTAAAGAGTTAATTTACTTCTATTAACACTATAATGTCAGCGAACAAAATGCACCACGGCACTTCTCCTTGTTTTTTGATAGTAATTTCATCAATCAATATAGAAAATAAGTCAAGGCTTAAAACAGAACTTTGGTATACACCTAGTCTAACCCAAAAATCTTCTGTTGCCCCACCCACATTTTTACCTTAGTACAAATGTCATACACAACCTCTATTATTTTAATGTACACTTTCGGGACTCCTTCTCATTAATGTCCACTATTAATTTATTGTGTAGATTAAAAATTGTAGATATAAAAATATGACCCTTTCCTTGCCAGTAGGAGTATCCAAAACTTAAAACATACCAATAATAAATACAACTGACCTTAAAAAAAAATTGGCTCAGACACCTATATTTTACATGCGAAGGCTACTGAAGTTAAACAAAAACCCTTTTTTTTTACAATATCACCATTACTTTTTCTAATATTTTTATAATTATCTTTTATCTCTTTTTTATGTCTTTACTTTAGTAAATAAAAAATATGATAAGTGTTATTTATTAATATTTTCAGGGGGACGGGATGCAGCTATTAATGACCATATAATATGAGTATTAAAAGAAAAAGAGCTGTCCTTTCGAAGAAACTGCTATAGCAACCAAAGGTTTATAATAAATTACAATTTTAAAATCATAACCAAATTAACTAATGTCAGAATAATTGTTCATCTCATTTCACCTACCTCGTATACTCCTTTCTCAAACTCTTACCCTATATACTCTAATTATTACTCCTAATTATATATCCTAGTTATATAATTTCCTAATATTCGTTAACAGATGGTTAAATAGTTTTATGAATGAAAATAATAATTTTCATTAGACAACATCAGTGAAATAAAACACTGTTTTTCAGAGTTATACTTTTTTTTACTTCAGGTTTAATTGTTACAAATAATTTATTATTTCAATTCATATTATTAATATATTTTATTTGTAATTATTATTGGTAATTTGTCCAATGATGTATACGATAAAAGAAATCCTGAAAAAAATAATAATATAAATTTGATTATCATGTGTCTGTAATGTAATTTTAATAAAATAATATAATAAGCACTCTATAGAAATCATAAACTTTAACATACAAGACTAAAAGAAGTGTCTTCCTTTTGTGATGTTCCCACCTGGTAAAAATAATTTGTTTTAAATGAAATACTCGAAAATAATTAAATAAAAAAATAACAATCTTGTAGTAACTTTATTATAGTATATTTACTCTTTTAGTGGTTTGATTTCTGATTTCTGATGGGTAATTCTGAAATTGTTTAAAAGTTTAACGATTAAGTGTAAATATAATAATTAAATTAAAAATTTTTGTACATAATGATCAAATATGTGACTACAAAAGATTATGAAACGTTTAGTTGGTTTACAAAATTTGAGAACATTTTTTCGAATTATTATGATGATAGTTCTAATGTCTGTTTACAAAATCTGACAAAAGTGACTTAAAGATATTAATTTTAATATGTGTTTTTTTATTTTTTATTGTTTTTTTGTGCCTGTATTCACGTTTTCTCAGTTCTCACTGAACCGATTTCTTTCAACAATACGTCAAAAGATCACAAATTGTATCTATTCGAAGTCATTACCCTCAAAAATTGAAAAACTTTCCCTGGTTCCCCGTAAATGGAGGAAATTTCCAAAAAAATTACAATTTTAAAAATCAGTAATTTTTGACGTTTTTTTTACTTTTATTTCTTAAAACTTTCATAACTTTTTCAAAAATCAACATATCAACATAATTTTTTTTATATTGAAACCTTAGATATTTCCCTTTCATGTGATATCATTTTTTTGAAAATCTAACACTTAACCTGCTCATAAGAGGGGATTTAAAATAGCAACTTTTTTACAAAAACTAGCTTTTTCAACATTGCTTTCGAAAATTTTCCAGAAATACTGCATCCTTTAAATATAAATCAATTTAAAGCTTATTTATGTACTATAAAATGAAAAAAAAAATTTGTCCCGACACCTTATCTTCTACGTGCAATCGGCTGCTGTACTTAAATAAATACTATTTTTGTGTTTAAATTTTCGATTATCCATTTAAAATTTTCAACTTTAAATTGCTATAACTTTTTGAATAATGTACGTATCAACACAAAATTTTTTTTTCTAAATACATTATATATATTTCTTTTATTTTCTTTTACACCGGGTGGTTTAAAACATGAAAGATTCATATATAAAGTAGAACTTTTTCAACCTAACTTTTGAAAATGTTCTGGAAATACTGCATTCTTTAAATATATGTTAAATTAAAGTTTACAATAAATACTACAAGTTCAAAAAAAAAAATTTGTTCCGTCAAATATTCTTCTATGAGAAAATGGCCATCAAATTTAACAAAAATATAATTTTTATGTAAAAATTACTGTTTAATATAAAATATTTTAATACTAAAAATTGCCATAACTTTTTGAAAAATGAACAAATTATAATAATTTTTTTGCATAATGAAATCTTAGATATTTCACTTTCATTTGATATCATTTTTTTTGAATATCTGACTCTAAACTTGCCCACAAGGAGGATTCAAAAAAGCGATTTTTGCACACAAATAAAACTTTTTCAATTAAATTTTTCAATTAAAT
>NW_026099572.1:57590848-57661837 GCF_025091365.1 Daktulosphaira vitifoliae
AATATTAATAAGATATTTTTTTACTAAAATTTTTCTTAAATTCTACTCTACAAAATAGCTATCTTAGATTTTTTTTTTACATTTTATTTAAAATTTAAAAATAATTAATATTTTTAATAAAATGTAAAAAAATTAATTATTGAGATATAGCTATAGACCTAACGTATAACTATTATTTAAAAAAAAAATCAACTAAAAATATTAACTGGATCAAAAGTTATTTAAGTTGTCAGTGAGTGGTGGGCCACCCTGTATATTCACTCTTTGTATTAAATTACATAAATATATAAATAGTTATCCTAAATTTAATATCGATTTAATGTACAGAAAAATTTGATGTCGATTATCGAAAAAAAAATATTAGCCTTTTTTACTTATAAAATTGCATAATTTTTTCTCATAATATTTTGAGTATAATATTTTATTTTTGATGAAAAGATGAGAAGGCATATTACCGTGATGTGTTTTATTTTGTATAAGATGTTAACTAAAATTATGCAAATTTCTTAATTATTATTAATACTATTTAATAATATACCTGTTCAATGCCAACATTAAAAAAATCATCAGTAAATTGTACCTGTAATTATATATTTATTTAAAACAATAAATATTTGCACAAAGGGCTTATATTTAATTTTTTTTTATAAAAGCAATGTATGTTTATATCCCAAATATATAAAAACAATGTCATAAATTAAAAAAAAGAAATCTCCATTAAATAATAATTATGTTATTAATTTTTATAAATTCATATAAACGCATATCTTTTATAAAATTAAAACTTTTTAAATTATGTTATTTTATTTGGTTTTGCAAATAATCAACATAAAATTAATTAATNACAAACTTCAAAACGCTACAGAATATTTACTACTGAATATTAATAAGATATTTTTTTACTAAAATTTTTCTTAAATTCTACTCTACAAAATAGCTATCTTAGATTTTTTTTTTACATTTTATTTAAAATTTAAAAATAATTAATATTTTTAATAAAATGTAAAAAAATTAATTATTGAGATATAGCTATAGACCTAACGTATAACTATTATTTAAAAAAAAAATCAACTAAAAATATTAACTGGATCAAAAGTTATTTAAGTTGTCAGTGAGTGGTGGGCCACCCTGTATATTCACTCTTTGTATTAAATTACATAAATATATAAATAGTTATCCTAAATTTAATATCGATTTAATGTACAGAAAAATTTGATGTCGATTATCGAAAAAAAAATATTAGCCTTTTTTACTTATAAAATTGCATAATTTTTTCTCATAATATTTTGAGTATAATATTTTATTTTTGATGAAAAGATGAGAAGGCATATTACCGTGATGTGTTTTATTTTGTATAAGATGTTAACTAAAATCATGCAAATTTCTTAATTATTATTAATACTATTTAATAATATACCTGTTCAATGCCAACATTAAAAAAATCATCAGTAAATTGTACCTGTAATTATATATTTATTTAAAACAATAAATATTTGCACAAAGGGCTTATATTTAATTTTTTTTTATAAAAGCAATGTATGTTTATATCCCAAATATATAAAAACAATGTCATAAATTAAAAAAAAGAAATCTCCATTAAATAATAATTATGTTATTAATTTTTATAAATTCATATAAACGCATATCTTTTATAAAATTAAAACTTTTTAAATTATGTTATTTTATTTGGTTTTGCAAATAATCAACATAAAATTAATTAATCATATTTTATGACAATCAAACAAAATTTAATTGAAAATATTTTAAATAAAAATTGTTTAAAATATGTTGTATGTTCATATCACAAAAGCAATAAGTAATAATAATTTTATAATTACAAGTTCTTGGGTTAATGATATATCTTCCTTCTTTTGTTTGGAATCCTAGAATTACATTTGTACGATTGATAAATAAATAATTTTAAAGTGTAACCAAAGATAAATTGATTAATAATTTCAATTTTTTACATAACCTTTTATATGATATTATAAACGATAATGTTAATTAAAGAATATAAGTATAACGTTACAAATTCATAGGTAGACCGTTTATAATTTTTTTGTCTATTTATTTATTTTATCGCGAAGAGTATGTACAAATAAACATTTTTCTGACACAGCTGTGTCAAAAACTCATTAAGTTTTGCCGCTGACCGCTAGACAAGGCGACAAAAGATAATAAATATATTTAAAATTGAGTTATTTATAGGTATTGATCCCTTCCAAAAAGACTAATAGTTATGGATATGAAATTTCCGTTAGACAATTGACCGCACTAGAGTGCACATGTATGTTATCTTATTGTCACTTTTTAATTCAATGATGTAGAAGAACCACTAACAGCGAAAGGCCAGGTCATTTTGGCGAAGCATCAACACCATCGGATGGATCTCTTCAGAGAGTACATGTTGCTGCGAGTTATATATGGTCGCGTTCAATTTCCAACCCAAACGAATATGTTACACATAGTAGTGGGGAAGCCGATTTTGGAGGTTATGGCCTTCAAGGTAATCATTTATAGTATTTTTGAAGAATTAAGTAGATTTAATTCTAAACAGGTCGTAGATAAATTTTCAACCATATTCTATATATTTAGCTTATTGAAACCAATATAACTTATATTGGATATTATAAAAATTAATGATACGTGTTTTATTAAAAGTTAAAAGTATATATTTACTGGTGTTCTGTAATTTTGATGCAATGGTATATCAGGTACGTAGAGCTGACCGTTATTCTAAAAAAATGTTTTGTAAATAAACGTTTATAATTATGGTAGTAGTACAATGAGGTATTAATACATTTTCAAATAAATAAAATTAAAATTATAGGGGACAGATTTATTATATAACTTGTAAAAGCACACCAAATAAAACATATAATGATGCTTATTTAATACCCTGTTAAACTATCTTTAAATTATATTAAATTATAAATATAATTGTCTAAATATTTTTGAAAAGATTAAATAATTAACTCTTAAGTTGAACCACCCTTAATTGATACAAAGCATAAAAAAAAATGATGATCTATTTTATTCTAAGGTTTCATGTACTATACATGGACGTCATTTTATCGGTTCAGTTCAAGAGACATGTTGTCCTATTGCGTAACACTTAAAAATTAGACTGAATGATATTAATATTATTAGATAACATACCTGTACCATGCGTTCATCAATATATTCATTATTAACATGTTCCTGTAAAAGTATATTTATTTAACAAAAACACAAGGTTATATTTGAAGTATTAAGTGGATGTAGTTCTAAACAGGTCGTAGATAAATTTTCAACCATATTCTATATATTTAGCTTATTGAAAACAATATAACTTATATTGGATATTATAAAAATTAATGATACGTGTTTTATTAAAAGTTAAAAGTATATATTTACTGGTGTTCTGTAATTTTGATGCAATGGTATATCAGGTACGTAGAGCTGACCGTTATTCTAAAAAAATGTTTTGTAAATAAACGTTTATAATTATGGTAGTAGTACAATGAGGTATTAATACATTTTCAAATAAATAAAATTAAAATTATAGGGGACAGATTTATTATATAACTTGTAAAAGCACACCAAATAAAACATATAATGATGCTTATTTAATACCCTGTTAAACTATCTTTAAATTATATTAAATTATAAATATAATTGTCTAAATATTTTTGAAAAGATTAAATAATTAACTCTTAAGTTGAACCACCCTTAATTGATACAAAGCATAAAAAAAAATGATGATCTATTTTATTCTAAGGTTTCATGTACTATACATGGACGTCATTTTATCGGTTCAGTTCAAGAGACATGTTGTCCTATTGCGTAACACTTAAAAATTAGACTGAATGATATTAATATTATTAGATAACATACCTGTACCATGCGTTCATCAATATATTCATTATTAACATGTTCCTGTAAAAGTATATTTATTTAACAAAAACACAAGGTTATATTTGAAGTAGTAAGTGAATGTAGTTCTAAACAGGTCGTAGATAAATTTTCAACCATATTCTATATATTTCCCTTATTAATTACTTTTAACTTATTAAAAACTATCTATGTCATTTTATGTTTTTTTGCAAATAATCAATTGTAATTAATTAATCATTAATTATGATATGATGTATGGTTATAAAGCAAAAGTTGTGTTGAAAATAGAATAAATAAATTTTTTTAAATGTTGTTATAATTACGTTGTCATTGCTTAATGTTATGTCTTTCTTTTTTGGTTTGTTATTCTAGAATTACATTTGTATGATCGATAAATAAATAATTTTATTATTATTTCCAATCATAAATTGAATATAACTTAATTATGTTTAAATATATTTATATAATGAGACATAAATTTGTTTTAGTTTATATCACAACGTAAAAAGTATTATTTTTTTTATAATTACACGAATTTTGCTTAATGATATATCTTTCTTCTTTGATTTGGAATCCTAGAATCACATATGTACGATCGATAAATAAATAATTTTAAATTGTTACCAATCTTAATTTCAATATAATATAAATTTGTTTTATTATATTATATTTATATAATTAAAGATAAATATGTTTTATGTTAAAATACAATGGCAATAAGTATTATTTTTTTTATAATTACACGTCTTTTGTTTAATGAAATATCTTTCTTCTTTGATTTGGAATCCTAGAATTACATTTTACGATCGATAAATAAATAATTTTACAATTTTTCATTCATTAATTACGTTAAAAGATATAATTATTTATTTATATTAAATGATGAAAAATAATAATATTATTTTTTTCTTTTTCTAAGTTTTCCAATGTTTCATGTTAATTGTGCTTTATAAATTTTCTTACAAAATATAATGATAACAATTTTTGAAAAATTAAAATTTTTAGTATATAATATTAGTAGTTAATAATAATGTTAAAATAATTTTAATACATTAAATGGTGTATGGAGTACTAACTGCATCCAAGCTACTCACTCAATGTATTAAGAAGCTTGTAGCTATATAAGTATTTATCATTTAGTTATTAGTAAAAAAAGAAACGGAACAAATTTTTAATAGTTGCAAAAAGAGGATGTGACCTTTTTTACGTATAAAATCTTATAAATATTTTATTATAATAAACAAAAATAATATCTTTATATAATGCATATGTCTTACATAATATTAATATTATTTAATAATATACCTGTTCTATTGGTATTTCGTTAAATTGACTAGTTGGTTGTACCTGGAAATATGTATTTATTTAAAACAATAGAATAATGTAGTAATAAATATATGATTATTTAAGTATTTGCAAAATTGTTGTATTAACATAAAATTAAATAAAAAGAAATATTCTGTATTCCACTTTTTTATATTTATAATATCTTATATAACTTAAAATTATAAAAAAAAATTACTAATTGTGTATAATTTAGACTTATCAGCATCATAATTCAAAAAAAGTTCTCTCAATTATATGAAATATGATAAAAACCCTCAATAATCTGCTTAATTTAAGTTAGACTTCATTAAATTTTAATACTGAAACTTCAAAATTTACGTTTGGCTATGGTTTAAATGATTATTTATAATCATTATGTTAGGATATTTTAAGAATGTATGATTTTACATTTAAAGAATTAATTCTTGTCATTATTATTGGGTCTAATATTTCGTAGAATGAGAATGATGTTTAAGATATATTTTTGTTTAAATTCAATTGATCAAAAATGGCGTATATTGGGAACTAGATTTTTTTTCCATATTTAACTAAGTAAATCGATCTACGACCTTGAAAATCCTTGAAAATTTTTTATTGATCGAGATATCGAAAAAATTTCTTGGATGTCTTATTAAAAGTGTATTATCATTCTACTAACTACTAGAGATAACAATCCCTGTAAAATTAATTTCTTAATTTTTAATTCATAATTTATTAAATGTTTTAATTTAATATTGGTAAGTAATTACTTAAACTACAATTTAATGTAATTTTTTTAATTTCAGGGTTATGGTCTAACGATGTCTGGCTTAGAGAACGCAGATGTAAGTTTAATAAATTTGTGCCATTTGTTTCACATTATTGGCTTATTAGTATTTAATAGATGTAAATTATTTAGCCATCTATATCAAATTAGTTAAAATTATATTTATTATTTATGTTATTAGATTATCAAGATAAATTATCTATTTATTTAATTAACAATAGTTTTTACAATGAATTAAAATAAAAAACTTTGCCCATTACAATCCAGGACATGCAAAATACATTCTATATACAAAAAAAATTACTTGATCTTCATCTACAGATTGCTTTCGATGAAATTTTTCGATGAAGTTCTAAAAAAAACATTTGATCAGTGTTAGTACTACAATTTTTTTTTCAGATTATATTTACAAAATCTATGTGTATAAAAATATATTTATATATTATTTTACATAAATTTTAGTAAATATAAGGTTAATATAATAAGGTTAATAAACCTTAGGTAGAAGGGTTTCAAGTCTAAAAATTTGAAATATCAATTTTTATTCTACTTCCCCATTATATTCATAAGTTTTTATTATCCAAACAATAATAACCATGAATTAATGTTATATCATATTACATTTAAAAAAATAGAATTACTGTTTTTAATATATTTAATTTTATGCTATATTTGCAAACAAAGTTCGTACAAAAAACTTAATAAATATATAACTTTAATCAAATTCATTCTTATCAAACTTATTTAACTATACTTAAATACAGTTAATATACAGAGTGTCTTAGACCTAAATGGTAACCCTTAAAACTTTTAATCCAATTATCATTTTGTTTTTTCGTTTTCATATAAAAAGTTTTCAAATAAATTATATGAAATGAAAGAAAATACATAAGTTTTTTATATAAAAAAAATTATTTTGATTTGTTTATTTTTAAAAAAATTTGGCAGTCTAAAATAAAAAAAACCCACCACAGGGGGGTCGCGNAAAAAAACCCAGCACAGGGGGGTCGCGGCACAGTGGTGACGTGGTATAGATGGATCAAGTATAATGATATCTGACAGTGATTAAAATCACTATCAAAAAAAAACGCTTCGATGCAAATCTTTAGATACTGTTTAATTTTAAAACATTGGTGGACTAATTCCAAAAGCTACTTGATCTGTNATTGGTGGACTATTCCAAAAGATACATTATCTGCTAGTTCATTATTAATATCCTAATTAAGATAAAGTATGTAGAATGAAAAAGGGATTATTACAAAATATTATTTCTCATAAAAAAATAATGTTGATCCAAACACTTTTCAATATGTCATAGCATTATAAAGTTAAAAATGTAAAAAATAAAATCGAGAATTTTCACACAATAATAGCATTCGGTAGCCATTTTCACCGTGAAGATAAAATAAAGTCCGAAATTTTTTTTTCGCATAATAAAGTAAATTACATTAGCTTTAATTTAAGAAATATATAAAAGTGTCAGACCTTCCGGAACATTTTCAAAAGTTAAGTTGAAAAAGTTGTCATTTTAAATCCCCTCTTGTGGGCAGGTTAAAGCTTAAATTTATGAAAAAAATATACCAAACGAAAGGATATGATATTACACATCTATATAAAAAAAAATTATATTGATATGTTCATTTTTGAAAAAGTTATGGCACTTTTAAGTAAAAAAAATTGAAAAAATTTCGAAAATTAGCGATTTTTAAATTTGTAATTTTTTTGGAGATTTCTCCAATTTATGAGGAACGAGGGAAATTTTTTCAATTTTTAATGGTAAAGTCTTTGACTAGATACGATTTGTGATCTTTTGACGTATTATTGAAAGAAATCGGTTTAGTGAGAGCTGAGAAAAATGGTAACTGAAAAAAAAAAAAAAAAAAAAATTAACACATCTTAGTAAAACCAATACCTTCTCAGCTTCGCATTGAAGCTAAAAATTTATCAAAATTTATTAATTTTAAAAATTGTAATTTTTTTGGAGATTTCCCCTATTTACAGGGAACGTTGGAATCTTTTTAAATTTTTTAATGCAATTTCTTCAACTAAATAAGATTTGTTTTTTTTTGACATATTGTTAAAAGAAATTGATTCTGTAGGAATTAAAAAAAAGTGGCGACAGATATATAAAAAAAAACCCGGTAGCACAGTGGCGTCACGGCAGAGTATGGGCGTGGCATATTTTGGACAAGTATAGATGATACCTTACAGTGATTAAAACCACTATCAAATCTGTAAATAGTGTTTAATTTTAAGAAATTAGTAGATATATATATATATATGAATAAATAACAATTTTAGTAATTAAAATTAGTATGAAATTGATTCTCAATAATTTAGTATTGTAATTATTATGGAGATATTATAAAAATAATAAAGTAGTAGTATGTTTCTTTACTTTTAACGCGTATAAAAATTTAAAGAGCTTGACGCAACACTTTTTAATAAAAAATGATTGATACTCATAATAAAGTTATAAGTTTTATACATTGGAATACAAGGAACTTTCATCGGAAACAAAAATGTACTTTTCTAAATCAACTTTTCTCGATGTTTTCACAAATATGCAGTTAAACTTTTTCTATCACTTCTAAGTTTTAATATTATTAGTTATTATTAAAAAATAAGTATTTACATATAAAAAAAAAAAAACCAGCACAGTGGGGTGGCGGCACAGTAGGGTCGTGGCATAGTTGGGTCCAGTATAGATGATATCTGAAAGTGATTAAAATCACTATCATAAAAAACGTTTCGATGCAAATCTGTAGATAGTGTTTAATTTAACAAAAAAAAATTTGTCAAAAAAGTAGGTCCAGTGAGAGCTGAGAAAATAAAAGATAGCTCCAAAAAAAGACCACATAGTAAAATAATACTAATATGAATTTCTTTTCACGAGAGGAGACTACAGTAATGGGATCCTTGATATTTATTAAAGTTATTGAATCTAAATGAGATAAAAATCAAGTGACTTAAACATTTTTTTCAAACTCAAAAAGAATTAAGAAAAAATTCAGTGTCACAGGCATGAAAGACCCAAGTGTTACTGTTTCAGAAACCGTACGTCTCATTCGTCACTTAATAAAAATGGAAATTTAGCTAGTTTAGCAAATTTTAAAGTTATTTTTCTCGACTTCAAAAAAACAAAAAATTTAAATATGTTTAACTTTTTATACTATGTCAATTAGATTGATATAATATTTATGAAAATCAGTGTAATCCCCTTATAGCTAGTTTAGCAAATTTTAAAGTTATTTTTCTCGACTTCAAAAAAACAAAAAATTTAAATATGTTTAACTTTTTATACTATGTCAATTAGATTGATATAATATTTATGAAAATCAGTGTAATCCCCTTATAGCTAGTTTAGCAAATTTTAAAGTTATTTTTCTCGACTTCAAAAAAACAAAAAATTTAAATATGTTTAACTTTTTATACTATGTCAATTAGATTGATATAATATTTATGAAAATCAGTGTAATCCCCTTATAGCTAGTTTAGCAAATTTTAAAGTTATTTTTCTCGACTTCAAAAAAACAAAAAATTTAAATATGTTTAACTTTTTATACTATGTCAATTAGATTGATATAATATTTATGAAAATCAGTGTAATCCCCTTATAGCTAGTTTAGCAAATTTTAAAGTTATTTTTCTCGACTTCAAAAAAACAAAAAATTTAAATATGTTTAACTTTTTATACTATGTCAATTAGATTGATATAATATTTATGAAAATCAGTGTAATCCCCTTATAGCTAGTTTAGCAAATTTTAAAGTTATTTTTCTCGACTTCAAAAAAACAAAAAATTTAAATATGTTTAACTTTTTATACTATGTCAATTAGATTGATATAATATTTATGAAAATCAGTGTAATCCCCTTATAATAAAATAAAATGCAAAACCAAGAATTTTTATACAAAAATAGCATTTTTTTTAATACGGTAGCTATTTTCACCATGAAGACAAAATAAAGTACAAAATTTTTTTTTTTAATATTTAAGTATATTACATAAGCTTTAATTTAAGATATATATATAAAAGTGTCAGTATTTCCGGAACACTTTCAAAAATTAAGTTGAAAAAGTTCTACTTTTTATATGCATTTTTATGTTTTGAACCCCGTCCTATAAAAAGGGAAATGGTCCGATTTAAAAAATCAGTATGCCAAATGAAAGATAGTATTTATATACTACTTCTCGTGAAAAAATTGTATTGATTTATACATTTTTCAAAAAGTTATAGCATAATAAAGTTAAAAATGTAAAATATAAAATCGAAAATTTTCACACAAAAAGAGCATACGGTACCCATTTTCACCGTGAAGACAAAGTAAAGTCCGAAATATTTTGTTTTCATAATAAATTATATTACATTAGTTTTAATTTAAAATATATATAAAAGTGTCAGTATTTCTGGAACACTTTCAAAAGTTAATTTGAAAAAGTTAATTTTTTGTGAAAAAGTTGTTATTTTGAATACCCCCCTGTAGGCGGGTAAAGAGTTAGATTTATTAAAAAAATATACCAAATGATAGGTAAAGACATCAAACATCTATAAAAAAAAAAATTATATTTATTTGTTAATTTTTGAAAAAATAATGCAGTTTTAAGAAAAAAAAATTGAAAAAATTTCGAAAATTAGCCAATTTTAAATTTGTAATTTTTTTGGAGATTTCCCCCATTTACGGGGAACGAGGGAAATTTTTTCAATTTTTAAGGGTAATGTCTTCGACTAGATACGATTTGTGATCTTTTGACGTATCGTTGAAAAAAATCCGTTCGGTGATAGCTGAGAAAAAGTGGTAACAGACACAAAAAAAAAACACATCATAGTAAAACCAAAACCTTTTCAGCTTCGCATCGAAGCTAAAATCTTCTCAGCTTTGCATCAAAGCTAAAATTAATATTAACAAAAAGATAATACTATAATGTGATAAAAGCGTTGTGAGTTAAGTCTGAGACACTGTATAACTATACAATTTTTAGTTCGATGTACTATTGCGTTTTTATATTTTTTTTCAATTTTCTATCATATTTTTGAAATTTAAACAATAACTTTTATATCATATTTTGGTCAATGATATAAACAAAAAAACAAAATTAAAATTAATTTATTAATTTAAATTTTGATATAGACCTGATTTCGAGTAATTTTTTACTNTTTTTTTTTTTTTTTGTGTCTGTTACCCCTTTTTTATCAGCTCTCACCAAACGGATTTCTTTCAACGATACGTCAAAAGATCACAAATCGTATTTAGTCAAAAATTTAAAAAAAATTTTCCTTGAACCACGTTAATGGGGGAAATCTCCAAAAAAATTACAAATTTAAAAATCGCTAATTTTTGACATTTTTTCAATTTTTTTTTCTTAAAACTGCATTATTTTTTCAAAAATTAACAAATCAATATAATTTTTTTTTTATAGATGTTTGATGTCTTTACCTATCATTTAGTATATTTTTTTTATAAATTTAACTCTTTACCTGCCCACAGAGGGGAGATTTCAAATGACAACTTTTTCACAAAAAATTTAATTTTTCAACTTAACTTTTTAAAGTTTTCCGGAAAGACTGACTCTTTTACATTTATCTTAAATTAAAGTTAATGTAATGTACTTTATTATGAAAAAAAAAAATTTGACCTCTGGACTTGTCATCGTATTGAAAATGGCTACCAATAGTTATTTTTGTGTGAAAATTCTCGTCGTCTACTAGTCGTGCGAGATATTATTGCTTATACTGCCATGCTAAGCATAAACAGGATAACTCCAAAATTAAAAAAAAAAATTTTTTTGTTTCTATAGGTAAATTTAGTGGTTTTACGCCGATTTTTGATGTAAAAATAGCATATTTCCTATTAAAACCCATCTAAAATTGAAATATAAAATAAGAAAATATACGGTAAGTTCAATATATTTGATGTTTTGTAAGCGAAAACCCGGTAANGTTTTACACCAATTTTTGATGTAAAAGTAGCATATTTCCCATTAAAACCCATCTAAAATTGAAATATAAAATAAGAAAATATATGGTAAGTTCAATATATTTGATGTTTTGTAAGCGAAAACCCGGTAAATCCAAATACTAAGCAAAAAATTGGTATATCACATAAAAAATAATGGAGTTACCATATTTGACTTATGTTCATACATTGGGAAAAAAGGGTATCTTGATTTACTGTTAAAAATGTTTTTTTGTGTTCCTGAAAAATCATGTTGAATGGAGTTATCCTGTTTTCGCTTAGCACGGCAGTATATATTGTCTTTCCACTCGTCTCATATTACTTAAGTTATAGTAATTGTATTTTATAGTCTATAATATACAAATATGCCAAAAACTTCAAGCAGTTTAAAAAGTTTATTTGCTCAGTGGATTTCGTCGTACAATAACCAACAAACGATTTTCACGACAAATGGTGCAACAATTTTTTGTCAAGTTTGTGACAGAAATATTCCTTGCACAAAAAAATCACAGGTAACACAACATGTACATACGGCTGTCCATAAAAATGGTTTAAAACGTAAATTAAATACTTCATCAAAACAATTATTTTTATCAGAAGCTACTCTCAATGAAAACAACTTAAATGATTTTAACAAACACTTGTGTCTAGCCTTAGTAGCAGCTAATATTCCTTGGTATAAAATGCAAGTTCCTCAATTACGTACATTTTTAGAGAAATACACTGGCAAACATATACCAGATGAAAGTGCGTTACGTAAAAATTATCTCGAGCCATGCTACCATAATACTTTAACGAAAATTAAAACTGAAATTGGTGAAAATAATATTTGGTTTGCTGTAGATGAAACTACAGATACAAACGGTCGTTACGTTGCAAATTTACTGGTGGGAATATTAAAATCAAATACTCCGACTCGCCCATTTCTCCTGACATGCAAAGTTTTGGAAAAAACTAATCATTCCACTGTTGCTCGGTTTATCAATGATGGACTAAAATTATTATGGCCGTTGGGTGGAAATGACGAAAAAGTGTTGGTAATGTTATCGGATGCAGCTCCATACATGACAAAAACCGGTGATACACTAAAAGTTTTCTACCCAAATTTAATTCACGTTACGTGTGTAGCTCACATGATGAACAGGGTTGCAGAGAAGGTCAGAGAAATGTTTCCAAATGTTAATAAATTAATCAGTAATCTAAAAAAAGTATTTTTAAAAGCGCCATATCATGTCCAGGTGTACAAAGAAATATTGCCCAATGTGCCATTACCCCCAGAACCCGTTTTAACTAGATGGGGAACTTGGCTGGAAGCCGCAGTATTTAATTGCGATAATTTTGAGTGTTTGAAAAAGGTTATAGACAAATTAAGTGAAGAAAAGTCGTCAGTCAGTATTCAAAAATGCAAAAATATATTACACCTACAGTCTGTGAAAAATGATTTGATTTTTATTAAAACTAATTTTCTTCAAATTGTTACAACTATCAAAAGTTTGGAAAAATCAAATACTCCCTTGGTTGATATAATAAATATTATTGAAAACACTTTTACACAACTTGAACAGATACCAGGAGAAAAAGGAGAAGTAGTAAAAACAAAAATATTGCAACTTCAACAAAAAAACAAAGGATACAAATTTTTAAAAAATATTGGACAAGTTCTTAGTGGAAATAACACAGTACAACTTCCGGAAAATTATTCACCGATTATGGTAGCCGACTTGCAATATTCTCCAGTAACATCGGTTGATGTCGAACGATCTTTCAGCATCTACAAAAATATTCTTACAAACCGGCGTACTAAAATGACACCGGAGCACATTGAAAAATATATAGTTATTAATTGTTATTGTAAAATTAATTATATTAAATATATTTAAAACCAAATTAATAAAAAATAAATTGAAATTGAATTTTTTTTTAATATTCAAAGAATATTTTGCTTACTTAAGGACATAAAACATCATATATTTGGTATTTTAAAAGAATATTAAGAGAATATATTGCCTATTTAATGTGACATAAAAACATCATATTTTAAGGATTTTAAGAGAATATAAATCCGACCTCTACTCATAAGCAATATTAATATGTACATTAATATGTCATTGTATACATTTTTTGGTTTATAGAATGAATTAAAACAGTAATTGATTATAGATATATCAAGAATTAATTGAAACTAAAAAATACCAAAAATAATTTTTTTAAGAAAATTATGTTGCTAGCGTTGAAAAACTTAGATTTCCATTAAAAAAACTTGTGTCAACAAATTTCATATTACGTGTTTAACTTTTTCTTAATATATTTGTAAGTTTTATTTAAGGTTATATAGTGGATCAGAGTTTTAATTTTTAAGACTTTTAGCAAATTATAACTAGAAAACCCAAACCCTATCAAAAAAAAAAAAAAGATAGCACAGTAGGAATGTTGCAAAGTAAGACCAAGTATAAATGATATCTGACAGTGATTAAAATCACTATCATAAGAAAATACTTCAATGCAAACCAGTAAATAGTGTTTAAGAAATTGGTGGATTACTCCAAAAGCTAAATTAACTCCTATTTTTTGGTCTACTTCGACTGCTATTTGCACATAGAAGATAAGATGTCGGGACGAATTCTTTCTTAATTTATAGTACGTAACAGAAGCTTTACTTTAATATATGTTTAATGGACACAGTATTTCTGGAACATTTTCAAGAATGAAGTTGAAAAGTTAGGTTTTATATAAAAGTTACTATTTTGAATTTCCCCCTGTGGACAGGGTTGGGGTTAGAATTTAAAAAAAACTATCAAATAAAAGGAAAACTTCTTAAGTTTCAATATAAAAAAATATTTTTTGTCTCGTTTATTTATCAAAAAGTTATGTTAATTTTAAGGAAAAAAGAAAAATATATAAAAATTTTCATAATTTTAACAATTGTTTTGGTGAAATTCCATTATTCACGGAGAAAGAAAGAAATAAATTGAAATTTTGAGGGTAATGTCTTCAACTAGATACGATTTGTGAAAAAGCGGTTGAGTGAGAGCTGAGAAATAGTAGTGAGTCCCACAAAAAAAAAAAAATTATAAAATAAACAGATCATGGTAAACCTTATCAGCTTCTCATCGAAACTAAAATGTCGAATGATCTATTTTATTATCCATTTAATATCACTTTTATTTTGAAAAATCTTGGGTAAGTGTCCCAGTATTCCCTTAATATTTTTAATGTTGCAGAATTTATACTAGTTTTTTTTTTTTAAATAAATCTTATCAGAAGTGTGTACAATAGGTATTAAGTATGTCCCTAATTATTAAATTATTTTATATACCAGTCAACCGATCCAATGGTCAATATCCGGTTTCTTGTGACAGATAACCGCATACAGTGCATCCCTTACATTTATGTAACTCCCTATGAACCAGTTCAAAGTTGGTACCGCCACCACCCGGCGTCATTGCCATAGGCCACTACACAATGCCATGTTGATTTTTTTCTCTCAGTTATACTACCAAGTTGTATGGACGTGCCATTTTTTTATTGTTTTTTGCCACTTTTCAAAACCAAACGTTATTTTTTTGCTACATTTATTTTTCTCCTTTTTTTTTTTTTAATAAACATCGAGATGGTGTGAGGCACGAATTATGGCCAGTGGTAGGCCGACACTCCTCAAGAAGTTAATCAACACAATAAGTATTACATAAAACCCCCTTTTGAACCCCTAAATAATGTTGTCTATATAGCACCTTCTTTTTTTTTTTCTCTTCTCCCTTCTCTGTTTTCTTTTATAAATATATACATACAGGGTTTTTTTTATCATAACCCACTCAATTAGTTACAGAATAATAATAATTTAAAAAATTTTTTTATTATTATCTTTAGTTACACATTATTCTTGAATTATTAACTATGTCATACTTTTTAAGTTANTTTAAATTATTATTATTCTGTAAGTAATTGAGTGCGTTATGATAAAAAAATCACCCTCTATATATATATATATATATATATATATAATTATATTTAAATGATACACGTATAAATTTAAAATAATTTAAAAACTAATATTATTATATTATACATGGTCTAAGATTTTTTTTTCTTCATACTTCTCCCTCATTTTTATTAACATTTGTATTCTTTTTTTTAAATCAAAACCTAAAAGCACCGTGTAGCGTTACGCTACGGCTCTATCATTGGTTGACAGTTGCAAGAAAGTCCGCTGGACAGCGCTGTTTGACAACCCTTATTCAAATATGTAAATTAAAGTATTTATTTATTATTTTTTTTTATTATTTATTGTAATGATTATTTTATATACCAGTCTTAACGAGAACTCGAAAATAGGAAATTAGAATATTTTTTTGTTTTTGGAGGGTTTTTTAAAAATAAATAATATGTGGGCAATTGTGTTCTACACTACTCCGGTGGTGACGGGTAGCATAAAGTGCACCGTCACTACTTGTATAATTATTTTCTCTAAAAATATTAATAGTTTTATTAGTTCTTCGTTTTACTAGTGTTTGCAGTGGTCATTGCCAACTAGTCTTCATATAATAATTCATCATTTCATTTTTTTCCATCGAGTAAGTTTTCTTTATTTTTTCCTTATTACATATATAATTTTCAACGGTGTTCGTAATTAAACATTACCAACCGTGATCAAAATTATATATTCTTTTCTTTAAAGGCTAGTCATAATCTTCAACGGTGATTATAACCATCGTGTTATCAACCGTGATCAAGATTGCTAGTTTTTCCTAAATATTCCTCTTTAATCCTTTGCAACGGTGCTCGTAATAAACGTTTTACCAACCGTGATCCAAAGGGTTAGATTCCACCACTTATACAATACAGTTCATCTTCAACGGTGATCATAACCTCCGTGTTATCAGCCGTGATCGAGATAACTGTCTTTTTGTAAAAATCCCTTTAACCTTTTGCAACGGTGTTTGTAACTACTCGTTACCAACCGTGATCCAGAGGGTTATACTTCTACTTCACCCCAAATTAAATAGTTTCTAAAATAAGACTGATATAGTAGTTAGTTTGTTAATATATGTATATATTCATCTTTATATAAAAATAAATCAGAACAAATCGATTAGTCGAAAATTTGTGTTATATTTTTCATATTTAAAGAGAACAAACGTAGAAACGTTTCAACCGTCAACGAGAACTAGTCTTGTTTGGCTTGGCTACTAGGTCACTGTCCAGTGTTTCCCTGGGTAGTGGGTAAATAGTAGGCTCTCTGGTTGGCTGAAACCTTATTTACTGATCTAAGATACTTATTATAATTAACGTATATTTACTTTTGATATTTCCTCATAGCTGTTACCATTCAGTTTATCTAAACGTTGCTAAAAATTAATGTTAGTACACTATATTAGTAAAGATGGCTAAATTACATAAAAATATTGTATGATTTAACCTGATGGTAATATTTAATTTAAACAGTAATATAAAGTTTGTTTTGGAGGTGGATCAAATTATTTATCCATCCAACATTATACATTTGGTTTTTTGCATTAAGCATTTATATAAAATTAGTTAAAACTAAATATATCATATTTTAAATTAGATTTTCAAGTTCAATAATTTTTTTATTTATCTAAATTTCTTACAATAAAATTAAATTTAAAAATTTGTTCAACAAACTAAAATATACTATAA
The DNA here is from genome assembly GCF_025091365.1 of Daktulosphaira vitifoliae. Taxonomy (NCBI): domain Eukaryota; kingdom Metazoa; phylum Arthropoda; class Insecta; order Hemiptera; family Phylloxeridae; genus Daktulosphaira; species Daktulosphaira vitifoliae. The sequence continues at coordinate 57,608,432 of NW_026099572.1, forward strand.
AAAAAAGTTACCTGTTCTATTTCTTCAGTACGTATTCTGTTTTTTACTTGTTTTATGTAATTCTAGAGAAAGTATTTCAAGTGTATTAATTAGCACTATAAAATGTATTTTCACATTACATTTAAAAACATATTTTATACTGAAAATCTTAACAAATATATAATTACTCTATTCAAATTTATTCTGATCTAACCCTTATATTATAAATTTTTATATTGCCATAGCTTTATAAGTCATAATTTTTTATTAGTCCCACAATATATTGCGTGATTAATAAAATTGTGCATTACCATTACTATTTTTGTTTCTCATGCGAGTATACTTATAAAAATTATTATTAAGACACAAAAAATTACTTCAAAATCTTCGTTGGTGTAGTTTTGAAGCTTCTGATTATCTTTAGTTGTCTATACAATTAAACCAAGATTTTATAAGTTAAACTATTAAATCTCAATAATTATTCATAATATAGCTATTTAGATCTATCCTTGTCATTAAAAATAAAATCAACTAATTAAAAGAAATGGTATGAATAAAAACTCTTTACCTTGACTTAAAGATAGAGATACTTAAAATGTATACTAATATGTTCTTCGTTTTTAAAACTTTGAAAATTCTTTGGAATCTCCCCACAAATTTTTTGTAGCCACTTTTTGTATGTATACATTTAAAAAGAGACTACAAAAAATTTTAGGCTTATGAGACAATTATAACTGGTGCCGACTGGAATTTTAATATTGACCAAAATGAATAGTTATTTAATTATTAGTAATTAACTCGTAAATTATCGCTCTCACAAAAAAAAAAATTGAAACTAAATTGTTTTGTATGAATGCAGTTCTTACAGTTTTTCATCTAACTTCATAGTTTTCCAAGAAAATTTTATAATACGTAATATTTTGTAAAATTGTCGAAATTTGGCATATTTACGGATATTTTTTCATATCTGATGAACTATATGTAATTTCAAACAAAAATTATTTAAAATTAAATATTACAAAATAAAACTAACGATCGTTTTAATAATTATATACTGCTCGTGGACAAAAAAGAAAATACAATTTTTTCTAAAAAAAAAATCAATTACTCATTCAAAGATAGATATAAAAATTATTGTATTAAATTTTTTTTTAATAAATGTAAGCAATTATTATTCCGCTCAACCAACGAGGGCGGTTCATGGCTCTAGGAGGGTGTATTATTATTATTTTATCGGAGTCACCATTTAAAAGAAAAATGGACAAATAAAAAAACACATCATAGTAAAATTAATACCTTCTCAGCTTCGCATCGAAACTAAAATTATAGATTACTCTAGCAATTCTTAATAATCGTCTCTAAAATATCCGATTTGCAACATTTCCCGAGAAAACTAAAGAATATCATTTTGAACATTTTCTAGCGCAGAAGAATATTAGACATAATTTATTCCACAGGTTATATTAGAAATATCAATGTTATTCCAATTTTTTATTAAGATTTAAACATGGGAATATCATGATGTTCTTGAGATAGTTTTATTTCGAAAACACCTGGTAAAATCAGTTCATAGATGTGGTAGCGTAGGTAATAACAATAAATATTTATCTAATTTTCGCTCTAGTTTCTCTAAAAATTTTAGTAATGCAAAAATGGACACAAACCTTTTAAACGTTCTATATTAGATGCAGTAGTTTTTTTTTTTTGTATGAAATATCTGGTTGTATCACATACGGTTCATCAGATATGAAGAAATATTCGTAAATATGTCATACTTTGGGAATTTTGTAATTTTCCCGGAAAACTATTGAAGTTAGAAGAAAAAACGTTATGCTGCGATACTACTGTAATCTGAAATGTTGCAAATCGGATATTTTAGAGACGATTATTAAGAATTGCTAGAGTAATCTATAATTTTAGTTTCGATGCAAAGCTGAGAAGGTATTAATTTTACTATGATGTGTTTTTTTATTTGTTCATTTTTTTTTAAATGGTGACTCCGATAAAATAATAATAATGGCTCTAGGAGGGTNAAAATAATAATAATACACCCTCCTAGAGCCATGAACCGCCCTCGTTGGTTGAGCGGAATAATAATTGCTTACATTTATTAAAAAAAATTTAATACAATAATTTTTATATCTATCTTTGAATGAGTAATTGATTTTTTTTTTAGAAAATATTGTATTTTCTTTTTTGTCCACGAGCAGTATATAATTATTAAAACGATCGTTAGTTTTATTTTGTAATATTTAATTTTAAATAATTTTTGTTTGAAATTACATATAGTTCATCAGATATGAAAAAATATCCGTAAATATGCCAAATTTCGACAATTTTACAAAATATTACGTATTATAAAATTTTCTTGGAAAACTATGAAGTTAGATGAAAAACTGTAAGAACTGCATTCATACAAAACAATTTAGTTTCAATTTTTTTTTTTGTGAGAGCGATAATTTACGAGTTAATTACTAAAAACTAAAAAACTACCCCAAGTTAACACGATTTATAATTATCTGATGAGCCTAATAATAATATTGCTCACAAAAGTGACCTTTAATCATAAAATATTGAGTTTAACCATCTCACTAAATTGTTCCTAAATTGTTGGAATATAAATAAAATGAAATTTACAAAATTTGGTCAACATTGATGAATCCTAAGAAAAATAAATTAAAAAAAAAACTAAAAATCTACCCTCGGCGTCCGATTTTTAACTCTCTTCAATTTCTTAATCAATTGTGGCCAACTTTTTTAAAACTTAATTATTTTATATTCCAAAAATGTAGGAGGAAGGGAGGAGTTAGTTAGAATAAAAGAAAAATTAATTCTTAATTTATTGCTAGGGGCCACTAATATATATATATTTTGCAGTAAAATGAAATTTCGTACATACTTGAGGAACAGGTTGAGGAGTTTTGTTTTGTTTTGTTTCTTTTGTCTAAAAAATAAGTAGACAATTAAAACTAAAGTGCTAAATGTAAAGAAACAAATCAATCGTTACAAATAATGAAAACTATAGAAATCCTTTTCCTTTCTTACTGAACACACTATATATATATATACTACAATAATTATTATTACATCTAGTACATGTAATTTGTTAGTAGCACTAATAAGTGGAATTAGTCTTATTACAGAAAGTCTTGAGCCTAACAAATATGATTTTCAATGACTTTATCGCTCAATGTTGGTGCAAATAAAAACATTATCGGAAACTTGCTTTAAGAAGATGTCTCTAAACGTCCTCCATTGATGTATACAACCATCGAATTTATGTAGACTGATGGACAGCAAGTTAACAGACGGCGCAGATTGTGGGATATTGTTTTCACAGCATTTAGTCATCGTTGTAAATGCTACAATAGAACTAATGTCAACAACTTTTTTATCTTATTATCAATGAGCCAGTTGATTTTATCGTACTCATTAATAATATTGATTTCAATGAACGCGTCGATAATATCAGACTGTTAGTCTGTTAGTCTAAATAAACTTACATCCACCTCTGTATATACATCTACTTTTAAATACTTTTAAGTTTCTTTTAAACTTTTATTGGATTAAAAAATGATTGTCCGTTAAAAACTTTTTACCAGTATTTTGGAAGTTTTTATAAACATTGTTACGTATTGACGCGAGGAAAAGTGCGGTTTAGTAATATAAATAGTTATAACCACGCCTTGTCCTTCGATTACATTTTTAAATTAATAAATGCATTTTTATTTTCAAAGACAACCTCATTTTTTTAACAGTTTTAAAAAAAAGTAAATTTGAGATGTTTGAGTATTATGATACCATAAAACGACACATCAAATGAAAACAAGTACTAATGCAACAAGTTTTCATTTGGTGTGCTGTTCAAATATACTTACTGACGAATTGGTTTTAGATTTACTAATAGATTGATTTGAAAAGTCCTGAAATACATTTTAATTACTTTTATTATAAATCTGAAGTACTAAAATTTTAATAGTATTTTGAAATGAGTACATAATTTCATTTAATGTGCTTATAATATTAATTTTAAACAGTTTTTCAAAAAATAAACAATGCACGTGGTCTAATTTTACACTTACTATAGGAATATTGTAATCAGAATACTCGTTCATTTTTCTCTGAAAATATTAGTTAATTTATTAAGCTATCAAAAAACAAACAAAAAATGTACACTACATATATTATTTTTATAATATTGATGAATAATTTAAATATACATGATAATTCATATAAATTCTGGCCCATTATTATTTTGTTTTTGTTTTGCAAAAAAAGGACATTCTTGATCATTATAGTTTTATTGTTATGATTGATATATTATTATATATTATATTATTTTTTTTTTTAAATATTTTTTTTCAGAATAATGAAATTGTAGGCTACGTTCAAACTCAAAAAGAATATTTTTTAAACTGAATTTCGAGTGTTCTACATTATTTTTATTAAATCTCTATCTAATTGTATAAAATATATTATTTATCATATATTTACTAAAATATCTTCAGGCTGACGAGCTTTTCTATTTGGAAACTGTAAAGGAAAATAAATTTTGATGGTTATATTTATCAGTCATTCATGAACATAAAAAAAATGTGTACGATTTTAAAAATATTCATTTTCAATTTTAAGCCCAAAGGTTTGGTACCATCATTAATGAAGTTCAACATTTTGTTTTGGAAATCAGTGTGTATATGTATATTAGGGTGGCCCTCAAAAATCGAATGTCTTTTTTTTTTTACGCTACCCCTTAATTTTTTTTAATGGTCAAAAAAATGAGCTGTGCAAAATTTGGGACCGATCCGTTAAGGTTAACCCGTGCCCCCGGGCCTATTAAGTTGAGTCGAAGAGTCAAATTTAATAGAAATAACTGATCTANTGGGCCTATTAAGTTGAGTTAAAGAGGCCAATTTAATAGAAATAAGTGATCTATTTTTCATACCTATTTTTTTTCTTAACTTAGATTTATGTAAGTAAAATTCAAATAAAGGAAATTTCACAAGAAATTCAAAAATAATAACTTTAATGTTATTTCTTAATAAATAGCCCACAAAAATATTACATACAGTAAAAAACATTTAAAAGTCTTAAACATACATTATAACTGATTTTGTTTATTTTTACTTATTTATATTCATTTTATTATTTGGAAAACGCATATTCGTATAAAAAAAGATTCTAGAAGTTTAATTTTTTATGCCAAGTACAATAATTATATTAGATNTAAAAAACATGTAAAAGTCTTAAAATACGTTATAACTGATTTTGTTGATTTTTAATTATTTATTTTCATTTTATTTTTTGGAAAACGCATATTCGTTTAAAAAAAGATTCTAGAAGTTTAATTTTTTATGCCAAGTACGATAATTATATTAGATTTATTATTTTATGGACAGTTAATTAATGATTAATTACAAACCTAACAGTTTAATTTAATTGTTATTAATAATTTTTAATTTATTTTTCTTTAAATAATAATAACTTAAAAAAAAATATTTTAACAATAATTGAATTATATTATTATAATATATTTTTTGATAATGTACTTTTTTTACAATTAGGAAATTTTTTCCGATCATTACTTACTATTTGTAAAACGTATTANTAATTACTTACTATTTGTAAAACGTATTGTTTCTGTTCTTCATTTGTAGTTAATATATTAATGTAGTCTTAGATTAATTTAATGCCACGCTAGGCTGTATCATTAATGACTCGTAATTTACTTATAGTATTTAAAGCATTTATGTAACTGTTGTTCGCACTCCAAAATGATGGATCAATTTTCAAAAAATCAGTGTTCAGATTAAATAGTTGTAAATTTGATGGTAACTTACTACCAGTTATTTCGTGGGAATAATTATCAATAAGATAAATATTAGTTCACAATACTTTAAAAGACGCTAAAAGTATTGTACATTTGTGATGAAAACGTATCATTTAATATATAATAATAAACATGTAAAATATATTTAACGTGTTCACAAATTGTCTGCTGCATTTATACGACACAAATTATGTCAGTTGTCGAAAATAACTCAAATATTCTTATCTTTAATAATAATATAATTGGTACTATCTTAAAGTAATTCAGTAAACCAAAATTGATATATTGATACGACAAAATGTAATAATACAATCAATTTTGTTAAATTTGTAATTAATCATTAATTAACTGTCCATAAAATAATAAATCTAATATAATTATTGTACTTGGCATAAAAAATTAAACTTCTAGAATCTTTTTTAATACGAATATGCGTTTTCCAAAAAATAAAATGAAAATAAATAATTAAAAATCAACAAAATCAGTTATAACGTATTTTAAGACTTTTACATGTTTTTTACTGTATGTAGTGTTTTTGTGGGCTATTTATTGAGAAAACAACATTGAAGTTATTATTTTTGAATTTCTTGTAAAATTTCCTTTACTTGAGTTTTACTTTTATTATTCTAAGTTAAGAGAAAAAAAAGTTATAAGACATAGATCAGTTATTTCTATTAAATTTGACTCTTCGACTCAACTTAATAGGCCCGGGGGCACGGGTTAACCTTAACGGATCGGTCCCAAATTTTACACAGCTCATTTTTTTAACCATTAAAAAAAAAAAATTAAGAGGTAGCGTAAAAAAAAAAAAGACATTCGATTTTTGAGAGCCACCCTAATGTATATATAAAATAAAAATGCATAAATAAATATTTAGTTGACACGGTCACAGCACACTTCCAGCTTTACCACTGAATGGTGATTGCGACACAGCTACCTTAGTACCTAGCTAGTCTCCTTGTTTGACAGGTCACGTGACACCGAGTGACTGCGGGTGACACGAACCGGTCCTGCGACGCAATATTAACACTTTCGACTTCCTCATGGAGACTTATATTTCAACTTTCACAAGTAAATCATAGTGATATTTTTGCGGCATTTTTTATATATTAATTGTAACTATATATCGTCATTAATATCAATCACTATGTTATTTTTCATTTAAAAATAGACGCATTTAAACCTTGACTCTATCATAGTAAAAAATACATTACATGTATTTAAAATTAGTAAAACTATAAAAAAAATATGTAAAAATATATTGATATGAAACTGTACAATTCCCAGAGTAAATTATTTCACGACTTTATACTTTTAACGTTAAGTTAATTATCTTAACATAGATGACGGATCGGGGGGTTTTACTTGACAATCGTATAATATCAATTCCAACCAGTAATTTTATTATATATATATACAAACTAATAAATATTCAATATATCAATATATTAACATTAGAATAATAATAGTAAAAAAAAACAAACAAAAACGAAACATCACCCAGCCATCAGCCATCCATAGTGCAATTAACGTTGAATTGACTGCCAAAACGCTTCCCAATTAATTGTTCCTTTTGCGTATGGAATGTCAACGTGCGCTGCTCTATTTCCGTCNGCGTATGGAATGTCAACCTGCGCTGCTCTATTTCCGTCGAGCACTCGCGTAATAGCACGTAACGGGTAATATAAAGTGTTGGTTGTCACCTAAACAGGCCAATACCAACCAAAAAACAATAGAATAAAATTAAAAACACGCCAGCTCACTGGCCACGAGTCATCAGACCCAAAAGATGCGGTACGACTTCAATCGCGTACACCGACGTAGTGCCCGCAAGGTGCCGGTAGTGCCGGACACGATTGTTGTCATTACATTGAGAGGGGTAATGCCAATTCGAGCTATGTGTAACTTTACCGGCTACACACATAACTTTTGAACATTCTCCCCCTTGGAAGACGACCAAGTCTTACAATTGAAGCTGAGATAGTTGATCCATGGAAGGTACAGAGAACTACAGAGCTTGATGGCATGGGTGGACAACTCATAACAGATAATAACAACAATATAAAGTATAAAAGAATTTGAATAACAACACAATGAATACTGATAACAAATATATAAAACGGTGACAATGGTATAAATATAAAAAATAAATAAATAAATACATGGCAATATGCATAACCACCAATATATTTTGAACAATATTTTGAACAAAATTTAAAAAATAAAAATTTATTCGCAATTAATATGAAACATTATATTACAATATAGACTTGAATAATATAACTTGTTTCTAAACTTTTCATGAACCATTTGGTATTCCGTACACTCGTAAAATTATCAACTGATTAAATGCAGTTTTATGTTTAATTAATGATATCGAAAAATATAATTTTGTCCTCTTATAAAAACTTTCTGAAATACTGTGCGACATTTTGTCAACACTAATCAACGTGTCGTGATCTAGTGTTCGAATCCGTTTAAGCCGCAATAGATGTTAATAATAACCAATTCAGCGATTATTTTATAAATTAATTTAATATTAATTTAATTCTATATGCAACCACCCAACAAGCCGGTATATAAATGGTTATATCTTGTAATGATGTATATTAATAATGCATAATCTACCCATTTTATGTATTAAGTGTTTGTAACTCAATAATTATTCGTCCTAAAATTGTTGTCGACCTGTTATTCATTATTGCAAGAAAAGTGCTTAAAATTGGCTAATTTGAATTTTATTATCATATTTATTATTAAAAACCAATAATAATAATACGATATTATCGTACTCTATGAATGATTAAGTTTTTAGAGGTATGGTGATCAATTTAACAACTAAAAATTTAGTTTTAGATGTTGCACTAAAAAGATTAAATTAAGTAACACGAATTACAATGGCTTTAACGCCGAAGGTTAGAGTAATTTATTTTTAAAAAAAGAAGAATAATCAAGAAATTATTATAAATAATAATACAATGTGCACGAGGCTAAGCCGTCGGTAAAAAGAAATAACAAAAGAACAACGTAATAATAATATGACAGGTGCGAGATCGTAACGTCAACTAACTACGGACGGTTAAATTAAAATCTACCATCACTAAGATACACGAATAGGGACGATTACATAACATATAAATTTACAAACGATAACAACTCACGCGACATAAAAACGGTAACAGTGACTGACTAGATAAGGTCGTGTCTGGGGTAAGCCACAGTACTCCCCCACATAAACAAAAAACGAACTCGTTTTTTTGGTAGCACTTTTACTGTTTGAGCGGTGTATGTATGATTTAACAACAAATCCTTACGCATCACAAAAGCAGGCATCAAGCGATCAACTGATATCCATTGAGTTGTATTTGCACGTTGTACTTTGAACACTTTATCTCTGGGTTCCAAAACCACGAAAGGTCCTTCTTATTTAGGCTGTAGGTGCATTTGATCAGCGTCGATACGAATGAAAACGTGGCTGACCTGTTCCAATGACGTAGGCACAAAAACGGCGCGGTGCGTATCGTGGTTAGTTCTCGCCGTCGGCCGCAACTCAAACATAGCTTGTTTTAGCTTACCGACTAGATCCGGATGGCGAATTGTTGCAGGTACTTGGTAAAAAAGTTCGCCTGGAAGAAGTAGTGACATACCGTACACTAAATCTACCGGGGCCGCGTTGATTTCCTCTATCACTGTACATCTTAACGCGAGCAACATGACAGGTAATTTCTCGCTCCAGCTGGTTGACCCGTGTGCTGTAAGAGCGGCTTTCAGCGTACGATGGAATCTTTCAACCATACCGTTTGACTTAGGGTTGTAAGGTGATGTACGTAATCCAAACGTATTTGCTAACGCCCCAAAAAGTTCTGATTTGAATTGTCGTCCCTGATCCGTCGTTATAAGATCAGGTATCCCGAAACGCGAAATCAAGTTTATGGGAAAAAAGCCTAGTGGCATCCATTGGCCGTCATATTTTTGTTCAAGTACACCACCTACAGCAATGTTACTGGCGTCCGTGCAGAGCCGTAGATGAACATCTATTTTAGGGTGCGCCAACTGAGTAGTAGCGGCGAGCGCTGCACTGTAGGTGTTGAAAGCGGCGCGTGTGCTGTCTGTCCATTGTAGATGTCGATCCCTTTTCGTTACTTTTGACACTAAATCATACAATGTGACTTGAAGTGTCGCTGCATTATTGATGAAGTGGTGATAAAAATTAAACGAACCGATAAACCGTTGGGCCATTCTCTGATGGTTGCAAACAATACGTACGTGGAGGACAAGTTCCTCTTGATTGCGTGATGTGATCTAGATGTCGTCGATGTAAGCGAAAGCATAATCCAGTCCGCTTAACATATCGTTTACCACGTGTTGAAAAGTTTGAGCTGCGTTTTGGAGTTCGAACGTCATCACTGGGAACTCAAATAGACCAAAGGGTGTTATAACGACCATTTTTAGTATAGCCTATTCATCGATGGGCATCTGATTGTACGCCCTGATAAGATCCATTTTAGTCAAGACTATTTTTCCTTTAAGATAGGCAGTGAAGTCATGAAGGTTCGGCAGTGGGTAACGATCTGCACGCGTCAACATATTGAGACGCTTATAATCACCGCATGGGTGAAAAGTTCCATCCTTCTTGGGAACTAATTATAAAGGACTGGCCCACACACTCGCCGACTGTCTACAAATGTCATTCTCTAGCATATAATCAAATTAATTTTGAGCGACTTTGGCCTGGCCTGAAGGCAGACAACGGGGACGATAGAACAGCGGCGGACCGGTGGTGACGAGTTCATGAACAACATTGTGTGCAAAACTACTGGGCGCCCGTGAATTACGTGTGACGTTGAGGTAGTCTTTGATAATGCTAGACCACTGCTGCGACCACTGTACTTGTAGGGTTGATATAAAATCACCTTTCGCTTATGTAGTAACACTGCCCGTGCGATGTGTAGAATCAAAAAGCCGATTCAGTTTAATGTCAACTAATAAGCCAAAATAATGCAAAAAATTTGCACCGATGATGAGCCACGACATATCGGCCATTTCAAAATCCCATACAAACGTACGAGGAAAACCAAAATCCAAACGAAGTGTTTTTTTTCCACATGTACGATGCGAGTGCCGTTTGTCGCTGTGAGGATGATGTTCGAATTAGCGTGTGGTGCACCGATCGGTGGTTTGACTGAAATCTTGGCGCCGGTGTCGACATGAAAGAGTCGATTTGTTCGTATGTCAGCAACAAAAACACGTCGCCCTGGTTCCGTGGAAGGGGCATCAGAAACGCCATCGCCACGCGTTTCAGTTTTCTGATTTAAATGAGCAAAGTGAAACACAATTTTGTGCTTTGTCATAAAATCGCCTAAAAACATAAATCATTTTGACATGGTCGTGAACATGACCGGGGTCATGTTCGAAATTTTTAACGGTTCCTTTCCCTGAAGTGATCATCCTGTTTTTGACTAGACGACGTAACGCTCATACTAGCAATTCATGTGATTAACGTCAAAACTGCGTTCTCTAGAGCGAAGTGTCTGTTATCCATAGAGCCTGTGGATACATCATGTATCTCCTTGTCACCACTGACGTCCATGACGCGATCAACACGCTCAGCGAGCTCTGACACTGACCCGTCTGTACCAGCAATGATGGTGGAAATTATTTTCTTAAACTCTTACAACGATAGTATCGTCTTTGATCATATTAAAATGTTTCTGCAGTTATATCGTAACTTTTATACTTTAATAGTACAAACGTTTTAAAGATCTCCTATTATTAAAATTATCCAATTAATCAATCAATCGATCAAACGAATCAGGTGATTCAAACTAATCCTTGCACTCTTACACCTCTTTACACCTCGCCACTATTATAGATTACATCGTATCCAATAATAACATTACTTTTTCTAAGATTATTTATTTATTTCCTTGATATCCTAAAATTTCAGCGCCGATTGGCTCTGGATTTTTTTGGTAGGATAACTAATCTACTATATTTAAAATCTCTCTGAGTATTCAGTCTCATATATTTGAATTAACAATTTGTACAGAGAATTCTTTATTTCATCTCCTGTCTTTTATAGGAGTACGTTGTTTTTCCTTATTGTTTGAAATGCATCTTTAAAATGTGGTTTTAGAATTTATATATTTACATTTGAGTAAAATTCACCGTTGGTGTTTTCTTCTTCTCCATATAGCTCTTCTACGTATTCTTTCATCTATTTGCTATCGCCTTCTTGTCTATAGGTAAATTTTACACTTTAAAACGGATAAATCCTAATGTCTATAAATTGGTACTATAGGATTATACAAACACGTAAAAGAAAGTTCATACGTTTTCAATATTCGTGAATTCAAGTAAGACGTCAGTAACCAAATAGAGTGTATACCATCAGTAAACGGTGTTTAATCGCTCTTTAGTAGATAGACTTTGTACTCTAGCTAGAAAGCGGAGGTACCTTAATCAGACTGGACTTTTTTTATTGATTTCTTTTAATTTAATGTTTTTTACAATTTCATAATTAGAATATATTTTATGTTAATTTCTTATGCTTAATAAGAGTATAAAGTTAAATTTTTCAAATGGAGACATTTAATTAACTAACTAGTTTGATAGATAAAGATCTAAATCAAAAAACTGCCGGAAAATGGCAGAAAAAATTTTTGGAACAATATTTTAAAAGTTATAATTTTAAAGACAAGGATGTTGTTTTTTTTATCACTAATTATTTCCCGGCTGTATTCTTCCTTCCGCCTAGGTATAAAAATGAGAATAATTTTCGAAATATTGGCCCAAAGTTGTTATCGATCAGTAATTTTCTTAACTAAATCATTTTCTACCAAATAATATTAATAATTAATTTACTTACTACATCTATCACAACATCATAATGTTCTCTATCATTAAGCAAGTATAAGCATCTTTCATTCTCGTCTTTGTTAACAATTCCATTTTTGCTAATAAAGTGCCATCCCATCAGAGGATATAAAGTGTAAATATATATGGATATATCTAAAAATTCAGCTGCTGTAGCTATTTCGGGAGATTCTGCATACTCATCTAAATACATGTAAAGAGTAATTTATAATAACTTGAAAAATAAAAAAATTTACTATTGTTAACGATAATTAAAATATTTTTAGCATAAAAATATTCTAATATAAACAATGTATTACCAAATTTTTTTCGTAAATTAAACTTAATATTGGATTAAACTAATAACTTGTTGCGCACATTTTAAAAATAGTGCAAATTTTTTTATACATTTAGTGATAATGTTATTGGAAATATATATGTATACATATAAAAGATATATGGTAATTATTGATAATTTCTTTAACCAAGTAAAATATGCTTTACATTTTCAACCATAATTTTGGAAAAGAATTATTTTCGGTGTTGTTGGTTGAGTTCCTTTTTGTCTGGTGTATGATAGGTAACCAAGTTTTGCTGATTTTCCATTCATCTTCTCTGTTAAAATTTTCCGGGCATTTTTCGATTTCTATTGATTCCTTGTACATCCGTTTGCCAAAATGAGTTTCTTTGTTTAGTATTTTTACTTTATTGAATTGTATGTCATGTCCTCTGTTTTTGGCATGTTCAGCTACAGCAGATTTTTCTGTTCTTTGGTACTCCACGTCTTTTTCATGTTCTTTTATTCTTGTCGCAATAGCTCTTCCTGATTGTCCAATGTAAGATTTACCACATGAACACGGTATTTCATATACTCCAGGTGTTTGCATCTCGGGCAGTTTCGGGTTTTGAAGTAGTGATCCTGCAACTGTGTTTGGTTTGAAGACGGTTCTTAATTTGAATTTTTGCGCGATCCTTGATATGTGGTCGGTAATTATGTGCATGTACGGCAGTTCCTTTCTTTTCATCTTTATTGTTTTCGTCATCTATGATACGCGTTGCATTTTTTCTTTTCACTTCTTTTTTAATTGCCTTAGTAATGTTTTAATTGTGTACCCATTATTATTTAGTGCTTGTCGTAAGTATGTTTTTTCCTCATTCATCCACATGGTCTTCATCAGCTATTCTGACAGATCTTGTTGCCATTGTGTGTAATAATACCATTTTTTGTGAGGGGCAATGGTGTGAATCGGCATGTAAATATTTATCTGTATGTGTACTTTTTCTATACACTCCTGTGCCAAATTTCCCATTAGACTGTTTTTTTAACATTACATCCAGGAATGGAAATTTTCCGTTTTCCTCAGTTTCCATTGTGAACTGTATGTTGGCGTGTATGCTGTTTAAGTGTTGCAGGAAAGATTGTAGTTTGTCCACGCCGTGTTGCCATAAAACGAATGTGTCATCTACATATCGCAACCACATTTTGGGTTTTTGAGTATACGTGCTCATTGCTTCCGCTTCATACCATTCCATGAATATGTTGGCAAATACTGGTGCTAGTCTTGATCCCATTTCCATTCCATCAGTTTGTTCGTAGATGGTGTCTTGGTATGTGAAAACTGTTGTTATGGTGTATATTTCTAATAAGCCTTGTAATTTTTCATCTATCTATTCTTTCACTTTTATAATATTCAGTGTGTTCCTCACTGGCACCCTCTTAAATAACGAAACAACATCGAAGCTGACGAGAATGTCTCGTTCTTCCCAGTTTGCTTGTTGTAGTTTTTCCACAAAGTCCGTCGAATTTTTCACATAAGAAGACGATTTTCCAGTGTTAGTTTTTAGAATTCTTGCTAAGTAACCTTCTAAGTTACATGTAGGCGAGTTTATGGCACTGACTAAAGGTCTAAGCGGCACATCATTCATGTGTATTTTTGGGACTCCGTATGTTCTTGGTAATCTTGGAACTGTCACTAGTAGTTGTTTTCGTTTTTTTTCATATAGTATTGCTTTCTTTGTTTCATCATTAACTAGTTTGATTATTCGGTTTAGTGGATTTTTTTTAATGATTTTATACGGTCCTTCTTCCAGTAATTTCTTCATCTTGTTGTTATATTCTGTGGTTTTCATAATTACTATGGCGTTCTCTTCATCTGCTCTAAGTATTATGACATTGTTGTCGTTCCTTAAATTTTTGAGTGCAGTTAACTCATCTTTGTTGTAGTTTTGTTTCGGTAAGACTGCTTCTCTTAGAATTTTGCAACTTTCTTGCCTGATGATTTTTTTTTTCATGGTCTTCAAGTTGGTATAGCGTGTTTTCTATACTGCTTATAATGTCCTCCTTTGGGATTTTCTTTGGAACTAACGAAAAGTTAAAACCTTTTTCCAGAATGATTATTTCATTATTAATCAATTCCTTGTCAGTTAAATTGACAACTGTAGTTTTCTTATTGGAGTTGTAGTTTAGCTTTTCTTTATTCTGGATTTTCTTTTCAAGCCTTTTGAATTTTTCTACTTGTTTGATTTTCCTTTTTGTGTACACTTTAGTTTCTTGTTTTTCGACCATATTTGTTAATCTTGATAGGGTGTCTTCTTCAAGGTCCGTGTTCAGTTTGTTTTTTCTTCAGTTAGGTCATTATCGATGTTAGCCAGTTTCCTTCTGATTTATATGATATCATTCCGTAATAGTTTTTGACTGGCCATTCCTAAAATTCTTCTCGCACCTGTGGTTTTCATCGGATGATTAATAACAATGCATTGTGGTATTATTCTTTTGTCTCTGCATCTCTTCATAAGAATTATTTTAATGAAAAATGAAACTTTTTAAACATGTCGTTAGTAACACTGTATCGTGTTTTTTTAGTCATAAACAAAGTTGTCTTAGTATATAAAAATCCATCGATTTCTAAATTATAATAAGTTTACAGTTGCCTAGTAATAACATTTATATCTACGTTTACTTGAATCACGGGAAATAATCCTTTAGAGTGCCTCTTTTTTTTCACATAATTTGCCGGTATATTTTCGATAATCGACAGTCAGTCGAGCCCAAAAGCTGAGTATGATAAAAAACAATAACGTTTTTTACCTTGTTTTTTCCAAGTGAGTATAAAGTTAAAAAATTATTAAATTTCAGTGATTGATATACTAGATTGATCAATCGAGTAACTCAAATTTCACCATAGATGATTTTGTTATTTAATTCAAATTGATTAGTGATTTACAATAAAGAACTACTCTCGAAAAAATAATTTATTTATTCTTACATGTGTTGTACATTTTTGAAATACGGGTTTCTCGTTCCTCTTCCTTTGTCATTAGTTTAAATGAATTGGAATCTTTCATATACTTAAAAATAATGATAATTAAACACGATAGTTTACTTATATAAAAAATTAAAAATGTATTTACGTTGACTATCATCTCACGCAATACTTGACCATTCTTGACTGTACCACTTATCCAGTAAGAAAGAGCACTAAAGAAACAATTTCCGTCCCCTGGTACATACACCAAAGTTTTTGGAATATTTCGATACTTCTCAGGTTTTTTTGGAATACAGATGTTCATCATTTGAAATCCTAATTCTTTGCATTTTTTATACTGCCAATTACAGCCGACTGGTAAAAATCGAGGTTTCTGGGCCTTACGATTCTTTGAAAATAAAATATATTAAAATCGATTAGCAATCAACTTGGTAGTTGCATATACTGTATATAAAATTCGAATTTCTTTTTTTTTTACACTATCCCTTATATATTTTCACTCAACCGGTATTAGTTCTTATCATGACAAAAAAAATGGCAATCATTACCTACAATAAAATGGTAGTTAATGTTTAGATATCCATAGTCTGCAAATATAGAATGTTCATTAAGTAAGAAAAGGGTAGCTATTATTCTCATTTTTTGTAATGTTATTGTTTACTAAGCACTCTATATATTAGGGTGACCCTCAAAAATCGAATGACTTTTTTTTTAAGCTCCCCCTTAATTTTATTTTAATTGACAAAAAAATGAGCTGTGCAAAATTTAGGAACGATACGTTTAGGTTAACCCGTGACTTATTAAGTTGAGTTAAAGAATCAAATTTAATAAAAATAACTAATTTATGTCTCATACCTTTTAGCTTCGATATAAAACTGAGGAGGTATTGGTTTTGCTATGATGTGTTTTTTTTTGTGTCTATTACCACTTTTTCTCAGCTCTCACTGAACCGATTTCTTTCAATGATACGTCAAAAGATCACAAATCGTATCTAGTCGAAGACATTACCCTCAAAAATTGAAAAAATTTCCCTCGTCACCTGTAAATGAGGGAATTCTCCAAAAAAATTACAAATTTAAAAATTGCTAATTTTTGAAATTTTTTAATTTTTTTTTCTTAAAACTGCATTATTTTTTCAAAAATTAACAAATAAATATAATTTTTTTTTTTATAGATGTTTGATGTCTTTACCTATCATTTGGTATATTTTTTTAATAAATCTAACTCTTTAACTAACTTAAACATTTTTTAAAATAACCAAATCAATATAATTTTTTTTGTAGATACATGAAGTCTTTTCCTATCGTTTGGTATAATTTTTAAATAAATTTGACTCTTCACCTGCCCACAGAGGGGTATTCAAAATGACAACTATTTCACAAAAAATTAACTTTTTTAACTTAACTTTTGAAAGTGTTCCAGAAAGTCTGACACTTTTATATGTATCTTACATTAAAGTTATTGTAATATACACAAGTTTTTTATGAGAAAGAATATTGTTTAATAATCCCTTTTTCATTTGAAATACTTTATCTTAATCAGGATATTAATAAGGAAATAGCATATCATGTTGTTTTTGGAATAATCCACCAATTTTTTAAAATTAAACACTATCTAAAGATTTGCATCGAAGCGTTTTTTTTTTGATAATGATTTTAATTACTGTCAGATATCATTATACTTGNATTTGCATCGAAGCGTTTTTTTTTTGATAATGATTTTAATCCAACTATGCCACGACCCCCCTATGTTGGGTTTTTTTTTGCTTAAATTAGAATTATGAAAGTAAAACTCAAATAAAGGAAATTTTACAAGAAATTCAGAAATAATAACTTTAATGTTGTTTTCTCAATAAATAGCCCACAAAAACAGTATATTCAGTAAAAAACATGTAAAAGTCTTAAAAATAGGTTATGATTGATTTTGTTTATTTTTATTTTTGAAGTTTAATTTATTTTGAACAAAACACAAGTGCTTCCTAAATGACCACTATTTACAGCAGTTGTATCGAAAGATAAAGCCTTTACTTTTTTATTCATGTTCCATTGGACTAAAGTTTCATATAGCATTAATGCTTGATTTTTTGCTGTCCCTTGTTCTATTATTGGAACAGTGAAAAGTTAGCATTACTGTCTCTTAAATCTGAAGGAAGCTTACCATCAGTGTAATACTAGAGCATTTATATCTGAATCATTAAATTGATTTTTAATTGAAGCTGTCTTTTCTTTTCGTAAAATTGCTAGGAAACGTTGAATTTACGATCTATTAAAAATAAAATCATCAATGTTCTCCCTAACCCTTCAACAATGACAATAAGTATGTGTACAGCAATCTATCGCATATTTCACGGCTGTCCATAATACAAACTGGTTTAGGAGTAAATATTTTTCAGTTTTTTTGGTGATGGCAATTCAAAATTATTATCAGTATCATCGGTATCGGTGTTCTCATTTAATGTAGTATATGCCATTGAAATTTCCAAATCTAAAAATTATTTAAATCATAAGTAATAAAAAATATTATTTTTAATGTAAATTTTTAGATAATTTTAATTTTTTTAAATTTTAATTCAACATACCCTGTAAGACGTTTGTGTTTTAAAATTCTATTTATTCGTTATCATTATAATAGTTAATTTCATTAGAAATTCCATCAAAAATACTGGTAGCCCATCTTCTCTTTGACTTATTAAAAATAGTCTAACTTCGTCTATATTTATAAGGCTTAAAGCATCAGATGTGCAATGTCAATCAAGTTATTAAACTTTAATGTAAAATCATCTACCTTTTCTTTGTAGCTAACTGCAATTCGTCCAACGTGTTTTTGTAAAAGTCGCGAGTTTTCATACAAACGTTCCATTTTTTCAACACAATTTCTTTCCAACATAATAAAGATCCGCGCTTTATTCCAAAAAATCATTCCTTCGCGTAAAATTAATAACGCACTTTGCCGAACTCTTAATATTATTCTTAAATAATATTACTCTCAAATTAAAAAACACATGTGTTGAAAACATTGTAAATTAGATAGTAATTTAGTACCAGTTATATCGTGGGAATAATTACCAATAAGATAAATATTAGTTCGTAATACTTTAAAAGACATCTTTAAGAACAAAAATAGTGTACCTTTGTGACTAAAATGTATCATTTCATATGTAACAATAAACAGGTAAAATATGATTAAACGTGTCCACAAATTATCTGCTTCATTTATACCGCACAATTTTTGGATGAAAATAACCCAAATATACTTGTAATTAATAATAATACAATTGGTACTATATTAAAGCAATTTAGTATAGCAAAATTGATACATTAATACGACAAAATGTAATAACACAATAGTTTTTTTTAGGTTTGTAATAAATAATAAATCTAGTATAATTATCGTACTAGGCATAAAAAATTAAACTTTTACAATTTTTTTTTTTAACAAATAGCGTTTTCCAAATAATAAAATGAATATAAATAAGTAAAAATAAACAAAATCAGTTAAAATGTATGTTCAATACTTTTAAATGTTTTTTACTGTATGTAATATTTTTGTGGGCTATTTATTAAGAAATAACATTAAAGTTATTATTTTTGAATTTCTTGTGAAATTTCCTTTATTTGAATTTTACTTACATAAATCTAAGTTAAGAAAAAAAATAGGTATGAAAAATAGATCACTTATTTCTATTAAATTGGCCTCTTTAACTCAACTTAATAGGCCCAGGGGAAGGGGTAACCTAAACGGATCGGTTCCATATTTATTACAACTCATGTTTTGACAATTAAAAAAAATTAAGCGGCAGCAAAAAAAAAAGACATTCGATATTTGAGAGCATCCCTAATGTACAAAATCCTCAATAAATAAGGAAACAAGTCAAGTGTTGCTTACAAAGAGAATAAGAGATAACTTTTTCTTACGTAATGAGCATTCTATATTTGCAGGCTATAAACACTTTGATATGTGAAAAAAAATTAGCTGCCATTTTATTGTAGCTATTGGTTATCATTTTTTTGTCATAATAAGAAATAATACCGGTTGAGTGAAAATATATATTATAAGAATTTTACTTTTAATTTTATTTTATCATTTCATTAATTTTGCGTTATCTTTTATATAATAATTAACAATGAGGTTTATGTTTGCATTGTAAAAAACTGCAATAACTCTAAAATTGCTACCAAAAATGATGAATGTAAAGTGTTTAAAATACCAAAGGATTTTCCTCGGATAATTTTTTTATTATAAATTCATAAAAAGTATATTTGTATCTTAAAAAATGTTAAATTTATTTAATAGTTATAAAGAATTGTTACAAAATTGCAACAGAAATAATTTATTAGGGAAATTATTTGATACATTAAATAAGAATTTTATGGTTTGTAAAGTTCATTTCAAATCAAATATGTTTTCTAATCCAGAAAAGTCTAGAATTGTTTCTAATGCTGTCCCTACAAAGCTACATTAATAATCTAAAATTTTCATTAAGTACTTATAGACTGAACCAGTATTACTTGGAAAATATTTGGACATTTTTGCAATCAATGTGGTAATAATCAAGGTTATCAATCCCACTTCTATTGCGTTTGTTAGAACATTCAAAAAAATTCTTTCAAATAGTCTGAGGGATAAAGTTGTCTGAATAACTTAGATGAAATGTTAACAAAATTATGTGATGTTTTTCCTCCATCTTATTACATTTAATCTTGAGAAAACACCTTTTTAATTTTAAAAATTTAAAAGTTGGTATTGTTGATTATCGTAATTTATGTTTTTCTGCTATAAATGCCCTTACTTATGTATTGTGGCTATCTAGTTAAAAATTCACTAGAAAAACACAATTGTGGTATTTTATTGGTTATGTTAAATCTCAAAACAGCTAGATGAATCTTTTTCTTTTTTACATATTTTAATATTTACAATAATGAAAATATATCCACTTATGGAAACTTAAATACTCCACCTGTTGAATTTGTAAATTATATTAATAAATTAGATAATATTTTTATAGAAGAATTTCTAATATTTGCTGTAAACAATAATGTAGGAAAAGAAATGAGAAATTTAGTAAGTAATTCATTCCATTGAGCTACACTTAAAACAGGAACCTGATGCTCTTTTTGGTTTATTACAGTTTCGAATAGTGTGAGAAGTACTATAACAATTAAAACAGCGTTTCACATTAATTGTTATTTGATCTTTCTTCTTGTCTTCAACCTTTTTTTGTATTACAGTTGAATTGGTTTGTGAATACTTAAATAAACTATTACCAAAAACTATCCGCTTAGTACTTACTTTATTTAGATTTTCATAAGTTAGTATGTCATTAAACATTTCATCAGTGTCTTTATGATGTTTTGACAAGTATGTGACCATTTCACGTAAATAAAAACCTTTTAATAATTGTATTTTAACTTGATCAAATGATAAATTTAATTCACTACATAAACGTATCTTCTCATAAATATAATCAACAGTAGGTTCGCCTTTTAATTGAACTCTAGAGACTAAAATTCAGTAGTATTTTGATCACCAATAAATAACCTTGTAAATTGTTTTTTTAAATATTTTCCATGAAGAAAAACTGCGACTCTTAAACCACTGTTGAGCTGGTCCATTCAAATTTGCTTGAACAGACTCAATCCTTAAAGTATCAGACCACTTGTTAATATCAGCTATGCCATTAAATGTATTTAGCCAATCTTTGGCTTCTGATCTAGACTCGTAGCCCCTAAATGGTTTTATACTTTTGTTAAGATCTGGCATAACATAAAATTGATTACCTTGGTTACTCGTAATATTAAAAACAGCGAGTTGTTGCATAAATAAACGATTTTGTTCCATCATTAATTGAAACATAGTGTTCATATAAGATGTAGAGGGCTCTTCAAAAGTATCACTGGTAATGACTTGTTGATCATCCTGAGCCGTGTCGCCATGCTCTCCATTTTTATCAAAATACATCATGGTTTTCGAAAACCACTTCTGAGATTGAAGATTGTAGGCCATATAATATGATATAATAATAATAATAATAATAATAATACGGTGAAAGGAGAACATATAAAACAAAACCAGTTGGTTCTTTAAACTTTTGAAAACATAATTGTATTTTCATAAAGCACATAAAAAAAAAAAATTAATAACAACGCCATAAAAAAACTTCGTAATGTAACATTGCATAATATATAACATAATATAATAAAGATAATTGTTGTGGCCAGTACCACCAACCAATGCCTTCACAATTGACATGTTTCTTTATTTACTGAACACTCTATAGATAAGGAAATTACAGGAAACAAACACAACCATCACCAGCCGTGAACACTGATAAACTGATAACAATTTTATTGTTAGAAAAAGTTATTCTAAGAGAAAATTTTAGGGGTAACTTTTGAAATTAAATAAAAACTACCACACTTCTATACATTTCTCAATACTTAAAAGTTAATATTTCAAAAATTAAACCATTAAAATTTTTTATAGATCAGTCAACATTTTATTTAGACCATTTGTCAGTTAATAGTAAAAAAATAACAATTTTCCATTATTTTTTTAAAAGTTACTTTTATTAAAATGTGGATAGTATTCCTAATAAATCACACAGTATAATATTCAGGGTAAGACTATAACATGTATTCTAAATAAATAGTATGCTTTAAGGCCTCTTGAAAAAAAAAATCGGAAATTTGCTACAGCCTAAAATATAACTGAAGATTTTTGTCAATAGTTGCCTTGTCAACCATTAGATGAATTTTATTCGATTTTTGTAATAATATTTGTTTATTTATAAATATTTTACAATCGAGTATAAGCAATTTTAATACAATTAATTTTTAGTTAGATGGCTGTGTAACAAAACAAATACAATAATGATATAAATAAATAACATAATCTTTATACATATTCTTACCGAAGGTGGTTTAAAATAACTAATACAATAACAAGAAAAGACAGCATTCAATATAATACAACATAATGCAACAAGAGAGTAATTCTTTAACTGTAACATCGTTTAGTAGTCTTGAAAAATAGAAAAAATTAAATTGCATTGGTTTTAATTTAAGTTTATATACTTTTTCATTGTACTTAAAATAATTTTTAAAACAATTAGCACTGTTCATTATTTACATTACTTATGAAATGTATAATAATAGACTAATATTCGAAATATATTGTTTTAAAATTACAACTAAATTTTAAAATAATATAAATGATTTATTAATGTTATTCGTGCCAAAGTTTCGGGTATTTATGTAGCTATATTGAGGTTTTATCTAGATCAGCACAAAGCGATTACCTCTACCCTAATATTTTTCTAATATTCATTATGAATATTTTTATAACATATATGTTTTAAATTCTATGAATATTTTTAATTCGCCGATGACTCGATAATTTATTTTATTTAAAAAAAAATGTTGGTTTTGTAAAATTGTACAAAGATGTAGATTTTTTTCTCTGTGATAATTTGAACACGTTTAACATAATTATAATAAAGTGTCACTGTAATTAAAATAACATTTGTGACTTTGGTGTAATTTTACATTCAAATTAAAATTTCTGACTCATGTTGAAAAATAAAACTATAGCACCAAGAACGTTAGGGTTTATTATACATAACAATAAGGAATTGAATAATATTTTATGTCTAAAAATATTATATTAACTTTAGTTAAGGTCTATTTTAAAAATAGTTGCAACTTTTAGAATCTATCGTAGATAGGTTATGTTTTATTCCTTAAACGCTATATACCCAACTTTTCTTATATTCTTCCGTAGAACCCATACTCCTCCTATACTACTGCACAAAATATATAATATATAAAGTATTAAAAATTAAATAATTTTATTTTTCGAAGTCAGACAATTTCTCAGCTCTAATATTATGTTTTATGATATTTTTAATTTATTATATTATGAATTGTGGTAACTATTTGTTTTGTATCCATTATTTACTGTACTTAAGACAAATGGCATAAATTAAATAAATAAAATTAAAAATCTTTACTAAAATATACAAATATATTTATAAAACCTATTAAACGGAGAGTACCGCATGTTCTGACAAATTTTACATTTTTAATACAATGACTATTATGCAGTATCTTTTTCAATAATTATTTCTATGTAAAAGTAATATTATAAATTACGATATTTTATTATTCATTTAACAAATACCTTGGACAGAGAAGACGTGCCATAGTTATATATATAACTAATAGAATCATAGGATATATATAATTAAATCTGACAGTGATAAATATTATTACTATAAACGCCTGATGCAAATCTGTAGATAGTGTTCAATTTTTAATTCCATTATACTTTATGGCGATACTAGTACATTTTTATGTCAAGTATTCATAAATAAAATATTGTCGAAATATTGAAATTTTATAAAGTATATAAAATATTCCTAAATTTTCGAAATAGATTGCGTTCACTTCTATTATTTGTTTTATAATAAATTAATAGTATAAGTAAGGTAAAAATGAGCATTTTAGGCCCCTGCCTGACCCCATCACTATATGACCGGTATGGACGGGAAAGAGGGTGGAGTGGGATTGGTATCGTGTATGTGATGGGTAAGTGAGTGTAAGGGGAAGGCGTTGTCGTATGATGGCGGGGGTAAGAGGCGTAAAGTTCATTCAAAATGGCAGTTTTTTAAACTATAGTGCCCATGCACACTATAATTCGATGCCAGGGATAGAGAGGTAGCCATTCAAATTTGTTTTTTCCTCTTACGAGACCATCTACTGGAAGATAAGGTGAACTAAAATTGACCAACCTTTAATTAATGAAAAAGTGGGATCACGGCATACTGGGGACGTGGCATAGATGGATCTAGTATAGATTTATTCTGACAGTGATGAAAAACACTATCATAAAAAACGTTTTGATACAAATCTGTAGATAATTTTTAATTCTAAGAAATTGGTGGATAATTACAAAAGCAACATCAACTAATTCCTTAATTATATCTAGATTAGTAATTCTTAAATTAAAAAACATAATATAAAATTACAAATTATATAATTGTTATATTGAATTGTTTTCAAATTATTATTGATTTTGATTTTTCATATTTTAAAAGTAATAATTTTTAACCTTCTTTATTTCGTCCTTTAAGATGAAAGTTTATTATAAAAAAAAAAAGAATTTATTACCATAACTTTTAGCCCAACTGCAAGTTTGAAATTAATATTATTAAATAGAAAAAAATGAAATTCTTAAGATTAATATGCAATCAGGAAATTTTATAATTACTATTAACAGTAAATTTATCAGAAAAGTTAGATTTTTTTTTACATTTTCATCGTAATAGATCACTTAAATAAAAATCATAGTAATAATTTCTGATTAACTTTTGGTTTTTATAAAGATTCTACAATGGAAATATTCAGAACTTAATTAATTTTAATCATTTACTTTAACTAAAAGAACTAATAAAAAAAAGTTGTTAAAAAGATTTACTTAATTGAGCGTATTCTAAAATTTGATTATAATTTATAAAAATCCATCGTTAAATTCAGGTGAAACTACAAAATATATATTTTTTTAAATTTATGATTTATATAGCAACATTTTACAAAAAAATTTGGAATATTATAGACTGGTAGTAGCACACACAAATAGAGTTAAAAAATGAATAAATTACAAAGTAAAATTATTTACATTTGAAGTTGAATACTTTTATCATATCACGTCTAATTCTTAGATACTAGACATTAAATACTTTAAAAATTTTAGAAATTAATGATTTTAATTGTTTGTATGGAAAAAGCTGGTTAAGCTACTTTTTATTTAAATAAGGAATATTTTTTCGATTTTTAAGGATATTTTCAACTAAATACAAATTGTAATCATTTGACGTATCTGAATTGACGTATACTATTTGAAAATAGTAGGTCAAGTGAGGGTTAGCAAAACAAATCGTAGCCACAAAAAATAGCACTTAGTTAAATAATACTTATAATAATAATAATTATTATTAACATGAATAAGAAATATCTTCTCACTAGGGGAGACTATATTGATGGGATCCTTGATATTTATTGAAGTTATTGAATTTAAATGAGAAAAAAATCAAATTATTTGAATATTTTTTTCTATCTCAAAAAAAATGCAAAATATTAATTGCCACAAGTGGATTCGAACCTCGTACCCTAAGTAACAGTTTTTTGAAAATCTAACACTTATTCTACTCACAATAGGTATTTAAAATAGTAACTTTTTTACAAAAACTAACTTTTTCAACTTAACTTTTGAAAATGTTCCAGATATATTCACAGTTTTATTTAATCTTAAATTAAAGCTTATATTATATACTTTACATTGAAAAAAAAAAAATTCAAATTATACATTTTCTTCATGGTGAATTGGCTACCGTATTAAAAAATATGCTATTTTTGTGTTAAAATTCTGGGTTTTGTATTATTTTTTATTTTAAAATATCTTACAAGGGGAATACACTGACTTTCATGAATATTATAAAACTTAATTGACATAGAATTAAGTTCATTAGACATAAGAAATTAAACTTATTAAAATTTGTTTACTTTTTTAAATTTGAAAAAGTAATTTTTTAAATTTGAATTAGCTAATTTTATTATGCGACAAAAGCAACGAACAATTGTCTAATCGAAAACACGTGTGTCTTTCACGCTAATGGTACGAGGTTCGCATCCGCCTGTATCCATTAATATTTTTGAATCTAAGTATTAGTAATCTGGATATAATTAAGGAAATAGTTGTTGTTGCTTTTGTAATTATCCACCACTTTCTTAGAATTAAACATTATCTACAGATTTGCATCGAAGCGCTTTTTATGATAGTGATTTTAATTACTGTCAGATATCATCTATACTGGACGCAACTATGCCCAACCCCACTGTGCTGGGTTTTTTTTTAATCGTGGTATTAAATTTAATTTATTATTGAAAAACCTTTATACCGCATCAAATTTTGGCTCCCCGCAGAGGTTATTGACCCGGTGCAGCGTTCAAAAATATTAGGTATTTATTTGACCACTGCTTAATTAAATAAATTACTTTTGAAGAATACTACTGCATCAGTAAATTTTGAGTAGTTGTTGAATTCCACTGTCACACTACATTTACGCAATGCTTAATCTTTTTAATAAATCATAGTTTCATATATATTTTAAATTATGCATACATGTACTGTTTATTTTTAGTTTTTTAAATTTAGTGTTATTTTATTGTATAAACACGTAGATCTCTATAATTTTAAATTCAATTGCAAATAATATTGCTGAAGTTGTCATATACTACCATAATAAATTTTTAGTTTTTATTGTTTTATTGTATCTCTTTAAATTGCCTATTGGCGTTAGCTAAATAAATAAATAAATTATAGAATTAAAAAATTATAAATACTTAAGTATTATTTTTATTAATTATTACCTATAACTAAGAAACGTATTTTAAGATTTAAATGTTTTAATAAATGAAAGCATTTTACGATGAAAGGGAAACGATTGCCCCCCCCCAAAATTTTTTACAACAAAAATAATATATAATGAGTGTTATACAATCGTAAATTAAAAAAAGGAAAAGTACAATGATATATATATACTTCACATTTGTTCATTTACACATGATCCATACCTAAACTGATTTTTTTTTTAAATAAAAGAGCCTTAAACAATTGTTAGTAAGTGTTTTTACAACTAATACTATTAGCTTTATTATATTGTGTTATTATTAGTTATATTAGTCATATTAGTACAATTTATTTATAATATTGTACATGACAAAATGTGAACATAAGATTAAAAAAAGTGTCAATATTTCCAGAACATTTTCAAAAATTATATTAAAATGCCCCTGTGGCAGGTTTAGTGTCTGTTTTTCAAAAAATTTATATCGAATGAAAGAAAAATATCTAAGGTTACAATATAAAAAAATATTTTATTCTGTTCATTTTTCAAAAAGTTATGGCAGTCCTAAGTACTAAAATATTTCATGTTAAACAGTGATTTTTACATAAAAATTACATTTTTTGTTAAATTCGATGGCCCGTTTCCCATTGAAGGAAAGGTGTCGGAACAAATACACTTTTTTTTAACTTATATTATTTATTGTAAGGTTTAACTTAACATATATTTAAAGCTCGGAGTATTTCCGGAACATTTTCAAAAATAAAGTTGAAAAAGTTATTTTTTGTAAAAAAGTTACTATTTTAAATCCCCCCAGTGAGCAGAATAAGTGTTAGATTTAAAAAAAAGTTATATCAAATAAAAGGGAAATATCTAAAGTTTCAATACAAAAAAATATTATTTTTATTTGTTGATTTTTCAAAAAATTATGGAAGTTTTAAGAAAAAAAAGTGAAAAAATTTCGAAAATTAGCAATTTTTAAATTTGTAATTTTTTTGTAGGTTTCCCCCATTTACGGGGAACGAGGGAATTTTTTTCAATTTTTAAGGGTAATGTCTTTGACTAGATACGATTTGTGATCTTTTGACGTATTTTTAAAAGAAATC
Source organism: Daktulosphaira vitifoliae (assembly GCF_025091365.1). NCBI lineage: Eukaryota > Metazoa > Arthropoda > Insecta > Hemiptera > Phylloxeridae > Daktulosphaira > Daktulosphaira vitifoliae. The sequence goes on from NW_026099572.1 coordinate 57,636,866, forward strand.
GGTCTAGTGAGAGCTGAGAAAAAGTGGCAACAGACATAAAAAAAAAACATCATGGTAAAATTAATACCTACTCAGCTTCGCATCGAAGCTAAACATTGAAAAAATTAGCTATTTTAAAATATGTAATTTTTTTGGAGGTTACGGGGAACGAGGGAAAATTTTTCAATTTTTGAGGGTAATATCTTCGATTAGATACGATTTGTGATCTTTAGACGTAACTGACAAACAAAAAAAAAACACATCATAGTAGATGAGTTTATATTTTGTATCTGTTACCACTTTTTCTCAGCTCTCACTGGACCGATTTCTTTTAAAAATACGTCAAAAGATCAAAAATCGTATCTAATTGAAGACATTACCCTTAAAATTGAAAAAAATTCCCTCGTTCCCCGTAAATGAGGATAACCTCCAAAAAAATTACATATTTAAAAATCGCTAATTTTTTAAATTTTTTTTCTTAATACTGTCATAATTTTTTCAAAAATGAACAAATCAACATAATTTTTTTTTTAGATGCATGATGTCTTTAACTATTATTTAGTATATTTTTTTTATAAATCTGACTCTTTACTTGCCTACAGGGGGGTATTCAAAATAACAACACAATTTCACAAAAAATTAACGTTTTCAACTTAACTTCGCATCGAAGCTAAAAAGTTTAAGCTAGTGGGTATTGACAATAAATAAATAATATAAATATTTTTATAAATTCAACACTGTCACTATCTTTTGATAATTGATTAATAATTAATTTTTTTTTAATGATTGTAAACTAAATTTATTTTATGGGATATGGAGAAAAACTTTTTATGTGACAATCGCTATACGTTGCTGTAGTAATACTCAATCTATTAATTATACTTCTGTTGGCTTTAATTTTTTATGAGAAAAAGAAACAATAATATATATAGTAATGTATAACCACAAAATGTAACTAATCGTACTGTGTTAGTCAAAAATTAGATGTATTTTTCTATAAAATATAGTATACACTAATTTCGTAAACAAACAGTAAGGAGTACTATTGCAAACGAATTTAAAATTATGAAAATATTGGACTTATCGTTTTTGTTAACAATATTATTATTTTTTGATTAAGCGTTCAGACACGGCGTTTTATTCGAACTTTTTCTTTTCTTAAATAATTATATATTGAAATATTAATTAATAATAAGCGAAATTCATAGAAATAAACGATCTGTGTCTGTTAGAAGCAAAGAAAGTTAGTTTAAATTACTGAGCTTATTGTATAGCGGAAATTTTGCGAACGCGTAGGCCGTTTTAATAATAACAACAATGTGATAGTGGTTATTATACGTAACCTTCAACTCTACACCTATGATTACGTAACGTGATGGCTGCCTACAACTATAATATGCTACGCGTATATGTAGTGTGACAGTGGAATTCAACAATTACTCAAAATTTACCAAAGCGGTAGTATACTTCAAAAGCAATTTTTTTCAGTAAGCAGTGGTCAAATAAATCCCACTTGATTTTTTTTTTAACGCTGCACCGGGTTGATAACCTCTGCGGGGAGCCAAAAGTTGACACAGTTAAAATGGTTTATGATAAAATAAATTGTGACGCCGTTAAGATTTGACTGTGGAGTCAATTAATTTTATTTTAAGTTATAATAATATTATTATAGTTTATAATATACAAAAAACTGGTGAACCGTAAGGTGCGGATAAAAACAAAACAAGGCGCTGGTAAATAATACATGGCACATACGGCGGATGTAAGTCACAGATGAACTGGTTTACATAATCGCCGACGTGTCTCGCGGTGCTGCATCCCCTGACCTGTCCTATCTACCGACCGCCGGATAAGACAAACATATGTTATCGTCAACACTAATGAGTGCGACGGTGGACAGCTGATAATCACGACCGGATAACGTGCTAGTTCACTGTAAATGAATAGTGCGCTATTACGAGCCGTGTCAGACCATCAAAGAAATAAGACAAAATTTATTCAAAGACTCATTTCAAACTATAGTTAATAAATATTGTGCATCTACTTGCGACATGTGGACAGATAATTACAGTAAAAATAACTATATGTCAGTTACTTTACACTATGTAGACGATAACTCGGACTTAAAAAGTCGATTAATTTTTACTGGTCAATTTTTTTCAAATGAAACAAAAACTGGCGAAAATATAAAACATTTTTTACACAATATTTTTTTTCAAATAATTGAGGCTGCAAATGAAACTAATTGTGATTTACTATCTAATATAACATTTATTACTGACCAAGGAACTAATATGATATCTGCACTTAGAAGTTTTAAGCTTCTAAATTGCTGTGTATATTTGCTTAACACAGTTTTAAGAAATTTATTTGATGATAAATTTTTGAATAATGAAGATAAAGACGTTGAAAAACCTCTGGAACCTGTTACAATATTAATGAATGAATGTAAACATTTAGTAAGGTATATGAAAAGCAGTGGAAGGAATTGTGAACTTAACAAAGGGCTTGTACAAGAAGTAGAGAGTAAATGGAACACACGATTATTAATGTTGCAATCTATACAGCGTGCAGATTCCCACTTTATATACACTTTAAATACCCTTTCAGATTCGAATTTAATATAATATGCATTTGTCATAAATTTGATTAAATTTCAAAGCAGATTTAGCGCATGGCAAGAGAACATAGGCCAAGGATGCAATTTAAATGAGGGGGATAAATTATAATATTTTCTTCTATAAAAGCTAGAAAATTGTTATTATTAAGTTTGTACATTCATACAATACAATTTGCAGATTTATAATATATTTTGACCTTTATAATTATTCATTTAATATATTAAATTTTTTATTGATTGAATAAATAATGTAATAATTTTTAATAAATTTGTTTTACAAAAATCACGTCAACGCCAAATATCGACGGAACGATTAAGAACGATATTTCAATAACGTTTGTTGCTTACGAATGAACGAGGTTTATAAACAGGTTACATTAGTGAAAGACTTGCTCAAAAAATTAAAAAAAAAACATTTTAAAACATAAATAAACCATTTCAAATGTCCCATTACACAAATGTCAATTTTGAAATTATTGATCTATCATCTAAAAGGTTTTCCTAGTGGAAATTACCTACCAATCAATTAAAAAGCACAGTGCAAAAGCAAGGTAGCTCAATTTTTTTAAAAATTAAATTTTAATGCTTTTAAATTAAGATTAAAATGACGAATAAAAAAATTCTAGTTTTCAGCTTCTATAAAATTGTTGAAAAATAGAGTTATCTTGTTTTTATCTGAAGTCCTTTAGTTGTAACTTATATTAAGTTCTTTTTTCAATGTTAACTATGTTTTTATAATTGGTCTTGAAGAATAAAGATATTTTACTAGTACTTCCTAAATATGTTTAAATAAAACTCCTATATAATACTTTAAAATTAAATGATCTTTTCAGTAGCATACGCACCTCACAAAATTGTCTATAGGCCCAATTAAATATAAATACGGTCCTGATAAATATCCAAATTTTAAAACTCTTATGAGAGTTTTGTTTTCAATTATTGAATTAAGAATATTAAAATGTCTGCTACGTTTTAACGCACTATTTTATTTTAATATTTCGAAAAAAATATATACGGATTTTTTTTTCTTAAATAGTTAAAAATATATGCTTTTGCATTTTTATTTAGTTTTCTTCCAATTTCAGAAATTTATGAATTATTAAAATTATATTTTAGCAAATAGCTCTTAATTGATTTCAAGTATTCACATTAAGTGGAGGAAGAGTGCAACAGAGTAATGCATAGTGATAAAAATAACATAACCTCACCTCACCACCATTCTATATTAAAATAGCTATAACATGCAAAATATAAATTATTACCGAACAATCTTATTTTATTAAATAAAATTTTATTTTATAACATAGTTTAATGCTGTCATTAAAAATAAAATTTGACACCCTTATAAGGTGATTATTTTTTTTTCGAAATATTAAAATAAAATAGTGCATTATATCCTTTATTTCATCCTTTCTTTCTCCTAATGTATTTAGTTCATATTATAAGCTATTCGCCTTGGTACTAAGATCATATTTCTGGGATTAACTAAATTTTTAATTTTTAGGATATTATTGAATTCTAGTTTTTATATTTAAAAATTTCCGAAATATCTTGTAAGCTAAATTAAATATTTAACCAGCCTAACTAAACAAGAACCCTGAAGAGAGTCTACCATGGGCCTAGGCAAGTCAAAATCAAAACCAGAGTACCATGTAATGTTATAAGTAAGTTATAAATTATTATAACAACTATTTAATTTTTATTACAATAATTTGTTTATTTTACAAGTAATAAAAATCATATTAGATTTAAGAAAGGCAAAATAATCAAATAAAAGACAGTTAACTAATAATATTGTCAGTTTATATTAACAAAATATAATAAATAAACAAATAAAATAAATAATCAATGTAATCAATTAAATTAAAATAGTTAGATTTTAAAATAAAAAGGGATGTAAAATAAAAAATTGAAGAAATTGGAAAAGGATTCACGATTAAGGAAAGAGTCAATTAAATACATAGTCAAAATGTACAGTCATTAACTTATCAAAATTAAACCATATAGTGAGCTAACTAAAAAAATAATTAATTAAAATGTGCACAATTTTCAAAAATACAAGGAATAAATACTGCATTACAATGGCAATCCCAAGTTAAGATGAAGTTGTTGGTGTTGGTACCATGATAATTACTAAACAAAATTGAAAAAAATTACTCCATATCGGGGCTTTTAGTAGTCATGATGAAAAAAAATGTTTCACAGCTACCAGACTTAGGAAGGGTTGATGACGACAGTAACGTAACGAAACAATTGAACATGGTAGTGATTTATTATCTTATTTAATCCTAACTGATTTGTGAGGCCGAAGCGTTGGTTAAATGTTGTCAATTTGAAAAATGTATTTAAGTTAAATAAAACACAGGTAGTAGGAAAATCGACTGATTTTAATAACTAAATATGTGTGTATGTTTAATACTGAACCTAGATATTTTTAATTTGTTTTAATATATTTCAAGTACGCATTTATTCTATTCTATTTTGTTAAACATATTTACATATCTTATTTTCATGGAGTATTGTGTAAGGACTCTTTTGGTGTCGTTGTAAATCTATAGTAACGCATAATGAAAAATTTGTGGGATTAAAACTTGTCTACGACAGTACTGGTTGTTATTATGAAAATTTATCAGTTTTGAACTAGTTAATTTACACGATGACATACAAAAGTGTAACTTATAAATCGTTTAAACAAAAATGTGTTACGATTTTGCGACATTAATGTCATTTGTCACATATGTATATAATATTCGCAACAATATATAGGCAGTTTCACATAACTATTAGTGCTTCTGCTTTAGTCTCATAGTGTGAATTAGGCTCAATGCTGAAATGCTAAATTTAATGACACAGTTCAAAATTTGATATTCCAGTATCAAGTTCTTTTCACACGTATATGAGTTATATAAATTAGTTACACGTTTTCATAATTTTCGTTAACAGATTGCTAAATAGTTTTATGAATAGCACCATCAGTGAAATAAAACACTATTTTTCAGAGTGAAACTTTTTTTACTTCTGGTTTAATTGTTACAAATATTTGATTATTTCAATTCAAATAATTAATATATGTTATTTGTTATTATAAATGGTAATTTTCCCACTGATGTATACGATAAAAGAAATCCTGAAAAAAATTAATATAAATTTGAATATCATGTTTATGTAATGTAATTTTAATAAAATAGTATTATATAATAAGCATTCTATAGAACTTATAAACTTTAACATACCAAAATAAAAGAAGTGTCTTCATGTGGTGTTCTCACCTGGTAAAAATAATTTATTTTAGATGAAATACTCGAAAATAATTAAATAAAAAATAACAATCTTGTAGTAACTTTATTATAGTATATTTACTTTTTTAGTGGTTTGATCACTGATTTCTGATGGGTAACTCTGAAATTGTTTAAAAGTTTAACGATTAAGTGTAAATATTATAATTGAATTTATAATTTTCGTACAAATTGGCTAAATATATGACTATCATAAATATATGTTAATCTAATTCATTTTTTTAACAATAGTTGTGTTCTTGGATTATGTTCCATATACGAAGTTTATAATTCATTTTTAATATAAAAAAGAATTATTATTTTAGGAAATAAACCTTTAGTAGTCAACGATAAATCAATCACTCAGTATAGATTTATTTTCCGACAGAAGAGTTATCAAAAATTTTTCTTATAGATAACCCTACCCCTAGGATCTAACTCTTGTTACTATACTGTTATAATTAGAAGATTGCAAAATTTTATTAACTGTAAGAAACTTTATTATAATATATTTACTGTTTCAGTGGTATGATCTCTGATTTCTAATGGGTAAACCTGAAATTGTTTAAAAGTTTAACGATTAAGTGTAAATATTATAATTAAATTTATAATTTTCGTATAAATTGGCCAAATATGTGACTAACAAAGGTTATAAATCGTTTATGGTTTACAAAATTTGAAATATTATTTTTGAATTATTATAGTGATAGTTCTAACGTTTATGTGCAAAATCTGACAAAAGTGACTTAAAAAATTACAAATATTAACTTCATTATTTTAAAAAGTATATATTACAAACTCCGACAAAAATAATCTTCCCGAATTTGACATAACTAAATTTCGACAAAATTAATGAACAATATTTAAAAAACTCTGAAAAATTATACAAGTAAATCAGTATATTTAATTAGTCTTAGTTACATGAATAGTTGATGATTTTATGTATAGTTATATTTTAAAATGCACCCAATGCAATATAAATGTAACATACAACAATGTATACAACGTAGAACAAATAAGCACCAATAAATATTAGTGATAGCTACCATGTATATTTGAAAAGGTATTGGTCTAAATTCATGTTAATAATTATAATTTTGTGATATCCACATGAATATTTATCTCATTCTAGGGCATTATTACTAAAAATTTTATAAGGAAATTATTAACAATGTCTAATTAAAGCTCGTCTAGTTTTTAGCACAATAATTCGAAAAAATTATATATTATATATTTTATAAATGATTCTATATACAATTATTTTTTAAAATGCACCTAATGCAATATAAATGTATACAAACAACGTAGAACAAATATGCATGAATAAATATTAGTGATTTTAAAATTTCAATTATTATTTTAGGAAATAAACCTTTAGTAGTCAATGATAAATCAATCACTCAGTATACATTTATTTTCCGACAGAAGAGTTATCAAAAATTTTTCTTATAGATTACCCTACCCCCAGGACCTAACTCTTGTACTATTTACTTGTATTTATTATACTGTTATAATTTGAAGATTGCAAATTTTTATAAATATCATGTTTTTACTACATATTATTTTAATGTTTTCTGAATCAAACAATATTGTCCTTACCAAAAATTAAAAATTTTCAATAGCTACTGAGTAAACGAGTGTCTTATTCTTAATGAACCCCTCTGTATATTGAACAAGGTCAATATGTTAAAAATTATATTTTTTTTAAGTTGTTTACTCGCACAGATAAGTGACGACTGAACGTTTTAAAGTTAAAAAAATAATTCGTTACGTTAACATTGCTTCTATGTATTTTATATATTCGATGTATCTATGTAATTTTATCGAATATAAAATCGCAACAACTTTTATTAATGGAGTTCCAATAATTATATATTATTAACATTCCAACTGGGATGTAATATGCCTAAAATCTAAATGTTTAGATTGCTTTTTTGTACTTGCTTTTCCTATACTTTGCACTATCATTATTTTGGAAATATATCGATGCTTTAATTCAGAACTACAAAAAAAAATACCAATTTTATATTATAATGAATTAAAACTGAATTTTTATATAACTACCAGAAAAATGTACAATTTAAATTTTAAAATGTTCCCTTATTTACAGTAGCTATATTTGATTAGGTCTATAAACTTTATTCGTCTTTGTCTTTTTCCTCGCCTTAACCCCAACTACTTGTTGCCAACCACCCTTATCCTAAACTTCCATTTGAAACATCATATCAGCCGTCCTCATATTGCATTCAATAACATCCATTTTTATATCTCTTTTTTGATCTTCCTCATTTTTTTCTTCTTTCAAAATTAATTTCTATAACTGATCTTAAAGCTTCCGATTCCTATCTCCTCATAATATGATCAAACCATCTAACATGTAAGTCTATTTTCTGTCCACTTATCCACGATTGACGCTACGCCTATAATCTCTTTTATATGTTCGTTCCTTATCCTATCTTCTCTAGTCACTCCGCTCATCCATCTAAGAATTCTCATTTCTGCTACACTCATTCTCAGCTCTACTTTCTTATCAACTACCCAACACTCTGAACCATACATTATAGCTGGTCTTTCTTCAGTCTTATAGAGCTTACCTTTCAGCCTCATTGGAATTCTTTTATCACATAAGACACCAGGCGCTTCTCTCCACTTCAACCACCAGCACTTTATCAAGTGTCTTACATCCTCGTTAATATCATCGCTCTTTTGCATAACTGATCCTAAATACTTAAAACTATACATCTCTCCTATCACGCCCTTGCCTACTGTCACTGATCACCTCATTTCTTCTACCTCGTGTTCTCCTTTGTCAAATTCGTACTCTATATATTATGTCTTACTCCTATTTATTAACTTTTTTCTTAAAGAGCTGATTTCCATACCTCTATCTTTTGATGAATTTCCTCCCTATATTCTCCTATTTACACTACATCGTCAGCAAACAACATGCGCCACGGCACCTCTTCTTGTATTTCTTTAGTAATTTCATCCATCATTATAAAAAATAAGTAAAGGCTTAAAGCAGAACTTTGGTGCACTCCTACTTTTACCCAAATACCATCTGTTACTCCTCCCACACTTTTTAATCTGGTATAAGTATCATCATACTTATATCCTTTATTATATTAATGTACGTTTTCGGAACTCCTTATCTCATTAAAGTCCACTTTAAAACCTCTCTCAGCACTTTATCATACGCTTTATCCAAATCTATAAATACCATACACAGTTTTTTCTTCTTTTTCCTAAACTTTTCTATTAGTTGCTTCAGACAAAATAGTCGCTCCACTGTTGACTTACCAGTGATACGAACACGTATGATCATGGAAGGGCAGACTGTACACATAAAAACTTTTGCAATTCACAGTCAATGTACCATAATAATATATCCTTAACGCCAGTTGAATTTTTACCATCATTGCGACCATTACTCTAGTCTTATGTTTAACTTAACTTATCTACCACGTAAATAGTGTGTGTCGCCATCAGCTCCCTGTTGAAATATATCATATCTAGGTGTCCAGTAGGTTGTACTATTTATTTTATATATCTTTACTTAATAAATATTTATATCGTTGTTAACCAAAAATGTTATATATATTGTAGTGCGACCCTTAGTAGTTCCTCTATGGAAATATAAATTAAATAGGTAACCTCAGTACCTAAAGTAGATATAGCCTAGCCAGCTATCCCCCATTGGTCCTTTAGAATACTATTAACGGCCATTTAGGCTCAACTCCTAAATAGCGACGTAACACTAGGCATAAATCCAAAATGGTTTATAGATACCAATGTCTCATTTCCTATTCTCTTATCTAAACCTTTTATCAAATTTTCATACTATGACTCATAAGCTTTATGTCTCCATAATTTCCACACTTTTGTATTTCACCTTTACCTTTAAATATCGGCAACACTATTCCTCTATTCATTTGGAATTTTCCCTTCTAATAAGATTTTATTTAAAAGTTCCTTTAATCACGTTATTCTAATACCGCCTAATATTTTCCATTAGGTCATAAATATTAATTGTTCAATTAGGAACAACAACATAAAGTCTATTTCAAAGTCTTGAGTGGTTTTAGTTCTGCACGGGTCGTCGATATATTTCCAACCATATTCCATATCCTTGGCTTATTGAAAACATTATAACTTAGATATTATAAAAATTAATGATACGAGTTTTATTAATAGTTCAAAATTATATATTTACTGGTGTTCTGTAATTTTGAACCAATGAAATATCAGTTGCGATGGGCTGACAGAATTTCTGAAAAATATTTCATTAATAAATTTAAAATTATGGGTGACACATTCATTGTATAACTCGCATAAGCACACAGAATACAACTTTTGAAATTGCTAAATTATTAGACCGTAAAAATATCTTCATATTACATTATATTATAAATATAATTGTCTATCCCTAAGTTGAACCACCCTAAATTGCATCTAGAAGTGTAAAAAAAAAAAAGATGATCTATTTTATTCTTAAGTTTTATGTATTATAAATGGACGTCATCATATTAGTCTACGGTTAAATAAACATGATGTGCTAATGCATAATACCAGACAATTTTAGTACTTCTATTAATATTGTAATATAATATACCTGTCCCAATCTATCAATAAAATATTCCATATGAACATGTTCCTGTAAATATGTATTTATTTAAAACAATAAAAATTTGCACACGCCTGTATTTAATTTTTTTTTATAAAAGAAATACAGAGTGATCCATTTAACATTGACCAGCAAATATCTTATCTTATCTAATATGTGTCTTTACGAGCCATCATAACCGCTGCAATTAACTACCTGTATTACAAGTCTACCCGTTTTATACATATATATAGGTAAAAAAAATCAAAACTTTAAAGTGAAATAACATGCAAACTAATCGACTTAAATGAAAAATTCAAACGCTAAAAATTATAAAAAAAAAAACTCTATCAATATATCTAACTAAAAATATATGTTTCCATTTGAAAAAAAAAAGTTGGTACCCTTTTAAGGCATAAGGGATGAACCTAAAAATTATCTGATCATGGATAAATGTTGAGTTTTATGTAACTAAAATAATTTAAAAAAAAAATTATTAAAATAATAAATAGTTTTTGAGATATTTGCTGGTCAATGTTAAATGGATCACCCTGTATACAATGATTTTTTTATTATACCCCAATTAATTACTTACAGAATAATAATAATTCAAAATTTTTTAGCTTCGATGCGAAGCTGAGAAGATATTAATTTTACTATGACGTCTTTTTTTTTTATTTATTTATTTTTTTTATTTCTCAGCTCTCACCGAACCGATTTCTTTCAACGATACGTCAAAAGATCACAAATCGTATCTAGTCAAAGACATTACCCTCAAAAATTGAAAAACTTCCCCCGTTCTCCGTAAATGGGGGAAAACCTCCAACAAAATTACAAATTTAAAAATAGCTAATTATTGAAATTTTTTTTTCTTAAAACTGCCATAATTTTTTGAAAAATGAACAAACTTAACTTTTTTCTTAGATGCATTATGTTTTTACCTATCATTTAGTATATCTTTTTTATAAATTTGACCCTTTACCTGCCCACTTGGGGGATTCAAAATGACAACTTTTTCACAAAAAATTGAATTTTTCAACTTAACTTTTTAAAGTTTTCCGGAAATACTGACACTTTTATATATATCTTAAATTAAAGCTAATGCAATATATTTTAATATTAAAAAAAAACATTCGGATTTTATTTTGTTTTTATGGTTAAAATAGCTACTGTATTCAAAAATATGCTATTTTTGTGTTAAAATTCATGGTTTTGTATTTTAGTTTATTATAAAGGGATTACACTGATTTTCATAAATATTATAACAATCTAATTGACATAGTAATTTGCAATATACTTTATTATGGAAAAAAAAATTTCATGGTAAAAACAGACATCAAATTTAATAAAAAAAATACGATTTTTGTAAAAATATCTTTATTAACACGCTTATATTAGTTTCACGTGTATGATGTGTGTTTGTTGTTTGTAAATCTCCACGCGCCACGTGTTATTATATCGCGTGTCCCGTCGTCTATGGCCTTGAGACTAGACTGTCGTAACGCATTCCCCCCCCCCCCCACCGCTTAACAATCGCCGAAAACACTATATTTCTGTATAATTTTTGGTTTTCATACCTGTACATGTGGGCGTATCATCAATATTATATATATATATAAAAAAAATTTTATTGTTTATTATTTGATATAAACATTTAAAGATTCAAATTTTTTTGAGTTAATATACATGTATAATACATAAGGGATTACAAATACAGGTAGCTAATTGGTTTTTTATGATGATATTAGCAAGCATATAGCCTTTATAATCAATGGTAATAAGACACATTGTTGTGAGTTTATAAACAAACTAACTGGCAATACAGAAATTATATCCATTATTAGTGATAATTAACAATAAACACTCCGTGACTGTAACAACAATGTCATAAAAAACTAAAAAGCGAAAAATAAATATAGTTAAAAAAAACTGAAAAACAAGCTTTTAAAGCATATCGAACTAAAAAGATAAAAATAATTTTTAAAATAAGCTTATAACAAAATTCCAGCACAGGGGGGCCGTGGCAAAGTGGTAACGTGGCATAGTTGGATCAAGTATAATGATATCTGACAGTGATTAAAATCACTATCAAAATAAAACGCTTCGATGCAAATCTTTAGATAATGTTTAATTTAAAAAAAAAAAACATATCTTAGTAAAACCAATACCTTCTCAGTTTCGCATCGAAGCTAATAAATGCCAAGACTTTAACTTTAACTTTAATTCCAAAAGCTACATGATCTGCTATTTCCTTATTAATATCATATTTAAGATAAAGTATGTTAAATGTAAAAGGGGTTATTAAAAAATATTATTTCTCATAAAAAAATTATATTGATCCATACACTTTTCAATAAATTATAGCATTATAAAGTTAAAAATGTGAAAAATAAAATCGAGAATGTTCACACAAATATAGCATTAGGTAGCCATTTTCATCATGAAGACAAGTCCAGAGGTCAATTTTTTTTTTTCTAATAGAGTATATTATATTTGCTTTAATTTAAGATATATATAAAAGTGTCAGACCTTCCGGAACATTTTCAAAAGTTAAGTTGAAAAAGTTGATTTTTTGTGAAAAGTTGTTATTTTAAATCCCCCCCTGTGGGCAGATTAAGTGTCAGATTTCCAAAAAAACTATACCAAATGATAAGTAAAGACATCAATCATCTATTAAAAAAAATATATATTCAAATGGTCATTTTTAAAAAAGTTTTGGCAGTTTTTAATAAAAAAAAATTGAAAAAATTTCGATAACTAGCGATTTTTAAATTTGTAATTTTTTTGGATGTTTTCCCCATTTACGGGGAACGATGGACATTTTTTCAATTTTTAAGGGTAATGTCTTCTACTAGATACGATTTGTGATATTTTGACGTATCGTTGAAAGAAATCCGTTCGGTGAGAGCTGAGAAAAAGTGGTAACAGACACAAAAAATAAACACATAATAGTAAAACCTATACCTTCTCAGCTTCGCATCGAAGCTAAAAATGAACGAAAAATACTAGTATTATTGTGAAAAAAAGCGTGGGGGCTTTGTGCTATAATTTTTGTATATTGAGTGCGCTTTTTTTAAATATGAACACATATATTGAATTTAATAAAATATTTGAGTTTTTAAATTAATAGTAAATGGCATTTGAATTTTTAGTATAATATACAAGGAATTACAAATACAGGCAGCTACTTGGTTTTTTATACATTACTTTCACAGTCACGGATTGTTTATTATCAATCATGATTATAAATAGATATACTTTCTATATTGTCAGTTAGTGTATTTATAAACTCACAACAATGTGCCTTACTATCTTTGATAATATCAATGCTGTGTACCCGCTAATATCGATGTCATAAAAAAAACAATTAGCTACCTGAATTTGTAATCCCTAGTGTATTATACATGTATATTAACTCGAAAATTTGAAACTTTAAATGTTTTTATCAAATAAACATGCGCACAATGGACCAACAGGTCTGAGTGCATGGGCATTATGTCCACCTCGATAATAACTATCAAATAAACAAATAAAGTTATACTAAAAATTCAAATTACATTTACTATTATATTAAAAACTCAAATATTTTATTAAATTCAAAATATGTGTTCCCATTTAAAAAAAACATAGTTGACATCCTTACCAGGCATAAGGGATGAACTTAAAAAGAATTACATAGTTAACAATTCAAGAATAATGTGTCACTAAAGATAATAAAAAAAAAATGTTTTAATTATTATTTTTCTGTAAGTAATTGAATGGGTTATGATAAAAAAATCATCCTGTATAGTTATATCCCATATTAATGATAACAATATCACAAATTAAATTTTCTAAATTAAATGTATTAAATAATGTCATTTATTTACTTTTGCAGATAAGCAAATAAAATTATTAATCATTAAATATGATTATTAATTAAAATTTATGTTGAAAATTTTAGAAATAAAAATGTTTGCCTACAAATTTAATATTGTAATGTTCCTTTATTAAAAATTAAATTAAAATGAACTTGTATACCTCTTAATTAGTTTATAGTATCATTGTTGTTATATGACTTCACACAGCAATAACCTACATAATATTAATATTATTTAATAATATACCTTTTCTATGGGTACTTCATTAAATTGCCTAGTTGGTTGTTCCTGTAAATATTTATGTATTTTATAAATAATAAAAAATTGCACTAGGGCCTGTATTTAATTTTTTTTTTACAAAAGAAATATATGTTTATATCCCATACTAGGCTCCGCCTAGCTGGGGTTCCGCCACAGACTCGGATCATATGAGCATTATGCGCCTTCGGAGCGTAAGCCTCTTCGGGCCGTCATCATAAGTAAGCCACATATTCCGGTAGGAGTACCTGGCTACACTGGGCACGATAAGTGTTTTGCAGAAAAAATATTAAATCAAAATCAGTGAACAAAAATATATTAAAAATGTTATTACTAAAATCAGGAAAATTCAAAAAGAGAATATTTGAAATGTATATATAACATATAATATTCCTCGATAAATTATAGTGCTATATGCATATGCAAAATAGTGTCCTAACAAAAATACATATTACACCATATAATTAAGGTTCATAATAAACGTATGAGCAGAAATGAATCAATGCGCATATTAAAACCATGGACTTAAAAAAAAAGCTCGTAAAACGGTGAAAAATGAACGGATTTGATTGATTTCTTTTATCATATCTCAGGAATGTCATTGGGCGGGTCTGATGAAAATTTCAAACCTAAAAAGTATTTTTTTCAGAAAAGCGTTTTTTTCCTTGTTCTATTATACAGGGTGGCCCACCACTCACTGACAACTTAAATTACTTTTGATCCAGTTAATATTTTTAGTTGATTCTTTTTTTAAATAATAGTTATACGTCAGGTCTATAGCAATATCTCAATATTTAATTTTTTTACATTTTATTAAAAATATTAATTATTTTTAAATTTTAAATAAAATGTAAAAAAAAAATCTAAGATAGCTATTTTGTAGAGTAGAATTTAAGAAAAATTTTAGTAAAAAAATATCTTATTAATATTCAATAGTAAATATTCTGTAGCGTTTTGAAGTTTGTGAAAATTTTAATTTTCATGTACTATTTTACGGNTTGCTATAGACCTAACGTCTAACTAATATTTAAAAAAAAAATC
This sequence comes from Daktulosphaira vitifoliae, assembly GCF_025091365.1. Classification (NCBI taxonomy): domain Eukaryota; kingdom Metazoa; phylum Arthropoda; class Insecta; order Hemiptera; family Phylloxeridae; genus Daktulosphaira; species Daktulosphaira vitifoliae. The sequence continues at coordinate 57,652,502 of NW_026099572.1, forward strand.
AGCTAAAAATATTAACTGGATCAAAAGTTATTTAAGTTGTCAGTGAGTGGTGGGCCACCCTGTATATACTATCTTTATGAAAACAATGCCAAGAAATAAAAAAAGATCTTTATTAAGTACTAATTGAATTAATAATTGTTATAAATTCATTTTAAAACGTTTTTTTTTTTTAATTTAATATATTTAAGTTATGCCATTTATTTGCTCGTGCAGATAAGCAAATATAATTAATTAACGATTAATTATATGATTATCAAGCAAAATTTATGTTGAAAATATTATAGTAAAACATTTTTAAAATATGTTGTATGTTCAGATAATAATGGCATATCTTATTAGGCTAGAAATGTGAAGATAGGTTTCAAGCGCTGTCAAATTTTCACTACAATTAATATTTAGCCCACAAATTTAATATTGTAAGGTTCATTTTATTAAACATAAATGATAATTAAAATGAACTTGTATACCTCTTAATTAGTTTATAGTATCATTGTTATTATATGACTTCACACAGCAATAACCTATATAATATTAATATTATTTAATAATATACCTGTTCTATGGGTACATCGTTAAATTGCCTAATTGGTTGTTCCTGTAAATATTTATGTATTTTAAAAACAATAAAAATTTGCACTAGGGCCTGTATTTAAATTTTTTTTATAAAATAAATGTTTGTTTATATGCCATATTTATGAAAACAATGTTACAAATTAAAAAAAGAAATCTTCATGAAATAATAATTGTATTGTTAATTGTTATAAATTGATATTAAAGCGTATTTTTATAAAATTAAATATATTTAAGTTATGTCATTTATTTACTTTTACAGATAAGCAAATAAAATGAATTGATGATTAAATATGGTTATCTAGCAAAAGTTGTATTTAAAATATTATAAATAAAAAATGTTTAATGTTTTTATAATTACATGTTCATTGATTAAAGATATTTCTTTCTTCATTGGTTTGGAATCCTAGAATTATATTTATACGATTGATAAATAAATAATTTTACCAATTTTGCATTCATTAATTATGTTAAAAGATTTAATTATTTATATATTTTTAAAGATAAAAATAAAATAATATAATTTTTTTCTATTTCTAATTTTCTCAATGTTTTATGTTCTTTAGAACTTTTCTTACAAAATTATATGATAACAACTTAAGAATTAGTATTAAATGAGTTAAAAACATTTTAATACATTAAGTGGGTATGCAGTGCAAACACCATTGGAGCTACTCAATCAATTTGTTTAAAGGCCAGTAGCTAAATAAGTATTTATCATTAAGTTACTAGTAAACATATGAAATGAAACAAATTTGGTGTGAATAATTGCAAAAAGAGGTTGTAACCTTTTTTACTTATAAAATCTTATAAATATTTTATTATAATAGACAAAAATAAAATCTTTAAATATTGCAAATTTCTAACATATTATTAATATTATTTAAAACTATATCTGTTCTATGGGTACTTTGTTAAATTGACTAGTTGGTTGTACCTGGAAATATGTATTTATTTAAAACAATAGTATATTGTAGTAGTAAATACATAATTATTTAAATATTTGCAAAATTGCTGTATTAACATAAAATTAAATTTAAAAAAATATTCTGTATTCCCCTTTTTTATATTTATAATATCTTATAGTACCTACAATTATAAAATAAAATTAATAATTGTATATAATTTAGACTTATCAGCATCATAATTCAAAAAAGTTCTCTCAATTATATTAAATATGATAAAAACCCTCAAATATCTGCTTAATCTAAGTCAGACTTCGTTAAATTATAATACTGAAACTTGAAAATTTACATTTAGTTGTAGTTTAAGTGATTATTTATATTCATTAAGTTTTGATATTTAAGAAATTATGAGTTTACATTTAAAGAATTATTTCTTCTCATATATTGGCACTAGTAATTCGTACAATGAGAATATCTTATATGTTTAAGATTGACACGGCCCGCGTCGCTTCGTTATACACGATGCACCGCGACTCGTGCCACCTTTACCAGCCGTCGTCCTACTATGAGTATTTGACTGACCAACACCGCGTGCCATACGCCAAGGTGCAAAGTCCGGCAAATGCCGCACGGCCGACGACGACCCGCCGCAAATGGTGCGAGAGTCTTCATCCCGTTGTGAAAGCGACAACGTCGACCAACCGAACCGCACCCGCGCACCGTCGCCTACAACGCTGCTAACCATTTTGCCGTCCAAGGATTACGCCGAACATCGCGTCGTCGACGCCAGCGAAAGTGCCGCGATATTATGCGAAGATTATTATTACTGTGTTTATCTTTTCGGTTTGTTTTATTTTTGTTAAAATAATCTGTTGTCGCTCATTTAATAAACGGCCCACGGGTCTCTACCCTCAACACCAGTGTCGACCACATTTTTGCGACGAAAGTCGTGTCAATATATATCTTTGATTAATGTTAATTGATCAAAAATCGTGTATATTGGGATGTAGATAATTTTTCCATATTTAACTAAGTATATCGATCTACGACCATACAATTCTTGAAAATCTTTTATAAACGTGTTCTTGGATGTCTTATTAAAAGTGTATTATCATTTTACGAACTACTAGAGATAATAATCCAAGTAAAATTAATTCCTTAATATTAAATTTATAATTTCTTAAATGTTTCAATTTAATTATGGTAAATAATTACTTAAACTACATTTTAAAGTAAATTTTTTAATTTCAGGATTATAGTCTAATAAAGTCTGATTTGGATAACGCAGATGTAAGTTTAATATATTTATGCAATTTGTTTCACATTATTGACTTATTAGTATTTAATGTGAATTTTTTAGCCATCTATATCAAATTAGTTAAAATTATATTTATATTTTTGTTATTAGATTATCAAGATAAATTAACTATTTATTTAATTATTTATAATTTTTACAATGAATTAAAATAAAAAACTTTGCCCATTACAATCCAGGACATGCAAAATACATTCTATATACAAAAAAAATTACTTGATCTTCTGCTACAAACCACTTTTGATGACATTTTTCGACGAATTTCTAAAAAAAAACATTTGATCAGTGTTAGTACTACAATTTTTTTTTCAGATTATATTTACAAAATCTATGTGTATAAAAATATATTTATATATTATTTTACATATATTTTAGCAAATATTTGTTAACCTTAGGCAAAAGGGATTAAAGTATAAAAATTTGAAATATCAATTTTTATTCTACTTCACCATTATACTCATAAGTTTTTATTAATCAAACAATAATAACCACGAATTAATGTTATGTCATTTTAAATTTTAAAAAATAGAATTACTGTTTCTAATACATTTTATTTTATTTTATACTTCCAAACAAAGTTCGTACAAAAAACTGAATAAGTATATAACTATTTTAACGAAATTAATTCTTATCAAATCTATATAACTATACTTAAATACAGTTAATATACAGATGTCTTAGACCTAAATGATAACACTTAAAACTTTTGATCCAATTATCAATTTTTTTTTTCGTTTTCTTTTATAAATTTTTCAAAAAATTATATGAAATGAAAGGAAAATTCACAAGATTTTTATAAAAAAAATTATTTTGATTAGTTTATTTTTTAACAAATTATGGCAGTTAAAAAAAAAAAAATTTTAAATGTCAAAATTTATCGATTCTAAAAATCGTAACTTTTTTGGAAATTTGACCTATTTATAGGGAACGGGGGAATCTTTTTCAATTTTTAAGTGAAATATCTTCAACTAGATACGATTTGTGATTTTATGACGTATCGTTGAAAAATATTAGTTCTGTGAGAATTGAGAAAAAGCGGTATCAGATATAGAAAAAAAACATCATAGTAAAATCAATACCTTCACAGCTTCATCGAATCTAATATAGGTTTAATCTGATGGACAGTACAAAACCTAATTTAATTTTAGGGTTTTAGGGAGCTAATTTATCACCGGGGGGGTTAAACCCCCTCCCCATATTTGCATCTATTGAACCAAATGTGATGTTCAAAATGTCCATCCTGATCAGTGCCGTAGACTTGTGAGCTAACGAAAATGGTCAGAAAAAGGGATGGCCAACCGTTCGCTACTGACGAAAACTTCCAAAACATTTCATGGTCCGCAGTTATATTGTATAATAACTGCCGACGTATATGCCCGTCTGCTGTGCTATGATTTCATCACCGTCCAATTTCCTTTAAATTCCAAATCGGAACTCCCTGTAGATTGTCAATATATTAACTACCGTTGCATACGTCATTTAATAGTCTATTTAAAAGAATTATCATTATAGTAAAATTAATACTTTCTCAGCTTTGCATCGAAGTTAAAATTAAAATAAACAAAAAGATAATTGTATAATGTGATAAAAGCGTTGTGAGTTAAGTCTGAGACAGTGTATGACTATACAATTTTTAGTTTAAAGCACTATTGCGTTTTCATTACTTTTTTCGATTTTCTATCATAGTTTTGAAATTTCAACAATAACCTTTATACTATATTTTGGTAAATGATAAAAATAACAAAAAAAAAAATTAAAATTTTGATAAAGAACTGATTTTGAGTAATTTTTTACTAAAAATAAAAAGTTGGGCCTGTGTTTGTTTATATAAAAATTTATATTGCATTTTTATTCATTAAAATTTTAAATTATCAAATAGTAATTTAATAATGAATAATATATTATTTTTTAAATTTTCCGATGAAATTTTGATGTATTTATATTTTAACAATATTTTGAAAATGAATTAACAATTTTAAATTCTTCTATGATTAACTTAATAATAAGATAATGAAATTTACATTAAACTTCATATCGCTGTCTTGACGCTTATTGATGGGATCTCGAAAAATCTGTAGAATAAATATAATTAGTTTTTTGTCATGAAATAATATATTAAAATGTATACAGGTTGGAAAATGATGTTTTCCCAATTCTACTTATATTTGGACCAGCAAATTTTTTACGTTATATTATTTTAAAAATAAACTATTTAAAAAAATGTTTGATTACATTTTTTTAGGAATTTTAAGTGCATAAGTGGTTATATTATTTTAAGCCTTTATATCCTCTCCCTTGCATATAAGGGTTTCAACTTTATTTTTAATGACAACAAACATTCATGAGCCTTATAAAATAAAACATAAAGATTTTATTATGAAAATTACTGGTCAATAACAACTTTTCGATAATATTATTTAGGAAGTTTTTAACATTTTATAATATAGACGCGGGTATGACACAACATTCATCACTAAAAATTGCTCAAGAGCACCAATGTATTAAAATAGCAATTGATAACAGATATATTAAGAACTAAATGACACAAAAAAATACCAAAATTAATTTTTTTAAATAATAATTATTTTAAGAAAATTATGTTGCTAGCGTTGACAAACTTAGATTTCCATTTAAAAAAACTTGTATCATCAAAATTTCATATTACATGTTGATTTTTTTCTTAATATTTTTGTAAGTTTTACTTAAGGTTATATATAGGGTCAGACTTTTAATTTGTATAGCTTTTAGTAAATTATAAATAGAAAACCCAATCTTTTAAAAAAAAAAAAGTAGCACAGTGTGGTCGTGGCAATGTAGGAACAAGTAAAGATGATATCTGACAGTGATTAAAATCACTATCGTAAGAAAATACTTCGATGCAAATCTATAGATAGTGTTTAAGAAATTGGTGGATTACTCCAAAAGCTAAATTAGATCCTATTTTTTGGTTCTACTTCAACTGCCATTTGCACATAGAGAATAGATTGTCGGGACAAATTCTTTTTTAATTTATAGTACGTAACATAAGCTTAAATTAATCATATGTTTAAAAGACACAGTATCTCTAGAACATTTTCAAAAGTTAAGTTGAAAAAGTTGAGTTTTATAAAAATTTTGTTATTTTAAAACTCCCACCTGTGAGCAGGTTAAAGGTTAGAATTTCACATCAGAACTAAAATGTCGAATGATCTAATTTATTTAATATCACTTTCATTTCAAAAGGTCTTGAGCAAGTGCCCCAGTATTCCCTTAATAAGATACTTAATATAATTAACGTATATTTACATTTGATATTTTCTTATTTTCGATATTATTCAGTTTATCTAAACGTTGCTAAAAATTAATATTAGTACACAATATTAATAAAGATGACTAAATTACATAAAAATATTGTATGATTTAACCTGATGATAATATTTAATTTAAACAATAATAATAAGTTTGTTTTGGAGGTTAATCAAATTATTTATTCCTCCAACATTATACATTTTGTTTTTTGCATTAATTTATATAAAATTAGTTAAAACTAAATATATCATATTTTTAATTAGATTTTCAATTTCAATATTTTTTTTTTAACTAAATTTCTTACAATGAAATTAAATTTAAAAATTTGTTCAACAAACTAAAATATACTATAAAAAAAAGTTACTTGTTCTATTTCTTCAGTTCGTATTCTATTTTTAACTTCTGTTATGTAATTCTAGAGAAAGTATTTCAAGAGTATTAATTAGCACTATAAAATGTATTTTCACATAACATTTAAAAACATATTTTATACAGAAAATCTTAACAAATATATAATTATTCTATTCAAATTTATTCTGATCTAACCCATATTTTATAAATTTTTATTTTGCCATAGCTTTATAAGAAATAATTTTTTATTATTCCAACAATATATTGCGTGATTAATAAAATTGTGCATTATCATTACTATTATTGTTTCTTTATGCAAGTATACTCATAAAAATAATTATTAAGACACAAAAAATTACTTCAAAATGTTCGTTGGTGTACTTCAAAAGTTTCTGATTATCTTTAGTTTTCTATAGAATTAAACCAAGATTTTATAATTTAAACTTTCAAATCTGAATAATTATTTATAATATAGCTATTTAGATCTATCATTGTCATTAAAAATAAAATCAACTAATTAAACGAAATGGAATGAATAAAAGCTTTTTACCTAGACTTAAAGATAGACATACATAAAATGTATACTAAAATGTTCCTTGTTTTTAAAACTTTGAAATCTCACAAATTTTTTTAGCCACTTTAAAAAACACAATAAGAAGCAGCACATCCTAATACGTGGCTAAAATTGTAAAGTATCAGTTCACTACACCTGTTGCATTTCGAAATAAATTTACGATTTTCAATCATTTATAATTAAAAAATAATAACAATACCTAAATCGTATACGTGGTCATACAATAATAGAATCTAGATTATAAACTCATATATTTATTAAAAAATTGTAATATTATCGAACGATTTCATCTATAGCAATAAAACGATCGGTTCAAAGACATTTTTATTCGTTAGTTTTATTTTGTAAAATTTAATTTTAAACAATTTTTGTATGAAATTACATATAGTTCATCATATATGAAGGAATATTCGTAAATATGCCATATTTTGGGAATTTTACAAAATATTACATATTTTGTAATTTTCCCGGAAAACTATCGAAGTTAGAAGAAAAACTGTAAGGACTGAATTCATACAAAACAATTTAGTTTCAATAGTTTTTTTCGTGAGAGCGCTAATTTACGAGTTAATTACTAAAAACTAAAAAACTTCCCCAAGTCAGCACGATTTATAATTATCTGATGAGCCTAATAATAATATTGTTCACAAAAGTGACCTTTAACCATAAAATATTGAGTTTAACCATCTTACCCCTCCCTAAATTGTTGGAATATAAATAAAATAAAATTTACAAAATTTGGTCAACATTGATGAATCCTAAGAAAAATAAATTTAAAAAAAAACTAAAAATCTACCCTCGGTGTACGATTTTTAACTCTCTTCAATGTCTTAATCAAATGTGGCCAACTTTTTTAAAACTTAATTATTTCATATTCCAAAAATGTAGAAGGGAGGGAGGAGTTAGTTAGAGTAAAAAAAAAATTAATTCTTAATTTATTGCTAAGGGCCACTAATATATATATATTTTGCAGTATAATGAAATTTCGTACATACTTTAGGAACAGGTTGAGGAGTTTTGTTTTGTTTTATTTCTTTTGTCTAAAAAATAAGTAGATAATTAAAACTAAAGTGCTAAATGTAAAGAAACAAGTCAATCGTTACAAATAATGAAAAATAGAAATCCTTTCCTTACTTACTGAACACACTATATATACTACAATAATTATTATTACTTCTAATATTTTATACTAGTAATCGTTAGTTAATCGTTAGTCATTGGAACGCCAGTGTTGTCAAATTAAATAAACTTACATCCACCTCTGTATCCACATCTACTATTAAATACTTTTGAGTTTCTTTTAAAATTTTATTGGATTAAAAATGATTGGCGTTAAAAACTTTTTACCAGTACTTTAGAAGTTTTTTTTAACATTAAAATATTATTTATCATATATTTACTGCAATATCTTCAGGTTGACGAGCTTCTCTATCTGGATACTGAAAAGCAAAATAAATTTTGATGATTATATTTATCAGTCTTTGATGAACTAAAAAAAATGTGTGTGATTTTAAAAATATTCATTTCTAATTTTATGGGGCATCATAACATTGCCCCTTAAAAAACTTTTAACCAGTACTTTGGAAGTTTTTATTAGCATTCTTATGTATTGACGCGAGGAAAAATGTGGTTTAGTAATATAAATAGTTATAACCGCGCATTGTCCTTTTTTTTTTTTCAATGGCTACCACATTTTTTTTACAGTTTAAAAGAAAGTAAATTGGAGATGTTTGAGTATTATATCATAAAACGATACATCAAATGAAAACAAGTACTAATGCAACAAGTATTCATCTGGTGTGCTGTTTAAATATACTTACGGAAAAATTGGTTATAGGTTTACTAATAGATTGTTTTGACAGGTCCTTAAATACATTTTAATTACTTTTATTATAAATCTGAAGTACTTAAATTTTAATAGTATTTTGAAATGAGTACATAATTTTATTTGATGTGCTTATAATATTAATTTTGAACAGTTTTTCAAAAAATAAACAATGCACGAGGTCTAATTTTATACTTACAATAGAAATATTGTAATCAGAATACTCGTTCATTTTTTTCTGAAAATATTAGTTAATTTATTAAGCTATTAAAAAACAAACAAAAAATGTACACTAAATATCTTATTTTATTAATACTGATGAGTAATTTAAATATTCATGATAGTATAAATAAATTCTGGCCCAATATTTTTTTTTTTTGCAAAAAAAGGACATTCTTGATATTTATAGTTATAATATATTAGCTTCGATGCGAAGCGGAGAAGGTATTAATTTTACTATGATGTGTTTTTTTTTTTTTTTTTTTTTTTTTTTTTTTTTTTTTTTTTT
>NW_026099572.1:57663098-57746618 GCF_025091365.1 Daktulosphaira vitifoliae
CGCAAATGGCTACCATATTGAAAAATATACTATTTTTGTATGATAATTATGGGTTTTGTATTTTATTTTAATAGAAGTTGATGTTGCTTTTGCAATTATCCATCAATTTTTTAAAATTAAACACTATCTACAGATTTGCATCGAAGCGTTTCTTATGATAGTGATTTTAATCACTGTCAGATTAAATCTATACTGGACCCTACTATGCAATGTCTCCACTATGCCGCGACCCCACTGTGCTACCGTTTTATATTATATTTTTAAATATCTGCTATTTTTCTTTAAAATAAAAGAATATTTATAAAACTGAATTTCAATCGGTCAACATTATTTTTATTAAATCTCTATCTAATTATATCAAAAATATTATTTATCATATATTTACTTCAATATCTTCAGGTTGACGAGCTTCTCTATCTGGATACTGAAAAGCAAAATAAATTTTGATGATTATATTTATCAGTTTTTGATGAACTAAAAAAAATGTGTGTGATTTTAAAAATATTCATTTTTAATTTTAAGGGGCAACCTTTATTTTTTATATATTAAAAAATAAAATGTTGTGAGCAATACATTACTTTGAGATCATTGTAAAAATAAATATCCTGACAACTATGCTATTCTTATCACAAAAAAAAAGTGAGACAATGGCGTCTGTTATTTAATGGTGATACCTTTAATGTTACAAAAATGCAAATGTTAGCGTTTAGTAGCTGATGATTAAACTCTTACAACATCGTTACTTTTATATTTAAATAGTACAAACGTTTTAAATATCTCCTATTATTAAAATTATCCAATTAATCAATCAATCAATCAGACGAATCAGGTGATTCAAACTAATCCTTGCACTCTTACACCTTGCCACTATTATTGATTACATCGTATTCAATGATTATACTACATTTTCTAAAATTATTTATTTATTTCCTTGATATCCTAAAATTTCCGCGCTGATTGGCTCTAAATTTTTTTGGTAGGATAACTAATCTACTATATTTAAAATCTCTCTGAGTATTCAGTCTCATATATTTGACTTGACAATTTGTACAGAGAATTCTTTATTTCATCTCCTGTCTTTTATAGGAGTACGTTGTTTTTCCTTATTGTTTGAAATGCATCTTTAAAATGTGGTTTTAGAATTTATATATTTACATTTGAGTTAAGTTCACCGTTGGTGTTTTCTTCTTCTCCATATAGCTCTTCTACGTATTCTTTCATCTATTTGCTATCGCCTTTTAGTCTATAGGTAAATTTCACACTTTGTAACGGATAAATCCTAATGTCTATAAATCAGTACTATAGGATTATACAAACACGTGAAAGAAAGTTCAATACATTTTCAATATTCGTGAATTCAAGTAAGACGTCAGTAACCAAATAGAGTGTATACCATCAGTAAACGGTGTTTAATCGCTCTTTAGTAGATAGACTTTGTACTCTAGCTAGAAAGCGGAGGTACCTTAATCAGACTGGACTTTTTTTATTCATTTCTTTTAATTTAATGTTTTTTTACAATTTCATAGTTATAAAATATATTTATGTTCATTCCTTATGCTTTATAAGGGTCTAAACTTTAATTCTTCGAATGGAGACATATAATTAATTAACTAGTTTAATAGATAAAGATCTAATTAAGAAAATTGCTGGAAAATAAAAAAAAATCATTAGTTATTTCCCGACCATAATTTTCTTTCCGCCTAGGTATAAAAATGAGAATAACTTCCAAAGTACTGGCCCAAATATTGTTATCGACCAGTAATTTTCTCAACTAAATCATTATCTAACAAATAATATAATTAATTATGTACGTTTCCATTTGAAAAATTAAAGTTGACACCTACATAAAGTACAAGTAATAAATTTATTGAGAGATTTTGAAAATATTGTACTAAAGAAATCTAATAAAAAAACTACCAAAGTTATTTTTATTTTTCAGTTAAAATGGGTTATGATAAATGAATAACTCAGTATAGTACAATTTGTATTAATAATTATCTAGGCTTCGCTTAGGTGGGGCTCCGCCCCAGACCCGAAGCCTTACGAGCCTTACGCGCCTTTGGCGTGTAAGCCTCTTCGGGCCGTCATCATAAGTAGACCACTGATTCCGGAAGGAGTACCCAGCTACGCCGGGAACGATAAGTGTTTTGCAGAAAAAATATTAAATCAGAATTACTGTAACAAAAATATAATAACAATGTAATTATTTATATCAGGAAAATTCAAAAAGTGAATATAGTAAAATATATTGAGTTGACGTTTGTTAATGAGGCATTCTCCTTAGGCGTATTCAGAAGTTATTATAAGGTTGTATTTAATATTTTGTTACATTGTGAAACATATTATAGAAATCTTTTGCTAATAATCCAATTGATGATCAAAAAAAAAAAGGACATTAGGTCCTTATATAATAATAATAATAATAAATTTAACGCCCTGTAGGCAAAAGTGTAGTTTATAGTAAATACATCAAACATTAAATAAAAATAATAAATAATACGTGATATAAATATTAACAAGATAGGTAATAACAATAAATAGTTACATTATTTAAGCGAATAATAATACATAGTAAATTTCAATTTAGATAATGAGTCATTAAAAAAATCAAAATTTGGTATATTATTACATGTTATAGCTAAACGATTAAGAGGTTCAAAGAAACTATAGTTTTGACGATGACTATTAATAAGAAAAAAATATTATTGCGTGAATTGGAAGTAGTAGATTCCAAAGAATAGAATCATAATCAACCGTTGATCGTAATAAAGATAAATATAATACTCTTAAACAATTTAAATTATTAAAATCAAAATAATTACGCCTATTGAAACCCAATGTCTTCAATGCCTTAAGCTTAACATGATGAATATGATAACTAAAAGATAAATCAAATGAAAAATAAATGCCAAGTCTTTAACCAGATTAACAGAGTGTAATGGGGTGTTATCAACTGTATAGTTGAATTCAAACTCATGTTTATAACGTGAAAAAGAAATTTTCATGCATTTACTTATATTTATAGAGAGGTGATTTTGAGAGAATCATAAAAAAAAAATTTCTAAATCACTTTGCATATTAAAACAATCTTGCATGGAGAATATATTATTGAATATTGTTAAGTCATCTGCAAACATTAATCATTTACTATACCTAAATATTTTAGCAACATCATTTACGAACAATAAGAAAATAATAGGTGATAAGTGACCTCCTTGCGGTACACTCGATGTGACATGAATTATATGTAATACTTTAGAATACATTCGGACTTGTTGCGTTCTATTACTCAAATAAGATCGCGACCAAGATAAGAAAGGATCCCTTATTCCCATTATATTTAATTTACTTATAAGTACATTACGATCAATCGAATCAAAAGCTTTTTTTAAATCAGTATAGATTGAGTAAACTTGTCTACCATTCTCAACTACGGAGACTAGATCTGAATAATAAATTAATAAGTTCGTTAATGTAGATTTACCTTCTCTAAATCCGTGTTGCAAATTACAAAGAATATGTTTCACTTGACTAAAAAATTTATTTTCAACTATTTTTTCAAATAACTTAGCTAAATCGTTAAATTTTGAAATAGGTCTGTAGTTTTGTACATTGGATTTATCATCTGATTTATAAATAGGTGTTAAAAACTATTTTTCCACTGATTAGGGAAGGTACCTGAATTCAATGATAATTGGAAAAGGAAATGAATTGGCAAAGTTAATACACAACGACATTCATAAAATATTATAGGGTGTAATCCATCAGGACCACTATTAACTTTTTTTCCAATATATAATAGACCATTAAAAACTTCAGTTATAGAAATATTAAAACTATGGATATCAAGTAAATCAAAATCAGACGAACTCACATTATTACTATGCGATTTTACAGCTGAATAAACAGATCCAAAATATTCACTAAATAGATTGACAGTCATTAGAATAAATATCATTGAAAATAATTCTTATCGGAAGTATATTTGAATTTTGTCTATCCTTCACGAATTTCCAAAACATTCGAGGGTTAGATGATAGATTTTTTTAAACATTGAATAAATAGGCATTTCTTATATAGTATTTTACAATTACGGTGAACCTCAACAAACTGATCATAAATAGCAACATTAATAGTTTGTTTAAACAATTTGTGTAAACTATTTTTAATCTTAAGAAGTTTTTTAAGTTCAATACTAAACCAAGGCGGGAAAGACCCTTTACGATAATTGAACTTAGGTATGAAATGATCTACAATATCATAAATAGTCGAATAAAATAAATCAACAGCATCATTAATGCTCTTATATTTAAATAAATTTAACCAATCAGTAGATGCTAAATATGAACGAATTAAGTTAAAATTAGCTAATTTAAAATTATATAAGGTTTTAGAAGTATTTGAATTCAGTACACTTTAGCTAAAACGATTAATAATTTTTAAAGCTGGGTGATAGTTGTCAATAGGAATAATAGCATCAAGACATAGAGAGACATTAGTTTCATGAAAATTTGAAAACACTAAATCAAGAGTAGAACCTGAAAAATTATTAATATTATTAAATTGAAAAAGATTAAACACAGCAAAATTATCAACTATAATATGAGTTCGCCCAGACGATCGACCATCAACTAATATCCCTGATGAGTCATTATACATTTGTACATTAGGAAAGTTGTAGTCACCGATAAGCAAAAGGTAAACGTCATCACTAAATTTAGCAAAAACCTATTTAACTGTTTCAACGTGTTGTAAATACTTATCACATAAACTATCTGGTGGCAAATAAACCAAACCTATAATAAGATGCTTACTATGTACAAACTTAATAGAGATAAATAACTGTTCCACGTTATTAAATAGTAATAGTATTTCTTCCGAATAAAATTTATTATAAACACAAATCATAACACCACCACCTCTTCTGTGCGCACTAGTATTACTATTTCTATCGAATCTATAAACATTGAAATTATTTAAGCCAAGTTCCGAATTTAAAAAGTCATCATTTAACCAAGTTTCCGAAAAAACTAAATAATCATACAAATAACAAGGAATATTTACTTTTAGTAGATTTAATTTAGATCTCCACCCCCTAACATTTTGATAATACCCCTTTAAAAATTTAAATTTATAATTATAAATAGGAAAAATATTACTATAATTAGAATTACAAGATACAGGGCGATGAATCAGTTTTTTGTTTTTGAAAGCTGAGGTGAACCATTCACGTATTTTATAAACCAATTATACTCTTCATTTAATTTTTTATCGCGAATAAAGGATTTTAAATCATTTAGCAGTTTCCGTAGGTAAAGTGTCAAATCAAGACACATGCCTACTTTATTCCATTTTACAATATTACGCAGTTTCTTTTTACATTTCAAAACCGAATGAACTTCATTAGCATTCAATAGTTCAATTAAAACTAGTCTTGGTTTTGTATTAAATTTACCAATACGTTTACAGGAAGATACCGTGAGAGATAGTGAAAAATCATTAATGAAATGATGAATACAGTTAGATAATTGTTCATGGGTTTCATTGGAATTATCCGGAATATTATAGATTATAATATTTCGATTTTTAATACTACTATCTTTTGATTCTTTCACTATGTCAACAGTAACCAATAATGTTGAACTAACGGGTCCACATTCAAAATTATTAATGTTTACTTTAAGAGACTCGACATCACTTTTTAAATTAGTATAATCATTTTTCAATAAAGAAACTTCAGTTGACATATTATCAATTTTAGATAATAACACTTAAAATTATTTTCCATATTGAGAAAGCGTATTTTGGATGTCCAATAATTTTGATTCTTGATCACTTTGCATATTTTTTAGATAATTCATCACGTCAGAAATGGATACAGATTTAGTGCCTGCATTAAAACTAGACGATATTTTAATTGGAGTATCACTTTTACCGTTAACATTATTCATTATTAAGAAACTGATTGAACTAAATTAAAAACACTGAAATAGTAAGAAATTGTATTGTAGTAGCAAAAATAAACGATAACGAACGAGTTATCCAAACGACAATCAGCACTACACTGTCTATATCTCAGAAGTTGCCTAAAAATATATTGATATCACTGATTCACATTGGCCGTGCCTGATGAAAATTTCAAACCTTAAGTCGTAAAACGATGGCGTCAGCGAGCGTTTTTCTCGAAAACGGTCGAAATTTTAAAACGCTCGCGGGCGAGCGACAAAAATTTTCCGACATTTGCCAATAATTTTCCCGGGGTCTAGTAACCGAGTACTTTCATTAAAAAAAAATGTTTGAAAATCCGAGCACGCTAAGTAATTTTCCCAGGAAAGCGTTTTTTCCTAATTCTATTATATAATAAGATTTACTTACTACATCTAGCACAACATTATAATGTTCTTTATAATTAATCAAGTATATGCATCTTTCATTTTCGTCTTTGTTAACAACTCCATTTTTGCTAATAAAGTGCCATCCCTCCAAAGGATATAAAGAGTAAATATATATGGATATCTTTAAAAATTCAGCTGCTGTAGCTATTTCGGGGGATTCTGCATACTCACCTAAATAAATGTAAAGAGTAATTTATAATTACTTGAAAAATAAAGAATTTTCAAAATAATTTTACTAGTGTTAACAATAATTAAAATATTTTTAACATAAAAATATTTTAATATAAACAATATATTAGCCAATAACATATTTTTCGTAAATTAAACTTAATATTGGGTTAAATTAATTACTTATTGCTCACTTTTTAAAAATAGTGCAGATTTTTAGTACATATTTAGTGATGATATTAATGGAAATATAACTTAGTAATTTGTTTAGCCAAGTAAAATTTTTTATATTTTCATCTATAATTTTAGAAAAGAATTATTTTAATAAAAAATGAAACTTTTTGTTTCAGACAATGGCACTGTACAGTGTTTTTTTTCACTTGTGCATTAAGTTGCGCTTGTATATAGAAATGCAACGATTTCTGAATTATAAGTGCGCAGTTGCCTAGTGATAACATTTATCTCTACGTTTACTTAAGTCACTGGAAATAATCTCTTACAGTGCCTCTTTCTTTACGCATAATATCCGGTACTCTTTCGATGACCGACTATCAGTCATTTAAAATTTAGCCCAAAATCTGAGTCAATGATAACGTGTTTTACCTTATTTTTTTCAAGTGAGTATAAAGTTAAAAAATTATTAAATTTAAATTATTGATATACTAGATTGATCAATCGTGTAACTCAAATTTAACCATATATGATTTTGTTATTTATTTCCAATTGATTAGTCATTTACAATAAAGAACAACTCTCGAAAAAATAATTTATTTATTCTTACATATGTTGTACATTTTTGAAATACGGGTTTCTCGTTCCTCTTCCTTTGTCATTAGTTTAAATGATTTGGAATTTTTCATATACTTAAAAAAATATAATGATAATAAAACACAATAGTTTATTTATATAACAATTAAAAAATGTATTTACGTCGACTATAATTTTACGCAAAAGTCCACCATAATTTATTGCACCAGTTATCCAATAAGAAAGAGCACTAAAGAAACAATTTCCGTCCCCTGGTATAGTCATTATACTTTTTGGAACATTTCGATACTTCTCAGTCTTTTTTGGAATACAGATGTTCATCATTTTAAATCCTAATTCTTTGCACTTTTTACTCTGCCATTTATAGTCGACTGGTAAAAATAGAGGTTTCTGGATCTTACCTGTCTTTGAAAATAAAATAGGTTAAAATTGAGAGCCGTCAACTTAGTAATTGTATATACAGAGTGCTCAGTAAATAAGGAAACAGGTCAATGATTACAAACAATGAGAATAATAGATACACGTTTTCTTACTAATTGAACACTCTATATTTGTCAGAAGTTATATTAGAAATAATATTTCAAATCCCAACCATAATGTATCATAAACACGTTTTTATATTTTTAATAAGGTTTTAACTTTTATACTACTCACTAAATACACCGTTGAATACTATGTTAAATATTAAGCTTTTTACTTTTTTATAAATAATTTTTAAAAAAATTAATTTTTTATAAGGATATTTCATTTTAAAACATTAAACAATTTGAGTTAGTACATTTTATTTTACAAAGCCTATAACATAAAAAAAAAATATTTTTCAGCTAAGCTATAGTTAAATAACTAAAAAAAAATTGCTATAGATTGCACTAACATAGCACTTTTATTTTTCATTTACAGTTATAAAAAAATTATCTATTGACAACATAACTTATTTATTTGATTTTTGATTGTTTTTTTTACGAAAAAATTATAATTGAGTTTTTGTTTTTATTAATAATTATTTATTTCAATATGGAGTGAAAATTCTACTTTTATAATGTTATTACGAAGTGCGTCAGAATTATGTTATTCAATTTTTTATTATTGTTACTCTTATTTAACCATGATGTTTGGATATTTTAAAAAAATGGACACATCGTAAAATAAAACATAGTAAAAGATGAAAATGAATAAATATTATTGGATCTGGAATAAGTGACATAGTTATATTTATTTTTGCTAAAAGTTAGTTTATTTATATTGCACCAAAAAACAAGCTCAGATAGACAATTTTGCAGTAACTTTGAATCTTATTAAGATATAATAATTTTAAACATTTTACAATCTTCAGCAATTAATAATTTTTGTGAATTTTTAAAATTTAAATTACTAATAAATATAAAAATAATCACGGAGCTAAATGAAAACCTTGAGAGACACTAGATTAAATGGGGAAAAGTTTAGAAATAAAGATTTTGTGTTGAACATCTGGAATTATATAAGAGAAAAATGTATACAACTATAATGCAAATGAATTTCGGAATCCAAATGTCAAAAATAAAAAGTCAAGAGATTTATTTGAGTGAATACCAGAATGAAAACCATGTTGATTAGCAATTATAAACTTTTTACATAAAGGTATTATTTTAAAAACAACCAGTGGCACATTTATGAGGTAGAGCTAAGGGGTCTGGACTTCTCCAGGAGCTGTTATGTGCATTAATAAGTGTACAAAATGCATATATCTGAACTCTTATTATTTTAAATGAAATATTTCAAACTTATTTTTAATTTTTTCCATAGCATAATTTTTATGGTTTTGATAAAATAGTCCAAGTAACAGTGATTCCCAGAAATCGAATATTTTACAATTATAAATTAATTTTTTAATGTATTTTTAAATCAATTTTTTCTCAGGGAGGTAATTATTACACTATTTGATTAACAAAATCTAACATAAACGTTACTTTTTGGATAGAATTATAAGAAAAGTTATTAAAAATAATTAATAAGTACTAACTATTAATTATTAAGTTTTTCAATAAAATGCCATATAAAATCAATTCTCTACACAACATTTTTTTTCTAAATTTATTAAAAAGTCTAATGATGTTCAAATAAATATGCTGGAAGAAAATTAATTTGCTAAAATTAACTTCTGTTTTCTGATACTAGTAAAAAAAAAAATTAATCAAAATTGTGGAAATCTATCTCCGTCATTAACTCATAATAATCATAAGATATGTTCATTTTTCAACAAAATAATTTCACTAAATGAATTTAATGATGTATTAAATAAAGTCTGAAAATCTAACCTTTTTAATTCCTAGTAACATCATATATTTATGGAAAAGACAACAATATGAAATTTTTAATTTCAATATGCATGTTTAACACGTTTTTTTTGGTTAGCGTATTTAGCAATGTAAAATTTTGTACATTTAGTATTGTTTTCGAGTTTTCGTGCTAGACTTAACTCTCAAGTGTAGAGTAGTTTTGTGATAATGACTGGAAACAGATATTTATCAAACATTTGTCCTTAGAATATTACAATAAATGTAAATGATATTTTTTTAAATGTTTTCAAAAATCCATGCACATTTTAAAGCAAATAATAAATTTAGAGATGGCTAAACAAGTTACAGAGAATAGGAACAAAATCAAACCAATAAATGAAGCTATTATTTTATGAAGACGACATAACATATTTCTGCGTGGTCATTGTAATGATGGTTCTTTAACTGACAAGGAAAAGGTTTAACAAGTACAATATTAGAACGCTTAAAACAATTTTATGTAGAACTCATGTATCTTCGTGGGTAAGGCTCTGACGGCGCTGTACGTCGTTACACTCCCAGTAGGAAACTATAAATGCGTTCAATCTTACTCAAAACAAATATATCCTTCTAAAATGTATGCATATATGGGCAATTATGAACTGTTTAAGTTTATTTGATTGATAATATTCATGATTTTTTAATATTTCTTAAACAAAAAAATATTTTATCATATAAATTCAAAATTCTTCTCGTGATATAACAAAAAATAAATAAATAAATAACACTAAATCGTTGTACTACAAGGTGGATTGAAAAATATCAGGCTATACATGATTTTTTGGAAATTTTTGAATTTGTTATCGACGCTTTTTCTGAAATATCAGTATGCAATGATAGCGATACTAATGAAATGGCCAAACGATTACAAAAATCAATGTTTGATGAAAAATTTATTATTGCATTAATTGTATTATTAAAAGGTTTTAGATTTCGTTTACCCCTTTCAAAACGTTTAACATTGATTTAAAATTAACAATTTGTAATTGTGATAGAATTACTATCGTAACGATAAATATCATAATTAAATAATCTAATTTATTGTTGTTATTCTTAGATGAAAATCAGGTTATCATTTAACCATAGAACTTTTAGATCTTGTTAAAGGCACTTGATCAAATAACGTAACTGACACAAGATTTATGTGATAATGGGTGTAAAGCCGTATATTTTTGTGAAGAACAAAACACACTGTCAACGACAAAAATAAAATAACTAGGAATCGGTACATAGGTTTTTATCCAAACGTTTATAGAAATGAAATAACATATTTTCATTTTGGTATTTAATTATTAATTCTGATTCACCAGCTTTTTTCATTCATCCAAATCTAAATCTTTTTGAAATTCTCTCTTTGTCTTAGTGTTCTGTCTAAATAAATTCTTATTTTAAAATTATAATTTATAGGAACATTAAAAATAATTAATATTTAATTAATTAATAGTTAATAAATTCCAAAAATAAAACATCTAATTTCATGCTTGATGAGGAAACCTGAGATTAATTTGTCAAGTTTATCAGAAGTATTTAGTTTCTTTTTTGAGAATTTATTGAATTCATAAATATTAAATAGCTAATATTGAAAATTAGCTTTTTTAGATTAATCAATTGATGAAGTACATTTTAAAGGAAAAACATTTTTACTCATACTACATTTAATATTGTTATTAAACGTATCATTCACATTAACAATAATTGTACATTTCGGTTATAATAGACATTATTTGAAATATATAAGGTGTTCAGTAAGTAAGGAAACATTATTTTTAACAATTGACTTGTTTCCTTACTTAATGAACACCTAAAGATAAGTCAACTACACTATACAACAAGCACAACCATTATCGCCCGGGAATAATGATAAACTGATATCAATTTTATTGTAAGAAAAAATTAATCTAAGAGCATATTTTAGGGGTAACTTCAGAAAATTAAATAAAAACGTAAAATTTTGTTTTACTATAAAATGAAAAATATTTCAAATAAAATTTTGCCTGATCGGTAGTAGTTTTTTATGATTACTTTTTCAGTAAACTATAATTTTTTAGTTATAGGCAAAAAGAATAATTCTTATCTGTGTGTTATGGAAAAAAATATAGCGTTAATAGAAACTACCACGCTTCTCAGCACTTCTCAATGTTTAAAATTAAATATCAATAAAATTGATTATTGACCAGTCAAAACTTTATTTAGACCATTTGTCACTTAATAGTATAAAATAACAATAATTTTATTTTTATTTTTTAAAGTTACTCTTAAAATGTACCTTAAAAATAATATTTTTCTAATAATAAACCTTATATTTACTATAGTACATAAAAATAAATAAATTCACACATTTATTAAAAAATTATTATTTTTTGAAGAAATGGGGTAGTATTCCTTAAAAAAAACAGTATAATATTCAGGGTAAGACTATAATATGTATTTCAAATATATGGTATTCTTTAAAACCCCATGCAAAAAAAAATGAAAATTTGCTCCAGTCTAAAAAATAACTAATGACCTCTGTCAATAGTTGACTTGCCACCCTTTAGATGAATTTTGTACGATTTTTTTTTTATAAAATTTGTTTATTTATAAATATTTCATAATCGAGTATAAACAATTTTAATTCAATTAATTTTTGGTTAGATCGCTGTATAACAAACCAATTACAATAATGATATAAATAAATTATATAATCGTTATACATATTCTTACCGAAGGTGATTTAAAATAACTAATACAATAAC
The DNA here is from genome assembly GCF_025091365.1 of Daktulosphaira vitifoliae. NCBI lineage: Eukaryota > Metazoa > Arthropoda > Insecta > Hemiptera > Phylloxeridae > Daktulosphaira > Daktulosphaira vitifoliae. The sequence goes on from NW_026099572.1 coordinate 57,675,483, forward strand.
AAGAAATGACAGCATTCAATATAATACAACATAATGCAACAAGAGAGTAATTCATTAACTGTAACATCGTTTAGTAGTCTTGAAAAATAGAAAAAATTAAATTGCATTGGTTTTAATTTAAGTTTATATACTTTTTCATTGTACTTAAAATAATATTTAAATCAATTAACACTGTTCATTATTTACATTACTTATGAAATGTATAATAATAGACTAATAATTGTAATATATTGTTTTAAAATTACAATTGAATTTCAAAATATTATAAATGATTTATTAATATTATTCATGCTAAATTTTGGGTATTTATGTAGTCATATTCAGGTTTTATCTAGAGCAGCACAATGCGGTTACCACTCCCCTAATGTATTTCTAATATTTATTATAGATATGATATATGTTTTAAATTCTATGAGTATTTTTAATTTGTTGATGACTTGATGATTTATTTTATTTAAAAAAAATTTTGTTAGTTTTGTAAAATTGTAAAAAGATGTAGATTTTTTTTCTTTATGGTGTGTAAATAGTTTATCAAATCTTAACATGTTTAACAGAACTATAATAGTTTTATTGTAATTAAAATAACATTTGTAACTTAGGAGAAATTATACATTCAAATTCAAAATTTCTGACTCAGAATTTAATTTTTCGAAGCCAGACAATTTCTCAGCTCTAATATTATGTTTTATGATATTTTTAAGTTATTGTATTATAAATTATGGTAACTACTTGTTTTGTATCCTTTATTTACTGTATTTGAGACAAATGGCGCAAGTTAAATAAATAAAATTAACAACCTTTACAAAAATATTTATAAAACCTAATATATAGAGAGTACCGCATGTTCTGACAAATTTTACATTTTTAATACAATGACTATTATGCAGTATTTTTTAAAATCTTTTTTAATAATTATTACCATGTAACAGTAATATTATAAATTGCGATATTTTATCAATAATTTAATAAATACCAAGGACAGAGGGGACGTGCCATAGTTAGGATATACAGAGTGGTCCACCACTCACTGACAACTTAAATAACTTTTGATCCAGTTAATATTTTTAGCTGATTTTTTTTTAAATAATAGTTATACGTTAGGTCTATAGCTATATCTCAATAATTAATTTTTTTAATAAAATGTAAAAAAATTAATTATTTTTAAATTTTAAATAAAATGTAAAAAAAAAATCTAAGATAGCTGTTTTGTAGAGTAGAATTTAAGAAAAATTTTAGTAAAAAAATATCTTATTAATATTCAGTAGTAAATATTCTGTAGCGTTTTGAAGTTTGTGAATATTTGAATTTTCATGTACTATTTTACGGTATTAAACATTGATATACGTATTGAGAAAAGGACAGAAGAAAACGCTATCTTTTCATGATTACTGTGTATACATATGATGATAATGTGTATACATTACAAACTTGGCATTAATACCATGATAAGAAATTAGATAAGGCAATTATTACTTATCACTCTCATTCAAAAGTATATTGAAAAGATAGCGTTTTCTTCTGTCCTTTTCTCAATACGTATTTCAATGTTTAATACCGTAAAATAGTACATGAAAATTCAAATTTTCACAAACTTCAAAACGCTACAGAATATTTACTACTGAATATTAATAAGATATTTTTTTACTAAAATTTTTCTTAAATTCTACTCTACAAAATAGCTATCTTAGATTTTTTTTTTACATTTTATTTAAAATTTAAAAATAATTAATATTTTTAATAAAATGTAAAAAAATTAATTATTGAGATATAGCTATAGACTTAACGTATAACTATTATTTAAGAAAAAAATCAGCTAAAAATATTAACTGGATCAAAAGTTATTTAAGTTGTCAGTGAGTGGTGGGCCACCCTGTATATATAAATGACATCTGACAGTGATAAACATTATTATTATAAACGTCTTGATTCAAATCTATAGGTAGTGTTCAATTTTTAATTCCATAAAATTTTATGTTGATTCTAGTACGTTTTTATGTCAAGTGTTCATATGTAAAATATCGTCGAAATATTGACATTTTTTAATATATAAAATACTCCTAAAAATATATAAATATATGATCAGTTTTACATCCTTCTTTTTTCCAAACTTAACATGATACATAGAGTGATGGCCTTTTTTCACATGTTAGGGAGTCAAAGATGATTCTGGGCTAGGCTGAGCTAGGACAGATATTATGGTCATCTTGCACTAGAGATCATACTATACTACTTAGAAAATCACAATATAAATGTCGTTGGCACTCTAGAAGTCGAACCCAGGACACAGTGTACCAAAACATACATTTCTACTCACTTGTTCAGGCCGATTCCTTACAGTAGTCCAAAAAATCTTTTCATACATTTAAACACCAAGAAGTCTGCGATCTTTAATCATTTCCAAAAAATGCGAAGTTTTTACTTTGACGGCGGATTTTTTATAATAAAACATTCACGAGATTATTTTTGTATTATATTGTGAACACTTTAATGTGATACATTTTAAAAGTTCTGAAACATTTTTAAAAATTTTGTTTATCGATGATAACATTATTAAGTATATTTAAGTAAGTTTATTAAATAAATATTATATTACAATCAGTAAAATCAACGCTCTGTAAAATTGTCTCAGAAACATTATCACTCATTATTAATTAATACATAAAATTTAATATTTTAATATTCAAGTGTTTAATGCGTTCAGAAATATGCTGATATTATTATCGTGTTTAAGAAAGACCTAAACAAAAAAAACAACAGAATTTAATTTCGATTATTTACTATTTATCTTAGGTTGTGACAAAATAATACCAGAGATATTATTATTAGATTTTATATGCGATTTTCATTTTAATAACTGCTCATTCAAGTGATGACTATTTGCATAAAAATAATTTTGCCTATAGCTTATATTTAATGTGAAAAGATTACGTTCTCTTATATTATTTCCTTAATAATAAACAAAAAATATAATTTAATATAAAAATAATATTAAACTCAATATACAACTGTTTGATGCCAAATACATATTAAAATGATTATGAGTAAAATCATTTATACGACATAATTTAAATCATAATTTAAACTAGGGCTTGACATCGATTTCAATAGCGATTTTAAATATCAAAAATAATCAAAATTTGAATTTAAATAAATAGGATATCAATTTCTAAAATTAAATGAAATGAAATTAAAATAATTTGAATATCGAGTAATGAACTGGAAAAAATTCATAAATAATAAAATACTACTTTTGTATAAATAAAAATTAAATTAAAAACCGTGTTATTTAATACATTTGCAATTTCTGATAAAAATGTTATAACCGAATATAAAAAGTTAAAAATTCTTATATTTATTTCACTTGATTAAAAAGAAATTATAATTACCTAAATATTCTAATTAAATAGCTTTTTAGTGTTAAAGTCACATTATGCACGAAAAATAACTAGAAAATCGTTATATAAAGTGTTCAAAAAGTAAGGAAACAAGTCATTTGTTACGAACAAAAATTCTTTTCCTTATTTACTGAACACCTTTATAGGGTATTCTTATTTTTCTTAACAAATGATATTTCATTACTTTTTGAAAATCCTATATATAAAAATTATATAGATTGTATCAGGAATTTAATAGATATAAAAATGTCATAGATATAATAAAAAAACGGTAGCACAGTGGGGTCGCGGCATAGTGGAGACATTGCATAGTTGGGTTCAGTATAGATTTAATCTGACAGTGATTAAAATCACTATCATAAGAAACGCTTCGATGCAAATCTGTAGATAGTGTTTAATTTTAAAAAATTGATGGATAATTGCAAAAGCAACATCAACTTCTATTAAAATAAAATACAAAATCCGAAAAGGGGGGAAATCAATAATTTATATAATAACATGTAAAAGTTGTAATAAATGTTACGTAGGACAAACAAATAGAAATATAGTGGTCAGGTTTAAAAAACTTTTAAGGATCCTCAAAAATCAAGAAGTTGATAAATCTCCTGTGACTGAACATTCTATTAAAAAATAATTAAAAACGTAAATAATTATAAAGAACTTACTATAAGGGAGACAATAGAAATGTTTAAAAATAAGAACAATTTAATTAATTGGGATCTTAGTTCACTGAGAAAAATCTTTATTTTTGTTTGTGCAAACTGGCAAAATGTGATAATATTACTTATTGATAACGTAACCTGGTGATAAGGTCACCTAGGTTATATAAAAGTTTTTTTCGGGCCGGGTTGTCACTTTGTGATTAGCACTGGTGATGGTAACAGTGTTCTCGAAATACGTACCCGAGATTATTAGTAATTTTTTTCGTAATATTTTAGTTATAAATTAATAATTTTAATATTTAATATATGAGATGATATAAAAAAAAAATCATTAATAAATCGAGAAATATATTAAATAAAAAAATACCAAAAAATATTATATTCATAAAATTATTATATAAGATTATATTTGTTGGTCAATGTTATTTTTATAATTTTCTGTGAAAATTTTAATACAAAATATTTAATATCAATTTAGCACTAAATTTAATTTGTATAATATGTGTTTATTTATGAATTTTATTAATAAATTATAAAAGTTGTGATCAGCATGTATTTAAGAAAATAGGAAATGATTTTCCTTTTCCAAAATTTGAATAAAAATAAATGAGAATATATGCTAATTAGGCTAAATTGACATATGGCAATTGATCTTAAGAACATAGTTTTATAAATTGGTGGTTTCAAATTATAACAATGTAATTAACATAAAATAACAATAAATACAATGCTATTTAGTTTTTTAATAAGGAAGTTAAAAAATTATCAAATTTATAATGTTAATGAATCAATAAATGTTTTCTGTTTATTAAATTATTTTAAAGTAGATATTAGTTCCGAAAGCAGACATGAAATCGGCACGTAAATAAACTTAATAATTTATATTTTATATACTTTTGGTACTTTGCATTTATACAGAATTAGTTATCGATATTTAGTATACCGAGTAAAATCATCTAATAAAATACATTTAAAAAAATAGTACACCAGTCTTCAACTGATAGATTCTATTTTTTTTTTAAATAAAAAATTTCTTAAAAGATCTCAAATTACATCTAGATATATTCTTTTTATTGTAACATAAATTATACTCAATATTTAGAAAAATTTTCTAAAATATTTTTTACTAATAAATTATTTCAATTACTATTGTTGAAAACAACTAATTTTGATATTTAGTTTCAATTTTTTAACTGTAGTTTTTGAAGATTCAATAAATGAAAATTAAATTTTTATTAGTAATATTTTTAATAATTAATAGTTTTTTTTTTTTGTAATAATTTTTTTAATAATGTGCTAGTTTCAACCTAACAATAAATTGTTTCGGTAATTTATTTTCTTTAAACGTTTGTCGTTAAATTTGATTAAATTGAAGCCATAAATGTGTTACTTAATTATAGCTATATAATATAAATATAATTTATGTTTACAGAGTGTTTCTTTTAAAATTATCTACTCGGTTTCTCTTAATATATATTTTATATTAAAAAAAAACGGTAGCACAGTGGGGTCGCGGCATAGTGGAGACATTGCATAGTTGGGTTCAGTATAGATTTAATCTGACAGTGATTAAAATCACTATCATAAGAAACGCTTCGATGCAAATCTGTAGATAGTGTTTAATTTTAAAAAATTGATGGATAATTGCAAAAGCAACATCAACTTCTATTAAAATAAAATACAAAACCCATAATTATCATACAAAAATAGTATATTTTTCAATATGGTAGCCATTTGCGTATAGAAGATAGATCGTCGGGACAAATTTTTTTTTTTCATTTTGTAGTACATAAAATAAGCTTTAATTTTATATATGTTTAAAGGACGCAGTATTTCCGGAACATTTTCAAAAATTAAGTTGAAAAAGTTATTTTTTGTAAAAAAATTACTATTTTAAATCCCCTCAATGAGCAGAATAACTGTTAGATTTTCAAAAAAAATTATATCAAATGAAAGAGAAATATCTAAGGTTTCAATACAAAAAAATATTATTTTTATTTGTTCATTTTTGAAAAAGTTATGGCAGTTTTAAGTACAAAAAACATCCCGATAAAAGGTAATTTTTATCGCAAACATTACATTTTTTTTTAAATTTTCGACAGCCATTTGCACATAGAAGATAAGATGTCGGGACAAATTTTTTTTTTTCATTTGATAGTATATAACATAACCTTTGATTTGATATATGTTTAAAGGACGCAGTATTTCCGGAACATTTTCAAAAGTTCAGTTGAAAAAGATCTATGTTTCTTTCAATATTTTAAGTTTTTAACGCCCCCTATATAAGGGGAAATTGTCTAATTTTAATAAAAAGTATGTCAAATGAAATATGTACTTGTAATGTATTTAAAAAAAAAAAATTTTTGCTGATATATACATTTTTCAAAAAGTTATAGCATTATTAAGTTGAAAATTTAAAATCGAAAATCGAAAATTTTAACACAAAAATAGTGTTTTTTTAACTACGGCAGCCGTTTAAATGTAGAAAAAAAAGTGTCGGGACAAATTTTTTTTTTTCATTTTGTAGTACATAAAATAAGCTTTAATTTGATATATGTTTAAAGGACGCAGTATTTCCGGAACATTTTCAAAAATTAAGTTGAAAAAGTTAATTTTTGTAAAAAAGTTGCCATTTTAAATCCCCCCCAAAGAACAGGTTAAGCGATAGATTTTCAAAAAACTGATGTCAAATGAAAGGTAGATATTTAAGGTTTTAGTATAAAAAAAAATTATGTTGATTTGTTGATTTTTCAAAAAGTTATGGAAGTTTTAAGAAAAAAAAGTGAAAAAATTTCGAAAATTAGCGATTTTTAAATTTGTAATTTTTTTGGATATTTCCCCCATTTGCGGGGAACGAGGGAATTTTTTTCAATTTTTAAGGGTAATGTCTTCAACTAGATACGATTTGTGATCTTTTGACGTATTTTTGAAAGAAATCGGTCCAGTGAGAGCTGAGAAAAAGTGGCAACAGACATAAAAAAAAAAAAAAAATCATAGTAAAATTAATACCTTCTCCGCTTCGCATCGAAGCTAAAATGACAAAGCAATACATATATACATTTATTGATTTCATTTAAATTTTTTTAACACGCTTATATTAGTTTCACTTGTATGTTGTGTGTTTGTAAATCTCCACCAGCCACGTGTTATTATACCCCGTCGTCTATGGCCTTGAGACTAGATTGTCGTAACGCATTCACCCCACCTCGCTCACCACTCGAACACAACATTTTCCTGTATAATTTTACAGTATATATATTTATATATTCCTAACGCCGTTTATACCTCAGGTATAACGTTCCCCCGCCCACAAAACACGGCTATACCTTGTGCATGATACATTTACGTACTTATATAGCTTTACATGTATATATATATATTCTAATTACTATTAAAAATATATATTAACACGCTTTATTCTCATTAAGAGATATAGAGTGTATTTTTTTCGATTACAAAGGATAATTCCCGTATCGTCATTTTTTGTCACTACCTCCATGTTCTGGGAGTGGGTAATTTACGCGCCTGCTGCTTTCCTTGGATGTGGTAGCCGTTTCTCAGACTCCCTCCCCAGAATCGAACCCTGATTTCCCGTTACCCGTAACAACCATGATATTGATAGTAACTACTATCATAACATGAAACTAAAAAGTAAAAAATAAATATAGTTTAAAAAACNATTAAAAAGTGAAAAATAAATATAGTTTAAAAAAACTAAAAAATCACGCTTTTAAAGCACATCGAACTAAAAAGTTAAAAATAATTTTTAAAATAAGTTTAAAATAATTATGAACAAAAAATACTACTATTATTGTGATAAAAGCGTGGGTGCTTTGTCCCATATTTTTCTTATATTGAGCGCCCGACGCTTTTATCACAATAATACTAGTATTTTTCGTTCATTATTGTTTTAAGCTTATTTTAAAAATTATTTTTAACTTTTTAGTTCGATGTGCTTTAAAAGCGTGTTTTTTTAGTTTTTTTAAACTATATTTATTATCTCAGAACAAAACCTTTGTGATATTCGTGAGAGATATAAACTAATGAGCTACTAAAACTATGAACAGAAAAAGCAATAATAATTATATTTTATAAAAAAAAAAAACAGGAAAAGAAAAAATTGGATAGAGCAAGGAACATGAATAACAATGGACTTTGTGTATTAGTTCTTGACCTAGAAAAAGTACTTATATTATATTACCTTATATTACCTCAAGCTAAAGTAAGCCGTTACTGTTATAAAAATTGAAAAAAAAAAAAGATATAATCCATAAGTCCTATAAGTAAGTTACATAAGTTCGATGTACAAAAGTAAATCGTTAAACCGTTTTTGAAATGTTGAACAACGATTTTCTAAATTTCAAACCTTTTGTTGAGTATAGTTAAGTTCAATTAATCTACTCTGATAACAAATTTTAATATATAAAGAATAGTATTAAAAAAGTGTCCACTCCTTATAAAACACCATATAAACTAACTATTAAATACAACTTAAATTTCAGTCTCCATGATATTCACTTAAAAAAAAATGCAAAGTAAGATATAGTCAATTAAAGTCAACGAGTTATACTAAGTAAAGCATAAACAAAAAACTTGCCCATTGAAAAAGCTAAAATTAAAAGATTACTATCACTATGCAAAATGGGTCTCGTTTCGGAAACATACCACTTTTTTTTTTATAAAAACCTATTTAAGTCAAAATTTTGAACTTTTTTAAAAATAACCAAATCAATATAATTTGTTTTTATATAGATGCATGATATGATTACCTTTCATTTGGTACTTTTTTTATAAATGTGACCCTTTACCTGCCCATAGAAAGGGATTTAAATGACAACTTTTTTACAAAAAATTAACTTTATCAATCTGACTTTTGAAAATGTTTCGGAAAGTCTGACATTTTTATATATATCTTAAATTAAAGCTATTGTAATATACTTTATCATGGAAATTTCGGACTTTTTTTTGTCTTCACGGTGAAAATGGCTAACAAATGCTATTTTTGTGTGAAAATTCTCGATTTTGTATTTTACATATTTAATTTTATTATGCAATAACTTTTTGAAAAATGTATGGATCAATACAATTTCTTCATGAGAATTTCATCTTTCATTCGACATACTGTTTTTAACACGCTTTTATTAGTTTCACGTGTATGTTTGTTGTTGTTTGTTTGTAAGTTTGTAACTCTCCAAACGCCACGCGTTATCGCATATTCCGTTGTCTAGACTAGACTGTTATACGCATTCACCCCTCCCCACGCCTCGCTCACAATACGACGGTACACTATTCCTATAAAAATTTATTTTTAGTTATCGTACCCGTACACGCGTGCTTGTCATCAATATTATATATATGTAAACAAATTTTTATTTTGACTGACCAATAACGCCCGCGTCTAATGCGCCTTACGTATATATATATATATTCCTACCGCCGTTTATACCTCGGGTATAACGTTAGTCCGACCCGCCCGGCCATAAAACACAGCTATACTTAGTGCATGATACTTTTACGTAGTTAAGTCGCATTATTTGTATAAATATATATATTCTAATTACTATTAAAATTAATATATTAACACGATTTATTCTAATTAAGAGATATAAAGTATTCATTCCGATTACGAGGGATGATTTCCGTATCGTCATTTTTCGTCACTACCTCCACGTTCCGGGAGTGAGTAATTTACGCGCCTGCTGCTTTCCTTGGATGTGGTAGCCGTTTCTCAGACTCCCTCCCCAGAATCGAACCCTGATTTCCCGTTACCCGTAACAACCATGATATTGATAGTAACTACTATCATAACATGAAACTAAAAAGTAAAAAATAAATATAGTTTAAAAAACTAAAAAAACACGCTTTTAAAGTACATCGAACTAAAAAGTTAAAAATAATTTTTAAAATAATTATGAACAAAAAATACTAGTATTATTGTGATAAAAGCGTCGGGCGCTCAATATACGAAAAATATGGCACAAAGCACCCACGCTTTTATCACAATAATACTAGTATTTTTTGTTCATAATTATTTTAAAAATTATTTTTAACTTTTTAGTTCGATGTACTTTAAAAGCGTGTTTTTTTAGTTTTTTAAACTATATTTATTTTTTTATTTATTAATATTAATAAGGTACTAGCAGATCATGTAGCTTTTGGAATAATACATCAATTTTTTTAAAATTAAACACAATCTAAAGATTTGCATCAAAGCGTTTTTTTTGATAATGATTTTAATCACTGTCAGATATCATTATACTTGATCCAACTATGCTACGTCACCACTGTGCCGCGACTCCCCTGTGCTGGGTTTTTTAATTTTAAATACTTTTACTTAATATAAATTTGTTGTCTTTAAAGACATAATTGAGATACAATAGCTGAATTTCACTGTTGTGAGTTGGAAATAATACTAACATGACAAACTGTTTTTAGTTTATGGACATAATTTTAAAACATCCATTTACTACTCATAAAGTCATTTTGGAACACTTTTATATTATTTAAAGTAATATGTTGTGAATTTTAAATGTATAAAATGTATGTACTAAAATTAAAATTAAAATGTTAACTTTTCAACAGCTATTCCTGAAAAGATGAAAAAGTGAGTTGATGCTTTATTTGTTGTACATAATGATATATTTCCGCTTAATTACCCAGACTTACACTCAAGGGCGTTCACCCTAAATTACTGTCTTTTTAAAACCCTACTGCACTTATATTTTTACATTTTTTTTTCCACGTATTTTTTTTCACTCAGTACTGAGCTAACTACCATTGGTGTCATAGATAATAACATATTTAATATGAGTAAAAATTTAATATACTTATAATGAAAGATTTTACATACATAGAACTCTATATAAAAGCCACTTGTTACGCTCACAATAATTCCCTAATTTCGATAATAAATACTTTATATTTAGAAACTATATCATTTATTTTTGTGTTATATATCTGAAAATATGAAGTAATAAAAACTTTGAAGAACTATATAACGAATTCAATATTGTTAGAAGCTTGAAAAGTGTGCGAATAAATGGGCTGGATATGTATGGATTTCAAAAGGACTAACTGGAGAAAGGAATGTAGAAGAAAAGGCAAAACACAGAGTTTTTATTTTATAATTAATTAAAAATGTTAGTACTGTGGTAAAAGTACGACTTAGCTCTATAAAGATAAATTTTATACTTATTTTGAAATAAATGAGATTTATGAATTATTTTATTAAATTTGAATAATTAATCTAACAATTTTTACCAAATACTACAAATTATATGGAATAAAAATGGTGCACAATTATACCATAGGTTACTCTATAAAAATAAATATACTAATATAGAAAAATAATAATCTAAAGGTAGAAAAATCTTAATATAAGTTTCTGATTAATATTTAACTTTTATAATTTCATAACTTTTATAAAGACTATTATGATTCTAAGGGCACAGAAAATGATAATTTAAAGCTTATAAAAAGTTAAGTATAAAAATAAATAAGAGCTAATTAGAAATAAATTTATTATTATAGATGAACAAGGTTAAATAACAAAATAAAATTGTTTATGTTTCAATAAATAAAATGAAATATCGTTTTTAATCGAATATTTTAATTAAAAATTGTAAGTAAGACGAATATTATAATTAAATTTTCTTTATCATTGTTTATTGGATATTATCCTAATAAATAAAAAATTTAAAAAGTATTTTTCTTCTAGAGAAGTAAAAAATATTTGCAAGAACCGACATAATACATATATAATATATATAATTATGATTTCATTACATATTTAATTTTATCAATGATTCATACTAATTAAAATTAACAATACTTATTACAAAGTAATAAATCTGTATAAACAAGATTGAATTACATTTACTTTAAATAAATCTAATATCCAGATATTTGATCAGTAGAAAATATGTTACAAAATTTATTATATTTTCATAATTCGACAAATTTAAACTGATCTTAAAATTTTATCCATTTTATTAACAATTTACCTAGAATAAAAAAAAAATTGACATAATATATAATTTAATGTTTTATAAAAATTAATATTAATATAGATCTACCAAAAATATTAATACTTAAGTATATGAATGTTTTAAATGTATAAAGAAATAATTATAAATGTTTATTATTTTAGAGATTTTAATAGTAATAGAACAAAAATTAATATAGAATTTATTAATTATTTATTTATTTAACAGGTATTAACTCAATGTAAATATATTGTAGGATTGAATTTGATTTGAATTTTTATTATTACAAAAATAGTGTTTTCTAGAAATAATCTCCTAGATTATTTGTCTTCTCGCTATTTGTATTTCGGGGAAAATGTTTATGTATTTTGCAACGAAGTCCCATGGTAATAAAGTAGGTTTTACCAAATTATCTAAAAAGATTCAAATATCTTACACAAAGTATTGAACATGTATAAAATTTATCCTCATCTTTAAAAATTACATTTCTATGAATATTTATTTTATTTTCATCAGTAAAATAAACACGATAACCTTTTGTATTCTCAGAATATCTAACAAAAATACCTCTCTTACTTTTAGCATCCAATTTTTACGAAGTTGATTATGAATATGTACAAAAACTTCTGTACCAAAAATGTTGAAATTTTTAACATTATAAATCTTTGTCCAAAGCAGCTCCACTTGAAAATAAGTTTACCTTTAATTCAGGTACATAGTACCTGTAGTACATTTATAAATGTGTTTGATATAATTTATCATTTGCATAAAATAAAACATTTATACTACTTTTACCTTTTGCAATTATTTTATTACCATTACCAATTCTTACATAAACAGGTTCATTGAACTCCATAAAAGTTTTAAACCAGTTTCTATGTGAGCACATATGGTCACTTGCACCTGAGTCTAAGTACCAATACATATCATCTATTTCATTAGTAATGATTAATTTACCAAGCAATGAACTACCTTTTGGTTCTTAAAATATTGTCTACACTTATTTTTGTTTAAATAGCAATCTTTTTTCCAGTGATAACCCTAATTGCATTTAAAACATTTACCTGGTGCTTTTGTATTTTTATCAAATTTCAGATTTTGTTTTTCATTCTTCTTTTTGAACCCATTTGAATTTTTAGCTATTAATGTACTTGAGCTGTTGCAATCTATATCATCCTTACACTTGACTCTTAATTCTTCAATAAGGAGTCTTGACATTAAATTAGAAAGAGTACGTTTGTCTTGAGATGTAGAATCCCAAGCACTATGGAAATGATTATACATTAAAGGTAGCGTCATAAGTATTTTAGTCATTAACATAGAGTCTGACGGTTCTCCTAACTGTTTCAATTGTAAAGCAATACTCTCAAGTTTAGAAACATGAGTTTTTGAATCATCTGAAACATCTTTGGTAAAGATTTTTGAAAATTTTTGTTGCAATAAATGCAAAATTGCCTCAGACTTTTGTTGAAAAATACTTAATAATTTGTTCCACATACTTTCTGATGTTTCACAAGTCATAATAAGTTGAAGTAAACTATCATTAATTGATGTTGCAATTAATCTTTGGACTTTATTTTTCCATAAATTAAATTCTCGATCGTACCTGAATTGTGCTTCTTCTACATTCTCCTTACTACGCTTCACCAAGATTGGCTTTGTCCACTGACCATCAACCACACTGAATATATCACATTTTTCATTAAGATTCTTAATTGAAACTTCCACTGACACCAATTATCAGCATTTTTCAACATATTAATCTTTATTAAATCCTCCATCATAATCTTAAGTATGTATAAAAATAAGAAAAAAACAAAACTTAAAAAATAATATGAAAAGCACGCAACATGAAAAAATAAACTGGACCCATAACCTATTAAACAATATTAGAGAATTGTAACGTAAGTGTGCTCTTCATTAATTCAAACGGATAAGTGAATAACAGCTACCATCATATGTAACAATATACAACAAACAATCTCTAACAGTGTTGCATAACATACAATGTAAATTTTATAGTTTTCAACACAAAGCTATTTTCATTTATTTATTCTTGACATTTAATTCAACAGTTAAATGGACATGGTAAACCTATTTTTAGCTTCGATGCGAAGCTGAGAAGGTGTTGGTTTTACTAAGATGTGTTTTTTTTTTTATTTTTTTTTTTTTTGTGTCTTACCACTTTTTCTCAGCTCTCACCGAACGGATTTCTTTCAACGATACGTCAAAAGATCACAAATCGTATCTAGTCGAAGACATTACCCTTCAAAATTGAAAAAATTTCCCTCGTTCCCCGTAAATGGGGGAAACCTCCAAAAAAATTACAAATTTAAAAATCGCTAATTTTCGAAATTTTTTCAATTTTTTTTACTAAAAACTGCCGTAACTTTTTCAAAAATGAACATATCAATATAATTTTTTTTTATATAGATGCTTGATGTCTTTACCTATCATTTGGTATATTTTTTTTGTAAATTTGACCTTTTATCTGCCCACAGGGGGGGATTTAAAATGACAACTTTTTCACAAAAAATTAACTTTTTCAACTTAACTTTTGAAAATGTTCCGGAAGGTCTGACACTTTTATATATATCTTAAATTAAAGCTAATGTAATATACTTTAATTTGAAAAAAAAAAATTTGACCTCTGGACTTGTCTTCACGGCGAAAATGGCTACCGAATGCTATTTTCGTGTGAAAATTCTCGATTTTATTATTTATATTATATTTAACTTTATAATGCTATAACTTATTGAAAAGTTTATGGATCCACACAATTTTTTTATGAGAAATAATATTTTTTAATAAACCCTTTTTCATTCGACATACTTTATCTTAATCGAGATATTAATAAGGAACCAGCAGATCAAGTAGCTTTTGGAATAAAACACCAATTTTTTTAAAATTAAACACTATCTAAAGATTTGCATCGAAGCGTTTATTTTTGATAGTGATTTTAATCATTGTCAGATATCATTATACTTGATCCAACTATACCACGTGACAATTGTGCCGCGACCCCCCTGTGCTGGGTTTTTTTTTTTACTTGGATACTTTTTCCTTTTCTAAAAACATGTTCACAACCATAATTTAATTGTTATTTACTTTTTTGCTCTATCCATTCATTTGGATTCCTAAATTGTATTCCAGTTATTTATTTTGGAAGATATTGTTAAGTTTATTTTTTGGGTTGTGATAAGACTTAAGTTTATTTATAAAAAGAAAATTTTTATATCAAATTATTATTTTAAATTAATTGCTTATGTTTTTGATTATTTTTTGTATTTTTAATTATTTTTTTACTATTTTAGGGACTTTAATAACTATTAAACATTTTAATATTCATTTGATACATAAGAAGTACTGTATTAATAATTTATCTATAATATATTAATGAAAAATGTATAAATAATTAAAATAAAACAGTTATTAAATGTTTATTATAAAGTAAATAGAATGTTTGCAGATGTTTTTTTTTCTTATTTCACTAGTTTTTTTAGCACCATAAATTATAGCATTGATGAACTTTAAAATCCACTTCTTAATTATAAATAAAAGTTAATAAAAATATATTTTAGTATTAATAATTGTTTTACCCTTATAATTATTTACCAAAAAAATTGTAATTAAAATTAAATTTTTTTAAATTTAATAGTTAGTATTTATTTGTTATATATACTTTTTGGTAATCACATAAATTGTATACAAAATTAGGGCCTGATATTAAAGGTAAATTATAATTTTGATCTTCATAGAAGTGGTCACTCAAATATTCATAATTTTTTACAATATTAAACCCATCTAAATTATTATTAGAAACAAAATAATTTGTATTAATTTATTTACTCTAATTGTATCATTAGAATTTATATTAACATGAATGGTATCTATTTAAAAGATTCTGCACATTGTTCTTTATCAAATTTTATAGTTCTATTTAAATGGTGATTTGATATTTATCCTACTTTTTGGAAGTTAGTCTGAAAATAATTATATTAAAATATTACAATTTGTTTTCTAATTAGAAAAATTAATCATTTATTTTAAAACTATATTTTTTTTGGTTATTAGACATCTTTCATATGAATTAATTACAGTTGTACGGTTAAATTCAAGTAAACACATTAATTAAAATATCATTATTGAATCTATCCATTTGATCATATTATAATTTTTAAAATAGAAAATTTAAATTAAGATTATGATATCATTAAAAATACACAAAGCATAAATTTTGAATTTTGTATTTGCTGTTCTCAGCCGTTGCGTAACTCCTTTTTTAATGATACGTTTGGTTTTTATAATGAACCGATCATACTGTAGTTGAAAATTTTTGTAGAATATTTTGAGTTTTTATAAATCATTTATTATTTGAATTAATTCTAAATTCATTCGTCTTGTATTAGTGTCGATAATTTCATTCAAACGTGTGTAGAGAGGGCTTGGGGGTAATAGTCGCATATCGCTGAGATAAATTTACTTGGTCTACAGTTGAAATATTTGTCAGGGGTGACTTTATAAGTCTAATCTTTTGAAACCATTTAAAAATTAATGTTTATTTATTATTAAGTAAAATATTTGATATCTTATGCTAAAAATAAAATTGTGTCTGTTACCACTTTTTCTCAGTTCTCACCGAACCAATGTCTTTCAACGATACGTCAAAAGATCACAAATCGTATCTAGTCGAAGACATTACCCTCAAAAATTAAAAAAATTTCCCTCGTTCCCTATAAATGGGGGAAAACTCCAAAAAAATTACAAATTTAAAAATTGATAATTTTCGAAATTTTTTTAATTTTTTTTACTAAAAACTGTCATAACTTTTTTAAAAATGAACAAATCAATATAATTTTTTTTTATAGATGCTTCATTCATTTGGTATATTTTTTTCATAAATTTAGCCCTTTACCTGCCCACAGGGGGAGATTTCGAATGACAACTTTTTCACAAAAAATTAACTTTTTCAACTTAACTTTTAAAAGTGTTCCGGAAATACTGATACTTTTATATCTTAAATTACTATAATATTAAAAAAAAAAAATTTTGGACTTTATTTTGTCTTCACGGTAAAAATGGCTATCGAATGCTATTCGATAGTTTAAAATATTCGAAAATGCCCATCACTAGTTTCTACCATCAAAACCAGTGTCGACTGCATTATAACGAAGTAAGTCGTGTCAATTAGTGCACCATCATAAGAAATAATTTACGTAGAAATATTATTTATATTATATGAAATAGAAATAGTTTTGTGTATGCAAATTTATGTAATTTAAGTAAAAGTTTTGAACTTGATATCTCAACCGTTATTCGTTAATCTTACGTAAGTAGTTTGTATATAAGATAAGTCCATTGTAATAATATACATAGTACATCATTAATATTATAATGAATTATTTGTAATATAAACAATACTTCATTAATGTCATAATGTATTATTTAAGACTTCAATCAATCAATCACACAAAATGAAATGTATACCAATAAAAATAAGATATATATACAGGGTGATTTTTTTATCATAATCCACTCAATTACTTGCAGAATAATAATAATTTAAACATTTTTTTTTTTATTATCTTAGTTACACATTATTCTTGAATTTTTAACTATGTAATACTTTTTAAGTTCATCCCTTATGCCTTGGAGGGGGGTCAACTTTGTTTTTTTAAATGGTAACACATATTTTTAATTTAATAAAATGTTTGAGTTTTTAATTTAATAGTAAATGGCATTTGAATTTTTAATATAACTTTATTAGCTTATTAGATATAAACATTTAAAGTTTCAAAATTTTGAGTTAATATACATGTATAATACACATGGGATTGTAAATACAGGTAGCTAATTGGATTTTTATGACATTGCTGTCTCAGTCACGGATTGTTTATTATCAATTATGATTATCAATAGATATACTTTCTGTATTGTCAGTTAGTGTATTTATAAACTCATAACAATGTGCCTTACTACAATTGATAATAACAATGCTGTGTACCTGCTAATATCGATGTTATAAAAAACCAATTAGCTACCTGTATTTGTAATCCCTTGTGTATTATACCTGTATATTAATTCAAAAATTTGAAACTTTAAATGATTATATCTAATAAACGAATTAAGTTATATTAAAAATTCAAATGCCATTTACTATTAAATTAAAAACTCAAACATTTTATTAAATTAAAAATATGTGTTACCATTTAAAAAAACAAAGTTGACCCCCTTCCAAGGCATAAGGGATGAACTTAAAAAGTATTACATAGTTAAAAATTCAAGAATAATGGGTAACTAAAGATAATAATAAAAAAAAAATTTTTAATTATTATTATTCTGTAAGTAATTGAGTGGGTTATGATAAAAAAATCACTCTGTATATATGTACTTTTTAAATGTTTAAATATACTAATGAAATTTCGTAGAAAAAAGCATATATTAATTATATAAAACAAATAGGAAATAATAAACAATATGTAATGGTAGCACATAAGATGAAGGGTAATAAACTNGAAATAGTAGCACATAAGATGAAGGGCAATAAACTATGTCTAATTTATTATATAAGATATAATAGTATGTTATAATATGTAGATCATTATTGATGAAAATGTAATAAATAACATGTAATAAATTACGATTAATAAAGAAATAATAGTGGCGTCGGTGATCACTTCTTGCCTTTGAACCACGATCAAATTTAATATAAAAAGCCAAAAATAAAGAGCATTCTGAGACAGATGCAGTTAGATATTCACAAAGGCACTCACTACGCTCGACCATTCCACACTACGAAACATATGCAAGAAGTGATCCGCCATCAACATAATTATATTTGTACGAAAAATACAACATCTATTTATTTAAGAGAATCGCAGAAAATATCAAGGTAGGAATCTAATGAATTCACCAAAAATAAATAAGGTTTAGAATTAAATTTTACGAGTACATAGATTAAGTAGGCATACAGGAAAATCAAAAGGAAGATCAATAATAATAAATATACCAAGTAAATTTAATAAATCGATAATGTTTGTACAGAGTTATTTGACAGAGTTATATCGTTGATATGTGTCTATTTCAGGAGTTAGGTTGGAGGTGTATAGCCACCATACCACTCTGGGTAGACACACGAGGTGACTCAATCCAACCTATCATCGATAACCATCAAAACTCGTGGAATTATTGATATTTAAAAATTGACAATTAATTATAATGAATCCCATATTAATAAAATAAAGATCACATTATTTTCTATCATCTTCTATCTTTCTTACAGACCCTGGTACTCATACCCCGAGTAATAATATTATTAATACAATAAAGTATTATATTTTCTTTTTTTGATTCACTACACCATTCACATTAAAACAATTATGTATAATGAATAATCTGAATAAAGAACGATAAAGCAATGAGTTTGACAAAGGAGTACACGAGGTAGGCGAAATGAGGAGATCAGGGACAATAAGCGAGGACGGTATAGAAAAGGTGCAAATTTTTTAAGTATTTAGGATCAGTTGTACAAAAAAACGGTGGTATTGACGAGGATGTAAGACACAGTATTAAGTGCAAATGGTTGAAGTGGAGAAAAGTTTTTATTGTGTTATGCGATAATAGAATTCCAAGGAGACTGAAAGGTAAGTCTGTAAGACTGTAGTGAGACCAGCTATGATGTATGGTTCAGAATGTTGGACAGTTGACAAAAGAATAGAGCAGAGAATGAGTGTAGTAGAGAATACTTAAATGGATGAGTGGAGTGACTAGAGAAGATAGGATAAGGAATGAACATAAAAGAAGTTTTATAGGAGTAGCGTCAATCGTGATTACGATGAGAGAAAATAAACTTAGATGGTTCGATCATGTTATGAGGAGAGAGTAGTTCATGTTCAATCGGCACGCCAGAGGATGTGATCAGTGTTGGTTGGTCGTATCATATATGTTGCTGTAACATCCATCATTGTCCAATGATCCAGCAGTGGGTAAATATTAAGAATTAGTTATATAAAAAATCATACAGTCCACGTAAAATAAGTGTTATATTAAAAGTAATCTATTAATCATTTATTAACTTGTATAGAATTTTAAGTTTATATGTAATTTGTTTCTTAACAAAAATATTATCTTGTTATTATTTATACATGTGGTGTTATTTATCTACTTAATTGTAATGCGTAATACAAAATTCCATATGTATATGTATATATATTATTTCCTTCGGTAATGGTGCAAAATCACATTTTTTTAGTAAATATTTGTTCAAAGGTAATATTCAAGCAAAGTATCAATGATATTCATTTGATAGTTATTTTTTTTTTATAAAAATGTATGGAATAAAATTTAAGTTTTTTTTGATAAACCATTGTAAATATTAAGTTTATTGTAAGAAAAAATTACTCCTAAGAGTAGATTTTAGGGGAAACTTTAAAAAGATCAGTGAGAACCTATTATTATTTTTTTACTATTAAATGGAGAATATTCTAAATAAAATGTTCATTGGTCAATAACTAGAATTGAATTATCACTTTTTGAGTTGTTATAATTGGTATTTATAAGCAAACGAAGAATTCTTGGTTATGTATTTTGTAAATAACCAAAAAAAAAGTAGGCTGGTCGTTGATGCAGGTAGTAATAAGATCATTAACAATATAAAGAGTTAAAGTGACAGGATATCGGGGTATTTATACCTATAGAAGCACGTCTGATATACTAGGAAAGTTTTTCATCTGAACGCACAGAAAATTAATTGTAAAATACTTTTATTAGTTACCATTAGTTAAATGCTATTCTTGTATTATTGGCTGTGTATTATTTTTTAAATTTATCTTATATGTTATTAGGGAGTCAACTTTGTATTTTCAAATGGGAACATACATGTTTAACTAACATATAAAATAGGAAATAATCATTAAAATATATAAAGGCGCAACAACTTTAAGTTATAAGGAATGATTATAAATAGTAATTATTAGTTAATAATCAAGAAATATATGCAACTAAAAAAAAAATCCAATTTTTTTTTTAATATTGTATTTATTTTGCGAGTAATCGTGGGGCTTATGATAAACTGATATTTTTATGTATATTTTTAATAAGTGGCATACATGTACAAAGACGACCTTGTTGGATTTGAAAAAATATAGTAATGTTTGTGAATTTTTTATGGAAATATTTTAAAATATATTAATCAAAAATGACAAATATTTCAAAAATAACTCATATGAACACACATGTTTGTTTGTTTTAAATAAAACTTTTTTTTCAAGATGGATGTGTTACTCTGTTTTATTAAGGCGTAAGGTATTAACCTGGCGTGAATTAATAAATTAACATTATTTTATTATAATAGCCAAGGAAAAACATTTAAGTATTTGAAATATTAAGTCTTATTCAAGTTAAGGTAGTGCTAGAAGGATTTTTAATAAAAATAAAATGAGGAAAGTTAGTATTTTCGTTATTTGTATAATATACAAATAAAAATTACATATTATGTAATTTTTGTGTATAAACAAATTCACTTATAATTAGCTGATCAAGCTTAGTTATTAAAAAAAATAAAAATAATAATTATTCAGGAATATATTTTGGAGGGTCCATCAGGTGTATTTCCCATTTTAACTATTCTTAAAATTTATATTTTATCCAATATAATAAAGGATAAAAGCCTGTCCTATGTAATTAAAGATTTCCATATCTATTACATAATATATTTAGTCAGAAAGATTACAGGATAAACTGCCTTTAAGCCTTATTTTTTTGTAATTGACTGAAAAAATGAAAACAACGACTTTGAAAGTTTGAACAGCCCCCTTTATTTATGGATAAATGTAAGGAGCTAATTCCAAGGTTTTATCACGTATTATTTCAGCGCTCTAGGTAAGGTTGGTATCACACAGGACAGAAAAAATGTATGCACTTTTTACTTAACTTTTTTAAAAGTATTTTATATAAAACAAATTAATGTAACGAATAAATTCTATTTTATTTTTAAACAAAGAATTTAATTCTGAATATTTTATATAAAATACTCGATTTGACCATCATTGTTTGTTCAAAAAACCAATGCCCCAAAAAATGTATATTATTATGAATAATTTTTTTGGATAAAATTAGAAATTTATGCAAAAAAAAATAAAAATATATCAATTAAATATAGTATAAAATTGATATTTAATAATTTAATATTGTAATTTTTACAGAAATATTATAAAAAAAAAAAAACCAGCACAATGGAGACTTGGCATAGTTGGATCAAGTATAATAATATCTGACAGTGTTTAAAATCACTATCATAAAAAACGCTTCGATGCAAATCTTTAGATAGTGTTTAATTTTAAAAAATTGGTGGATTATTCCAAAAGCTACATGATCTCCTATTTTCTTATTTATATCCTGATTACAAGTTTTATGATTTATAAGTGTAATATATGAATAATTATATATATATAAAGGGAAATGATTTTATTTAAAAAAAAGTATGTCGAATGAAAGAGGTATATAAATAGTATTTATCATAAAAAAATTGTATTGATCCATATATTTTTCAAATAGTTATAGCTTTATAAAATTAAAAATATAAAAAAAAATTTTTTTTTACAAAAATATTGTTTTTTTTTTTACATCGATGTTAGTTTTCACCACAAAAACAATCTAAAGTCTGAAATTTTTCTTTTTCCAAGTAAAAGTTCAGTTTTATAAAAAAAATATATTAAATGATAGGTAAAAACACCATGCATCTATACTTCATGTATCTATAAAAAAAAAATTATATTAATTTTGCTATTTTTGATAAATTTATAGCAGATTTAAGAAAAAGAAATTGAAAAAATTTCGAAAATTAGCGATTTTTAAATTTTTAATTATTTTATAAATTTTCCCCATTTACAGGAAACAAGGGAACTTTGTTTAATTTTTGAGGGTAATGTCTTCGACTAGATACGATTTGTAATCTTTTGACGTATCGTTGAAAGAAATCGGTTTGGTGAGAGCTGAGAAAAAGTGATAATAGACACAAAAAAACATAACACATCATAGTAAAATTAACACCATCTCAGTTTGGCATTGATGCTAAAATACTTTTATGCTTAACGTGTATAAATATTAAAGGGCTTGATACAACAATTTTCTAAAGAAATTATTGTTACTTATAAATAAATTTACTAGTCTACAAGGAATTTTCATAAGACTCAAAAATTCACTTTCCTAAACCTATTTTGTGCTGATTTCAAAACTGCAATTAGATTTTTTCCATAACCAATAATTGTTGATGTTATTAATAATTATTTAAAAACGTATATTAACATATAAATAAATAACTCAAAAAAATATAGGCTAAAAAGGAATTCAACAACAAAACAACGGACGAAATCGTTAATGAAAAGTTGGCACAATATATTTTTGAATATTAGTGTATTATAGAACACTATGAATATAACTTTACGGAATATAGTTATGAATATTTCATTTGTAGTATCTATTTAAACACCAGAGTTACATAGAAATGATTACTAAGACTGTTAAAATGATTTATTATAATAAAAATACAAAAAAATAATTTCTTGCTCACATATATAATCTGAAAAATACATTTTTTTATTTTTCATTAAATTTTCTATTTAATGATATAAATTCTAAACTTCCAAGTTGAGTTAAAATGTGTTTAAAAGTTCAACATTTTTAAATTATAAACTTTCATAAAAATTAACTTATATGGTTAAAAAAAAATGGCATTTTGCATTGATTATTTTTAAAAATTAATAATAACTTAATAAAAAAATTTTTTTCTTAATAGTTGCTATCTTATTAGTAATATTCTCAAAAATGATGTAATAGAAAAAATCTAATTTCAGACCTGAAATCATATTGAATAATTTGCTCTAGTAAAGTATGTATAGGTTTATGATCATTAAAAAATATTTCGATTTAATGATTTTACTCTGTATTCAATATAAAAACGAATTTTATACTCCTATTAAATGAAAAAAAAATTATTGACAGACACAAATACCAAATAGTAAAATATTTTAATATAAATTAATTAAATTCCTTCTTATAAGGGGAGAATACAGTGATAGGGTCAGTGACATTCATTGAATATTTTGATTGACTTTTATTTATTATGAATTTATTTTTCACCTCAAAAAAGAATTAAGACAAATATGTATAAAAAGTCGACTTTCGACTGACGAAGTTCGAACTTCGTACCCCAAGTGTATAAAACTGTATAACACAACGCAGCCACTAGTGCATTACATGAGTCAGTAGATAAAAAAAACTTTAAGCTAGTTTAAAAATTCAAAGTCGTATTTCTTTAACTTTCAGGAGGTATAATAATCAAAATAAGTTTAAATTTATATTTAATGGAAGTTAGATTCATGTAAATTTTATAAAAATTGGTAGACTCATTACTATGGCAAAACCTTGTAAGGTATTTTAAAATTAACTTCTTCTTCTTCATTTTCCTCACCTTAATTAAAATTACTTGAGGTCAAAAAAAATTTAAACACAAGAATATTATGTGATTTAACTATGAAAGCCATTTGCGCATTGATGATAAGACGTCGGGACGATTTTTTTTGTTAATTTATAGTATATAACATAAAAGGAAGGAAAATTAACTGGAAAGAATCTAAGAGGACGCCTAAGAAAAAAATATTTTGAAAATATCCTGGAACCCACGAACTGTATGTCTTTTGTTTCAATGAAGAACTTGGCATCAAACAGATGCCTTTAATTGATGATGATTGAAGTTTAAATGACTCAACATTTCCGGAACATTTTCAAAAGTTAAGTTGAAAACATTGAATTTTGTGAAAAAGTTGCTATTTTGAATCCACCCTGTGGGTTAGAAAAGGGTCAGAATTTGAAAAAATGATATTAAATAAAAGGAAAATACCTAAGATTTCTATTTAAAAAAAAATTATTTTGGTACGTTCTAATTTTTTAATTTATGGCTGTTTTAAGAGGAAAAATGAAAAAAATGTCAAAATTTACACATTTCAAAAATTGTAATATTTTGATGGATTTTCACCATGTACAGGAAACGAGAGAATTTTTTCAATTTAAAAGGGCAATGCCATCAACTATATACAATTTGTGATATCTTAACAAATGGTTGAAAGAAATCGGTTTGGTGAGATACAATAAAATAAGTTCAACAAAATTATACAAATATCGCACTTGCAATGTAAGGTCTGAATATAACGATGAGGTTAAAGTGCCTGTAGTTCTATTTTGTAGCAACTGGTTAAAGAAATGGGAGCAGTGGTGTTAAGTAGTAAATGCTAATAGAAAAAATAATGATAATTCATAAACGATTAAAAGGTTTAAAATATTTTAATTTTGTTAAAGTTATTTTATTAAATTTCCTCATTAGTGTTATGGATATATTAAACTCTCATTACGATACTTATCTGATAAGCAATGAAATATAATGTCATTATAAGTATTATTTGTCGAGTAAGAACTATTTCATACATGTTACATATGGGTAACCTCATTATTAATATCTGTTAAGCAATAAACTATATTATATGTCTAAACTTTCATATAAATGTTAAAATTCACATAAATAATAGTATAAGTTATCAAAAATATATCAATATTGTAATGCAATAATGAATCATTGTTCAAAATTGTGTATTCATTTGATAAGATAATATGTAATAAATAACGCAAATCAATTTAATAAGGATATAATAATAGCGTTTCTGATACCTCTATATAAAAAATTGACAAAATAAGATTATAAAAGAGACAAAAAAAAAAAAAGGGTTAAACCTCTCTCATTATTCTCTTTAATCGCCGTATAGTGAGCATTCTCTCAGTACACCCTCGAAACTCATTAATTTAATTTATATAATTCATATGCAAGCAGTGAACAGTCACACTCAAATTTAATTCATAAAATGAGACGACTTAAATTCATTTCCAAACACACTAGAAATATTAATATAGCATAGATATAGCATTAATTAAAATAATAAGGTTCAAAGTTACTATATTATATATTATTAAAGAGCCATACTACTCTGGGTAGACACTCTATCCCAACTATCATTTATAACCTTCAGAATTCGTGGCATTATTGATGTTAAAGAACTTGAAAATTAATCATAATAATTTTTATATTGATAAATAAAGATTAATATATTTTTCTATAATTTCTTTTAATCATTCTTTCTAGTTCTCGTACTCATACCCTGAGAGATATTATTATTTTTTTATTTTTTTTTATAACCGTTAGGTAATTAATACTACCTGGATTGGTATATCCTGTTGAAATTTAAGTGCAGTGGTTTTCCGTTGACTTCTGCACTGGAAACATGGTGCTTTTCGCCACCGCAGAAGCGCACGCATGGTACCCCATCCGTTCACCTACGGTGGTAGGCGCGACTTAACACTAGAGTTTTATCAACAACTTGGGTTATCTCCGCGACACACCACGCCCCTATTTAAACTATTAAACATTTTAATTTATTTAACAGTAAATAGTAACTCCAACCCAACTACTACTTGCTACTATTATTTTTATCTTTCTTTTTGAGTTAGTTAAATAATGTAATTTTTATATAATTTCTTAAAGTATTAGTCTTAAATACAAATTAAAAATAATATTACCCATAAAAGATTATAAATAATTTAAACTAATTTATTAATAATAATAATAATTGAAGTATTTTCTAAAATTTAAAAAAAAAGTATAATATATAAAAACATTTTAAGAGAAAAATTTAATAAATATCTCATTTAGAATATCATAGAAACCTTACATTATTTAAATGCGATAAGTTCATTGATGTAAAAATGCAATTAAATACACAATTATTATTAAATTTTGTTTTTAACAATAAGTTATTTAATAATAAATAACTCATCTGAGATAGTACTGAGTAAATTAAAAAATATAGCAGTATAAACTAAAACATCAATGTAACAGAAAAATGCAAAAAAAAAAAAAGAACTAATTACACAAAAGACGTTATGATGGTTGAAAATATTTTTAAAAATTTAAAAGTCAATTAGAATTTATCAATAATGTAGATTGCATTTAACACAAGACATAATTGACCAGTAGTATTAATCTTTGACGACAAATGTTTATAAGGGTAGGTTAGATGATAACAATGTGTATTAACGGAACGTCCTGTTACTTGTAACACACTAATATTACTAAATTATATAGAATATACATAGGGTAGATGGTAGATTTATAGTTTTTAACAATACCATAATGTTTATAAAATAGTAAATTAATACGGAATTATTATTGAAGTAACGTTCTTATAATAAACAAATTATATTATTTTTATTAGAGTACAAAAAAAATATAGTGGTGAAAATTCTTCAAGAGTATTCAAGAGTAAGGACCAGATAAAGAAAAAGACAAAAAAATAATAATAATATAATAAAACTCAATAAATAAATAATAATATATTTGTAATCTTATAATAATTATAATATATTCTAATTTATATGATAGTATAACTATAATATTACACAAATATTTTTATATAATTTTTATTATAATTGTACTAAAATAAAAATATTAATTATTATCATTACAAATTTGCTATCTGGGATAATTCTCAGGAAAACTACTACTAATTAGAAATACAAGATCTTTCAGACTACTACACTATCACAGTTTTATAATCTAAAATTTAATCTAAGGTAATGCAAAAAGTCACATTTCTCTAAAAAGTTGGATAATAAGGAAAAGATCCTTCATATTCTTTATAAATGTTGTATTAACTTTGTTTTTTTTTTTGGCCATCGTATATTTTAATCTCCTATATAATTGAACTTTTGAATATATTTGTTCATGCTCTTAAGGTAGCATTATATAAATTTTATAGATGATCTTCTCGCACTTAAAAAGTAAATTTATAATTAAAATATGTTTAAACATTTTTTAATAAATTAGAATACATTTTTGAAATGTTATTATTTTTGGACATTGCCTTAATTTATATAATTAGACTACTTTACTCTTTTGATTCTAAATGGAGCAACTAAGAAATATAACTCAATTTCGTAAAAAACAATTTATAACAAAATTAATTTCATTTCTTTTTACTTTAAAACATAACGATATAAAAAATTAAACTATAACTATTTAAATAAATCAATTCATTTTTTTTAATATTATAGAGACATAAAACATGTTAAAAAAGTAGCTAAAACAATAAAGCCTATAGTTTAAAATAAAACATTCAAATTTCCTTGCATAATATTATATATAAATGTAATGTTTAAGATACATCGTTTTCTTTTATTTAAGCGTTTAAAAGATCATAAAAAAATGTCGTTATTAACTACGTATAATATTTTATTAAAATTAAGTACGATTATTGTTTTGATTTCAAATGTTTATTGCTTTAAAAGTAGCAAATCAGTAACAGTAAGAATATTATTTATTATATTAAAAAATCTTAGAAATGCATTTTTAGTTAAAAATACCAAAATATATATAAATATTTTTTACTTAATATTCTGTGTTGTATTAAATAAATACATTACATTTAATTATAACGTTATAAACATGAACTGTGTAAATTTGATAAAAAAAATCGGTATAATTTGATTTTTTTTTTAAATGTACGCATAAAGAATGTTTTAAGTAATTTGTTAAATTTATATTTAATGAATTGTGAAGTAATTTTATCCAAATCAGCTCACTATAATTTTATATTTAAACAATCATCACAAGAAGTGTTTCATATCATCGAGATAGTATGTAAACTATAAAAAAATAATAAAACAATTTTTTTAGCGAATTATACAGCATTTAAATTTTACAAAATGGATCTTAGTATTTAGCTTTCAAAAATTTTTTTACAAATTCATTTAATAATTTCTTATCTGAGAACAATACATACATTTTTAATACATTCTTTTAAAATTTTAATAGAACAAAAGCTTATTTTTTTCTCTGTTCAAAATTAAATTTTATAAAAAAGAATTATACTATTATTAAAGCAGTTGAAAAAAATTATATTATAATTTACCATTAAAAAGTTTAAAGCATTGTTAGTTTTATTGAAAAAAAATGTATTAAAGTTTAAACAGATGATACTGTACATTACTCAAATTTATAAAAAGTCGAATCATTAAGAATAAAAATAGTCATCAAAATAATATATTTCAAAGCATATACATTTTTGAAGACAAGAGTATTTAAATTTAGTTCAATTATAAGAGTGCTATCTTAAATTAAAGAGATCGTTTTGTAAGTTTTTATACAAAACATGTATGTATTATAAATTAGTTTTTAATTTTAATTTCGATGTGAAACTGAGAAGATATTAATTTTACTATAATGTGATTATTATTATTTATTGTCTATTATTACTTTTTCACTGCTCTCGCTGGACCGATTTTATTGAACGACACATTAAAAGATAACAAATTGTAATTATTTAAAGACATTGTAACAAGCAGCCCCTTAATAATAAAGGGGAATGGCCTATTACTGTGCGATGGTGTTGTTTATTTTGTTGAAATCAAAATGCGGAAATAAGAGGGGATAATAAATAGGTACACCTGCTTATGATTGTATAAATTATGAATTATATATTACAGTTCTGCAAATGAAATAGCTTACATATTATACTGACCGACAAAGCGGCCATGAACAAAATAGATAATATACAAAATAAATAAGACAAACAATTAAACACTTAGCTGTATAAGTTAAGATGGTAATTAATGGTGGTGAGTGTGGACTGTATGTGAGCGTTGATGACGACGTGAACGATGCCACTAACTCGTAATATGCGAGAAGGATTATTTTACACGGATATACAGTACAAAACATGTAAGACGCAACCGTATGAGCATAAACAATTAAGATATGGCGAACTATGGCCGATCAATAGCACAAACACGCGGAGGCGTTTGCTGTGAATACGAGAGAAGATAACGCACTACTTAATTGTTGAGGAACGACTATTAGATCGTAGTCGCGAGAACGAGTGTACTGTTTACGTACCAAAGAGGATGTGTCGCTCGCTGAGGAAGTAACGATGACCGGACGAATCATTAACACGTTCGAACCGATCATACGCGAGTGCCACACTCTACCCAAC
The DNA here is from genome assembly GCF_025091365.1 of Daktulosphaira vitifoliae. Classification (NCBI taxonomy): domain Eukaryota; kingdom Metazoa; phylum Arthropoda; class Insecta; order Hemiptera; family Phylloxeridae; genus Daktulosphaira; species Daktulosphaira vitifoliae. The sequence continues at coordinate 57,705,617 of NW_026099572.1, forward strand.
AGACATTACACTTTAAATTGAAAAAATTCCCTAGATCTCGGAAAAAGGAGGAGATACCACAAAAAATCAGGGTTGTTACAATTTAAACAGTACACTGTTATAATAAAAATTGATCACTTGTGGCTAATATTACTTAAAATTAAAAATATATTAAAAATTTTATTAATTTAAAACACCAAAAATTTAAACAAACACTTGTTTATAACATCAAAAATGTCTCTGGTCTTATGGGAGGTTTAAACGTTTTAAATTATTTCAAATTCATTTTTTAAACAGATTTATTCTTTAACAACCCTGCAAAAAATTTCAGTTATTTAAATCACTAAACTTTAACATCTTTAAAATTAATTTAATTAAAAGTCTAAGGCATTTTTGAAAATGAATGAATCAAAAAAATATTTTAGTTTCGATGCGAAGCTGAGAAGGTATTGGTTTTACTAAGATGTGTTTTTTTTTTTTTTTTTTTTAACGATACGTCAAAAGATCACAAATCGTATCTAGTTGAAGACATTACCCTTCAAAATTGAAAAAATTTCCCTCGTTCCCCGTAAATGGGGGAAACCTCCAAAAAAATTACAAATTTAAAAATCGCTAATTTTCTAAATTTTTTCAATTTTTTTTACTAAAAACTGCCGTAACTTTTTCAAAAATGAACATATCAATATAATTTTTTTTTATATAGATGCTTGATGTCTTTACCTATCATTTGGTATATTTTTTTTGTAAATCTGACACTTAACCTGCCCACAGGGGGGGATTTAAAATGACAACTTTTTCACAAAAAATTAACTTTTTCAACTTAACTTTTGAAAATGTTCCGGAAGGTCTGACACTTTTATATATATCTTAAATTAAAGCTAATGTAATGTACTTTAATTTGAAAAAAAAAAATTTGACCTCTGGACTTGTCTTCATGGTGAAAACGGCTACCGAATGCTATTTTTGTGTGAAAATTTTCGATTTTATAATTTACATTTTTTACTTTAAAGTGCTATAACTTTTTAAAAAATGTATGGATCAATACAATTTTTTCATGAGAAGTAGTATTTATATACATCTTTCATTGGATATACTTTTTTTTTAAATCAGACTATTTCCCTATATATGGGGGGGCTTCAAATATAAAAAATGCATATAGAAAGTAGAACTTTTTCAACTTAACTTTTGAAAGTGTTCCGGAAGGTCTGACACTTTTATATATATCTTAAATTAAAGCTAATGTAATATACTTTAATTTGAAAAAAAAAAATTTGACCTCTGGACTTGTCTTCACGGCGAAAATGGCAACCGAATGATATTTTCGTGTGAAAATTCTCGATTTTATTATTTATATTATATTTAACTTTATAATGCTATACTTATTGAAAAGTTTATGGATCTACACAATTTTTTTATTAGAAATAATATTTTTTAATAAACCCTTTTTCATTCGACATACTTTATCTTAATCGATATATTAATAAGGAACCAGCAGATCAAGTAGCTTTTGGAATAAAACACCAATTTTTTTAAAATTAAACACTATCTAAAGATTTGCATCGAAGCGTTTTTTTTTTATAGTGATTTTAATCACTGTCAGATATCATTATACTTGATCCAACTATGCCACGTCACCACTGTGCCGCGACCCCCCTGTGCTGGGTTTTTTATATATAAATTTAAGGATATGTAATTGAATAAGTAAAATAAAAACTTATTATAATTTCATAAACAGCTATTTTTCAAAAGTAAAACTTTTGCATTAAACTTTTTCAACTATTTATTATTATTATTATTATGTGACTAAACAGTGTATAAGATTAGAGATTTTTATTACCATCATTGGAGAAGTTTTAAAAGTTTTCATCCACTATATTCAAAAAAAAAAAAAACCCAGCACAGGGGGGTCGCGGCACAGTTGTGACGTGGTATAGTTGGATCAAGTATAATGATATCTGACAGTGATTAAAATCACTATCAAAAATAAACGCTTCGATGCAAATCTTTAGATAGTGTTTAATTTTAAAAAAATTGGTGTTTTATTCCAAAAGCTACTTGATCTGCTGGTTCCTTATTAATATCTCGATTAAGATAAAGTATGTCGAATGAAAAAGGGTTTATTAAAAAATATTATTTGTCATAAAAAAATTGTGTGGATCCATAAACTTTTCAATAAGTTATAGATTATTAAGTTAAAAATATAAAAAAAAATTATTTTAAAAAAATCGTAATTTTTTATTAACTTTGGTAGCCTTTTTCGCCATGAAGACAAGTCCAGAGGTCAAATTTTTTTTTTTCAAATTAAAGTATATTACATAAGCTTCAATTTAAGATACATATAAAAGTGTCAGACCTTCCGGAACATTTTCAAAAGTTAAGTTGAAAAAGTTAATTTTTTGTGAAAAAGTTGTCATTTTAAATCCCCCCCTGTGGGCAGGTTAAGTGTCAGATTTACAAAAAAAATATACCAAATGATAAGTAAAGACATCAAGCATCTATATAAAAAAAAATTATATTGATATGTTCATTTTTGAAAAAGTTAGAGCATTATTAAGTTAAAAATATAAAAAAAAATTATTTTACAAAAATCGTAATTTTTTATTAACTTTGATGTCAACTTTCACCACGAAGACAAGTCCAGAGGTCAAATTTTTTTTTTTCAAATTAAAGTATATTACATTAGCTTTAATTTAAGATATATATAAAAGTGTCAGACCTTCCGGAACATTTTCAAAAGTTAAGTTGAAAAAGTTAATTTTTTGTGAAAAAGTTGTCATTTTAAATCCCCCCCTGTGGGCAGGTTAAGTGTCAGATTTACAAAAAAAATATACCAAATGATAGGTAAAGACATCAAGCATCTATATAAAAAAAAATTATATTGATATGTTCATTTTTGAAAAAGTTACAGCATTTTTTAGTAAAAAAAATTGAAAAAATTTCGAAAATTAGCGATTTTTAAATTTGTAATTTTTTTGGAGGTTTCCCCCATTTACGGGGAACGAGGGAAATTTTTTCAATTTTGAAGGGTAATGTCTTCGACTAGATACGATTTGTGATCTTTTGACGTATCGTTGAAAGAAATCCGTTCGGTGAGAGCTGAGAAAAAGTGGTAACAGACACAAAAAAAAAAAATAAAAATAAACACATCTTAGTAAAACCAATACCTTCTCATCTTCGCATCGAAGCTAAAAACCAAGCACAATGAGATGATTTAAAATCTGCAATTAGGGTTTTGCATTTGGCCTCAATAATAACAAAATCCAGCACAGGGGAGTCGCGGCACAGTGGTGACGTGGCATAGTTGGATCATGTATAATGATATCTGAAAGTGATTAAAATCACTATAAAAAAATAAACGCTTCGATGCAAATCTTTAGATAGTGTTTAATTTTAAAAAATTGGTGGATTATTCCAAAAGCTATACGATCTACTATTTCCTTATTAATATTAATAAAAAAAACAGTATGTCGAATGAAAAAGGGATATAAATATTACTTCTCATGAAAAAATTGTATTGATCCATATTTTTTAAAAATTTAATAAATATCATGGATCTATATAAAAACAAATTATATTGATTTGGTTATTTTTAAAAAAGTTATGACAATTTTTTAGAGTAATGTCTTCCACTAGTTACGATTTGTGATCTTTTGACGTATCGTTGAATGAAATCGGTGAGAGCTCAGAATAAGTGATAACAGACACAAAAAAAAACACATCATAGTAAAACTAATACCTTTTCAAATTCGCATTGAGGCTAAAAGTTTTTCAATTAGTTATTTATTGCTAAAAAAAATATTGAGTAATAAATTCTGGTGCATACCAAATATGTATTAATACAATTAAATAGAAAAACTAAACTATAAAACAAAAACAATAAAAAATTAAAAGGGCATTAATTTTTTTTTAATATTCAACTTTTTTTTCTAGAAAAGTAAAATTGATAAACCTCGTTTTTGGCCTGTTGATGAGAAATGGCAGTATGTTTGGTGCGAAAATTTAAAACTTCCTTTAATAAAAGTATGTGTCGAAAAAGTTTCCACATTATATCGAAATGTTCCAAAAAATCCTGTGGAAATTCCTGGAGATGGAAATTGTTTTTTCAGTGCACTTTCTTATTGGATAACGGGGTCATCTGATTATGGTCAAGTATTACGTGATAAAATTGTCGATGTAAAATATTTATACTCCAGTTATGAGTATATATTATCATATTTATGGTTATATATATTTTTTTAAGTTCATGACTGTTTCAAAGAATTTTAAAATAATGACTAAGGAAGATGAACGTTTGTCACGTATTGAAAAGATGTACAATTCGAGTGAGAAATTATAATAGCTATAATCGTTATTTTAGTTAGATGAACATCAACAACCGATGTTCATGAATGAAAGAAGTTCATATAAGGAGAACAAGTCATAATGCAATTTTTTAAGAATATTAAGAAGACGTAATATGTCATATATAATAACGAATAGTTTCTACCTAATTTGATTTGATGATCATTTAATAAAGAATAATCATATTAATTTTTACCATTGGCTAAGCATTAAATTTAGCTATAAAATCTTTTAACCCGTTTAAAATAATAATATCTGAAATTGAATTGTCCACATTTGCATGATAACCGTTTAAATATGAATAATAATCAAATTTAATTAATTTTTACAAAATCATTGTTAATAATTTAAACTTTTCGTAAGCAGATAATTCTATGTCAAATGGTCTTATTACGGCTTCAGCTATATTAATTTAGTTATGGTGTTTAGTAATAGAATTTAATTTCACACAACCATTATTTTATTCATTTTTTCAAATAATCAAAAATTATCTAATATAGAAGAGTTTGCTGAATCACCTGAAGTAGCTACGGCAGCTGAATATTTAGATACATCAATATACGTATACTCATCAGACCCTTTACCAGGATGGCACTTTATCAGTAAAAACGGTGTTATCAGCAAAGATGAAGGTGAAAAATGTATATACTTGATTAATCACGAATACCATTACGATGTTGTAATAGATGTAGTAAGTAAATTATTAGCATGATTACATAATTTTTTAATAAAATAAAAATGTTCGAGTATTGGTTATCAATTTACTATCCTTGATAAACCGATGATTATACATAAATACGGAAGTGGAATCAAGACCATGCTTGAATATGTACCAATAAAAGTAAATGCTTTTCTATTATCGACTAAGTAAAATTTTCGAAGGATATAATTTTAAATAACCCTTTAAATCTTCACCATCATTGTAATGAACAATTTTTTTTTCTGATGTGAGTACCAAAAATAAAAATCTGCAATAATAATATGTATATTAATTGAGCTAGGGATCAACAAAACAACTTTAAAATATAGCTTATTTATAAATATATTATTTTAGGATCCATCATTAGAAGCACACCAACCTGAAGACATTCAAGTGAATAATTTACATTTAATAATACATTGAAATTGATGGTAGCATTTATACACAATTGTTCCAAATATTTTCTTTATTAAAACATTTAAATTAAATATTAGGTGGTTTTTGTATAATAATTTTTAAATCTTAACATTGGATTTGGTAAATTTTTTTTTGAAAAAAATTATAAATAATATAAATTTTATGTGTAAATAATCTGACTGAGTGAGTAAAATAAAATCTGAAAAATAACGGTTTTTATACTATTAAGAGTCAATTAATGACTAATATAAATCATGTGTTATTTAGAGACTATCCTAATACACATAGAAGATGATTATTCTTATAATGTTATTTATAAAAGATTTTTTTAGGACATCGAACATAAAAAAAATTTGCTCCAAAGAATAATAGTAAGTAAAAATTTGTAGCCCTGAAGACTCAAAAACTATACTGTTTCAAATCTGCTATTATTAACAGGAATAACTAATAACAATTAAAAGTATTATACATAAATAGAATTGAATATTAATATTCTGTTTGGAAACAAAATTTAACTAATTGAAAGAATTGAAATTTAAGTATAGTGAAAACTACACAACTTTGTATAATTGAAACATTGTTTATTGTTTCATTTAAGCGTGTTAAAATGCAAAGATAGCAAATTTTGATTCTTTCAAAAAGACAATCGGAATTGAAATATTTGTTTGTATTTTATAGAAAAAAAATCAGTTGTCTTTAATTAAAATTATAATATTATATAAATGATCCAAAAATAATTATTAGAGTTAAAAGAGAAAAGTACAATATGGTACGATTCGCTTGAATTACCAGCGTTTTTAACTTGTAGCCTTTAAACCACTTAACCAGTTTTGAACTTCTTATTTAATTTCAATATTTGAGATGTAGAAATACGAATCAAATATTGTAATATTATATCCATATTTTTAGAATTACTCTAGCAAACATTTTGATTCTAAAGTATGTATAAAGTTATTTATTTAAATATAACTTCAAAAAAAAAACCGTATTAGTTAATTATAAACTAAAATGGCTATTTATCTCTATTCTACATCGTTATTTGATTTTGATGATTTAGAGCAATGAAAAGAAAGAATTTAGTTCTGAATCTTCTCGTAAAGTATGTATGAAATAATTTATTTAATTATTATTAAAACTTAGATATAACAAATTACGGTTGGGATGATAATAATATAAAAAAAATTTGTTAACTTTATCAAACACCGTATTTGTTATTTTATTTTAGAGCAATGAAAAGAAAAAATCTAGTTCTGAATCTTCTCGTAAAGTATGTCTGACAAATTTATTTAATTAATATTAAAACTTAGATATAAAAAATTACGGTTGGGATGATATAATAATATGAAAATAATTTATTAACTTTATCAAACACCGTATTTGTTATTTTATTTTAGAGCAATGAAAAGAAAAAATTTAGTTCTGAATCTTCTCGTAAAGTATGTCTGACAAATTTATTTAATTATTATTAAAACTTAGATATAACAAATTACGGTTAGGATGATAATAATATGAAAATAATTTATTAACTTTATCAAACAGCGTATTTGTTATTTTATTTTAGAGCAATGAAAAGAAAGAATCTAGTTCTGAATCTTCTCGTAAAGTATGTCTGAAGTAATTTATTTAATAAGTTTCAATGTTTAAATAAATTAGTTTACTATCTAAAAAATAAATAATAGAGTAACAGTATAAGACATTGGCTATCATGTTTAATACATTATAAATATAAATGATCAGTTTTATATCCTTCAATTTTCCGAACTTAACATGCTATAGAGAGTGGTAGTTCTCTTTCACATGTTTAGGGAGTCAAAGATAGTTCTCAATTAAGCCAATTATGAACGAGAAGGTATTATGGCCGTCTTATATTAGAGACCAGACAACTTAAATGAGAAAGTAATAAGAACAATGTACTTGGCACCCTGGAGATTGAATTGAGACCTCGTGTATCAAAACATGATTCTACTCACTAGATCAGGCCAACCCCTGTTTAATACATTATAAATTATCTATTAAAAATTTGAATTATATATTTCAAATTAAGGAAATTTTCATCTACAAAACTGTAATTTTTCAATTCTAATATTTAGAGTAAAAAAAATAAAGAATGTAGCTCTGAATGTACATGTAAGGTATGTATAAAGAATTCATCTTGTATTATTAACCATTATTATATTCTGTATAAATATATATATATATATAAGATAACATAAAATAACTATTTCTTACAATAAAATTGATATCACTTTATCAGTGTTCACAGCCGGTCATTGTTGTGCTTTTTGTATAATGTAATTGCCTTATCTACAGAGTGTTTAGTAAGTAAGGAAACAGGTTTATTGTTAGAAACAATGAGCACAGTAAAAACCTGTTTCCTTACTTTTAATAATCATCCTTTATTAGAATGCTCTTTATTTATATAAGTACATATTTTTTATATATTATCCTCTAGATTAGTTCAGTCGTATAATAAACTAATGTATTGACTAATTTTTGTCAATTAGTCTTTAAAATAACAACATGTAATATACCAAAAAGAAAAAAAAAGAAAAGTAATTAAAATGATAAATGTGGATGATAAATGGATAAATTAATAAAAATAAATAATTTAATATGAATAAATTCGTATAAGGAAAAAAAATTGATGCGAAATACACCAATAATAATAATATATATTATAGGCCCTATATAGTCAATTATGTCGTATAAATGAAAATTATTAAATTATTTACTTGCAATAAAAACTGTTTTTGTTCTTCGTCTCTGATGTATTTGTTATTATATTCCTCTATTAACTTGACTACCCTCTATGCTTTGTCATTTACTATTTTCAATAACTTTATTATTTACTTTCCTATTTTATAATTCTGTTGATACTTCCAGTAAGCTAGATCAATGGTTAAAAAATTTATTTAAAATTCAAAATCACTTAAACAATCCAATTGATTTGATATTTATCAAATAAGTTGATAGGTCTTTTTTAAGAAAATTGGGGACATCATCTTAATTAATCGATAATTTGTTTTTTTTAGATCAGTTTCTTCCTCATCATTATCTTTGTTATCAATACTGCTTAAAATTTTTTCAATCATTTTGTGTTTTGTATAATCTATACGGTCATCAAACAAGTAAAATGTAATACATTCTGGATTTAAATACCATAAATAGTTAATTATTTTTTTGAAGTCTGCAATTTTTTTATTTTGTGATTTATAGGCTTCTAATTTTTGAAGAAATAGTATATCATTGAGGGAAGCTTCTATTGCGTTGGTAGAAGAAAACCAAGTTTGGATGTAACATTTGACTATAAAACAACAAATATCTATTAAGGATGTTTCATCTCTGCTATTTAATTAAAATTATTTTTTAAACTAAAATATTTTTAAATAATAGATTGCCTTAGCCATCCATTTGGCTGAATAATATGATAAGGTTATCGAAAAGAATTTCCCTTTGAAGGAACACCACCCAAAAATATAATTACAAGTTTCAAAAATTCTTGATAATAACCCATAAAGCGCCGCACTTTCATAAAAGTTTAATTGTACAACTTTTAAATTCTAACATATCACACTTAAACAATTTTTTGTAGAGGGTAATTTACTTCCAGTAATTTGTTAATTTATAGGTTCTACTAGATAAACTTGGTTTTGTGGCATATTTAAACAAGTAAAATTAAAATTAAAAAAGCTACTCACTACACTATTAATTAAACGAAACTAAAAACTTGATACAATAATAAGCAGTAATGAAAGTATTCAATAATAAACATAAATACATTTTTGAATGATAACTTTTATCGTTACGTATTACTACACAAAAATTATGTTAACCATTCAATCATTAACGAATAACCATAGTAAATTACGTACATATAATAATAAATATAGTATTTGTAAAAATACACATTGATTATGTCTATAATTTATAATCTTAAAAATCTTAAATTCAACTGAACTAATAAATAATAGATCCAATGTTTTTATTATAGTGTTCTTAAAAAATATTATTAGAACCATTTTTATATGTAAAATTGTATGCACCTACAACCACTTTGTTAATATATTACAATAACTAAAAAAGCCATGCTAAATTTTGGAAATGTATTATATTTTATGATTTTTCTCAAAGTATAATTGTTATATGAAAAATTGTTTAAACACCTTTTTTTAAGGCAATTATAAATTCTACAATTAAGGTTCTGTATATATTAAATATATATCAAATTTTGCTTTATTACTTTCTTATACGACATAATTGACTATATAGGGCCTATAATATATATATATATATATATATTATTATTATTATTGGTATATTTCGCATCCATTTTTTTTCCTTAAACGAATTTATATTTATTAAACTATTTATTTTTATGTATTTATCCATTTATCATTTTATTTACTTTTTTTTTGGTATATTACATTTTGTTATTTTTAAGACTAATTGATAAATATTTTTAAAAATTTTTTTAAATATCCGTTTTTTTTGTAAAATTCTTAGTATGAAAAAAACTGTAAGAAGGCTCTATTATTTTTAGCCCTCCCAAAATTTTTACCATCTATGATATATTTGCAAATCTACAGATACTAGCATTAATTTAACTAAATTGGTTTATGTGATATTTACTAATAGTAATATAAAAGTAATTATAACCAAACCCAACCGAAATTTTTTAAGTATATTATTTTTCTTCTAAAGATAAAATATTAATGTTTAGTAACTATATAATTTTTTTAATCTCAAAGTCTATGTATTTATTTTACAATAGTTATAAAATAAATAGATAGTAGTCATTTTAAATTATTATTAATCGTTTTTTAATCAAGTTTTTTGTGCACGAGTCCTTCTTTACATAAACTCTTTCATTATTCTATTTTATTTTAAATATTAATTTTATTAAATAGTTTAAAAATTAACAAACGGACTATTTTTATCTTTTGTTGTTGAAATAACATAGTAGAACTTGTCAACTTGACTATCAAGCTTAGATGATTATTTAAAATAAATGTTTTCAGACACACGACATTACAAATCCTGACTACGATATTTCTAATGTAAGTTATAATTTACATATATCACTACATATAAATGAAAATATATGGCATTACATATTATTAAAAATCGGAGGTTAAATAACTATATTTATGATTAAACATTCCTCTACTCTAACCTAGGTATAAAAATGTTAATAACACTCGAAGTACTGGCTTAAAAGTTGTTATCTAACAGTCTTAATTTGATAATTTCCTATTTTATAAGTTATATAAATATATAGGGTATCATTAAAAAAACAGTTATGATACGTTTGTAGTTACCCGCCTATTTTTAGAGTAATATCTTTTTGAGTGTTTATTCGGTGTTTTTATCAGTTTTGAAACTAGTGTTTCGCATTTTCGGTACATTTACGATGAACGCCAGGGCTCTGGAAGAAACCGAGACCTAATTCTAGAGGAGATGATTAACAACACTCTCCTGGAGATACAAGTTTTTAATAGTCGCTGTCAGCGCCGTAGAAGCACATTGCAAACTTCTAACTCACAAATATCGACGGATAATTTGCGTAAGAGCAATCAAAGTTCTAAATCTTTAATTAGCCCTTCACACAAAAAAATTAAATCCCCCTGTAAAACAATTTCTAATGACTCCCGACCTCAAACTAGCAATATGGATTGCAACTCACCTTAAGGCATCGTTGTGACATCATCCGGTTCGCCAAATTCAAACACAAACTCTTTCTTTGACGATTCTGCTCCTAGCATGTCATCAGTCAAGCCACCCAATGTTCCTGAATGTTTTCCATTACACTAAACTGATTCCTTTAATGTAATTGTTTCTGCTTCTGACTATAATATCTTAGGAAATTTTTACGCAGTCAAGCTCGCAAAACTTTCTCCAAACTATTTATTGAAATTTCTAACATCAACCCTATCAGTTCTAAGAGAGTTGAAATTACGTTTGATTTGATTGTTAACGCCAACAAAAGTCCCACATCCCCCTCTCTTATTAAACACGGCTATTTTGCGAGTATTTCTAGCACTTTACTACAGGGTGTTAGTAAATTCAATGTCATGAGTAGTAGGGTGATATTCAGTAGGACCTAAAAATAGCGGAATCAAAAACTACAATTTCCTATCTCCGAAATTGGGGTTTTTCTGGTTCCCCCACTTCAAATTTTAATTTAATCAAAAATAAGTATTATCACGGTATTTCCCACAAAATTCTCATAGAAATTGAGTGGTCACTCGATTTTTTATAACTTTCGTGGCCTCCCCTAAATCTTTGGGTTCAAAGTTTTAAAAGAGGACGTCTACGCACTTGAATTTCAAATCGAGGCCAATTACTAATAAGAATAAATAGTACAGCAAACAAAATAAGGGAAAGATCGGAAATGTTAGATCGAGTTTGGAAATCATTACAGCGACTATTAAACACTTGTATCGAAGTTGGTGGATGACACTTTGAACAATTAATTTAAAAACTATGTACACATATTAAATATTTCATTAAATTACGAATATTTTTTAATAATATAAACTCGATCAAATTATACGACGGCTAGCTATTGATAAAATAAATATGTTACTATTGTCGTTTTGTGTTGAGCAGTTGATTATCGCAACCAAATGATCAAATATTATACAGAAAAGAAAAATAAAGCCAAAAATAGTCGTATTGTGTTTTAGTATTTTAATAGTGGAACGGATAAACTTGTGGTATTTTTTATCTTGATATACTGTCTTTAAAAATATGGTAATATTTAAAATATGATGGAATTTAGTTCATAATAATATTAAATAAAAAAAAAAAAAAATACAGTTTATAAGATTAGTTTACTTAAATTTTTATAACAAAAAACTTAAAATAAATGCTTAAACAGTGGGTGGTTTTGTAAATGAAAAAATGTAAATTTAAAAGTTATAAAAAATCGAGTGACCACTCAATTTCTATGAGAATTTTGTGGGAAATACAGTAATAATATTTATTTTTGATTAAATTAAAATTTGAAGTAGGGGAACCAGAAAAACTCCAATGTCGGAGATAGGATGTGGTAGTTTTTGATTTCGCTATTTTTAGGTCCTACTGAATATCACCCTACTACTCGTGACATTGAATTTACTAACACTATGTATATAGTATGGGAATAATATTTCTAGGCAGAATATATCTGAAGAAGACTTTTGGGTAGGTCATGAACTTCTGTCAACGTTGTTTCATTAAGATATATATATATATATATATATATAAAATGATAATAACCTCGTTTCTTCAAATTTAACTTAACTTAAATTTTTGTCAACAACGCTTCCTTTAAAATTATTAATGTATAATGTTATTTTTGAAGTTTCTCCGAGTATTCGTTTCCCTTTCCAATGTCGAAAGTGTTTACAACTTAGTCACACACTCAAGTTTCATCGCAGTAAGAAGCGCTGCAGATAATGCGGTCCCTTTGATCACTCTGAATCTAATTGTAATCTCAAGTCGATTACTTTTATGCAAATATTCAAAACTTAACCATCCTGCGACGGATAGATCTTGTAATGAGTATTATGTAAAAAAGGACAATAAAAAAATAATGGCAAAATACAATGTTTCATTACTGAAACGTCCTCGATCAAACGTTCCAAATTAGTTAATAAAGCATTTACCTTTTCTAATGTTACAATAAATACAAATTTATCTAATACTGATGTCGTAGCTTCTCTTTCCTTTCTTTCCTTTTTTCTTTCTGCCAATACATAATACATAATAAGAAAAATTTAATTAACGCAATCCTCTCTCTTTGCTTTCTTTCTTTAACGAATGAGCGTTCTAGGTCATTTTCACCTAATGGCAGTTTTTTTGAAATATATGTTTCAAAATCGCAGTATAAATTTGGAAGACCACAACTCAATTTCCTGCTTATCGGAACATATCGCTACACGCGCGTTCCTAAATTAATTTTCTCTCTTTTAAAACTACAATCAACTATCAAATTTTCATTAACTAATAGCCACATAACCTTATTTCTATAGATCCTGTAATAAAAATCTCGTTCCTTAATAATTCTATAAATCTTGTCGGTATCGAGGAGTTGAATAATTTATTTATTCCCATTGCCATTTGGTCTATTTACATTTCCCTCCTTCCAACCCTCCATAAATTAAATTGATAACATTTTCTCCTATCTTTTCAAATTCTCTCATTCCCTCACGCTCCTAACTATCATTCACAGATTTAATTATTTGAAAGCTGATTGATCATCTTTTTAAAATTACATGGCCATTTTCACCTCTAATTTTTCCTCCACCTCGCCCATTACGGACTACAATTGGTTTGAATGTACAATTATTAGAACCGCAAAATTATCCATTCCCTTATTTAAAAATACCAAAAAGTCCTTTCGCTCTTCTTTAATATAGTGGTCTCCCTCCTGTACCTACGTCATCAATGAGTACACTAAAGGCTTTAATAAATATAGATCTCTGGTCTATTAAGTGACTTTTTTGAGTACTAAAGGGTACACGTAAATATTTAAAAATAGTTAAACAGCTGATAATTATATCCTAGCGTTACTTCTGTTCCTCGCCTAATTCTTTATTAGCCGGTCCAGTATCTATTGCTAAATAATTTAAAAAGTGACTATATAAAACTTCTCACTCTTTAAACGAATCATGGTTTGATTCATTTTGTAGTAAAGTTGATCCCCTTTACGTCCCATACTTAGAAGAATTCTCTCCTATCCTTGATCCCAAATCCTCCCTTATTTTTTTTATTTTTATTAAATATACGTGATAAACCCTTTGAACATATATACACATTATACATATCAATAATACGTTAATTGTACAATTATGACAAATAATAAATTAACAGCTATATAGTTAATTATAGGCAAAGAAAAAATGAAGGATCAACGTTGGTATTTGACATCATACGTGTAATAAGTTAATTTTTAGGTAATTAGTGGAGGCGAAAGGAACATAAAAAGGAGCAACAGATCGGGAACGACGTTGAGGAACTCTAAAACAAATAAAGGAAAGCAAATAGGGAGAGTCAATATTACCTTGTTATAAACTATTTAGGAGATTAATACCCGAGATCCGTCTACGCTCAGCCAGCAAAACCAGCCCTAGTTGAGAAGCAACTGGTCCATGGTTGTGGAGTTCACAAGGAATATTCAATATAAAACTGGCATATTTCATAAATTTACACTGAACCCTTTCAAGTCTAAGAGAGTCATTGAGATCATGCGAATCCTAAATTACGGCACCATACTCAATAAATAGGGCGAACAAGTGCACCATAAAACAGCTTGTATGATAGACATAACAGAAAATCCCTACATAATTTTAACACAAACCCCAGAGTTTTAAAGGCCTTACAACAAATATACTCAATGTGGGGTATAAGATCAAGATCACTACTAAGAATAAATCCTAGATCAGTTACAAAGTCACTAGAACATAATTTGATAGATAAATGAATATTGGCAAAAGTTATGGTCTTACATTTAGATGCATTAAGGGATAGCTCTAGTAAATTAAACCACTCCGTGAACCGATCAAAATCACTCTGTAATAAAATACAGTCATCTAAGGAAGATATATTTAGGATGATATTAAACTTTGGTCTCTACGAAAGTAGAGCTTAATATTATCTGCAAAACATAAAATCTGGCTATTGCAAAGTACACTTGATACACTGTTAATGAATAGAGAAAACAGGAGCGGAGATAAGTGACCTCATTGAAGAACACCGGACGTAGCAAGATAGACATTAGATTTTACTCCAAGCAATTTGACCCATTAGAAACGGCAAGAGAGGTAAGACGAAAACCAGAACAGGAAAGGTTCACCGGTTCCGGATAAGTTAAGGACCTGGATTAGGGCATTGTGATTAACTGAATCAAATACCTTGTTGAAATTCGTATAAATAGTATCTACCTATGTTTTCAAATTAAAAGATTGGTATAAATAGTTGTTAAAGACTAAATTACAGGTAATGATGGAACAACCAGGGCGAAAGCCATGTTGATGAATTTTATTTATCGATGGTCGGATACAATCCAAGACCAACAATTCAAAAGTTTTGGAAATGTGTGACTGGAATGAAATCGGATGATAGTTGGAAACATTGGACAGTTCACCGGACTTGTGTACAGGGATAACTGAGCTGAACTTTAATATAGAAGGAAAGATTCCTTCTTCAAATGAACGCTTAAAAAGAGTCCAGAGGGGGAAAGCTATAATATTTTTTAATTGATATTAGTACTCACCGGGTAAATCATCAGATCCAATGGACCAGTTACTATGCAAGTCAGATAAGTGTTTATAAACAGTTTCAATAGTAAAGATAAAATTATTAGGTAAAACAAAAGACTTGATACCTAACGAGGAAGTATTAAGATTAAGTTGATTATAGGAGAAAACAGAAGAGAAGTACATAGAAAACAAATTGGCCGCTTCCTGCTCGTTAGTAGATATAGTTTATATAAATAGAAATAGCGAAACCTCCTTAGGAACCGCATTAAAAGACCTTTTGTTTTTAACGAACTTCCAGTACTCAGCAGGGTTACTATTTAAAGACAATTCTATACGTTCAACATATCTATGTAAACATTTTTTAGATTCGTATTTAAATCGAGCTCGAAGCAATGAAAATTCCCTATAGTCGTGAGCATTGGAGGATGTCTTGAATTTAATATGTGCCTTATTTCTTAAAAACAAGATATTTTTTAGACTCTTATCAAACCTAGTCAGGAATTTTGAATCAGTAAATGTACACTTAGGAACAAAGTCAAGAACCGATTTGTATAAGGCATCATTAAAAGCATTAAACGCAGCGTCTACATTGTATAATTGGAAAGTTGAGTACCAGCCAAAAGATGATAAGAACAAACGTGCATCCTCGAAGATAGCTTTACGAAAGTTATAGAATGAGTGACTGCGATTACAATGAGGAGAAGACAGATTTATTGGGAGATAAATATTTAATGCAGGATGATAAAGGTTAGCTGGAACAACAAGTTCATACGACTTTTAGACACATATTAGTTTATTACTAGAAAATACAAGGTCAAGTATAGAATTAAAATGATTAGCTATATTGTTTTCCTGAAAAAAACCTCATGTAGCGAATGCTTCAGGGATACAAGCACCCCGAAAGTGTGATAAGAAAGAATAAATTAGGTCATGATCGTCATTGTCCCAAGATATCTTCGACAAATTGTAGTCACCACATAAAATAATTGCGTGGACAGGGTAGCTCTTATTTATGTATTTGATAGAGTTAATATGTGACTCATAAAGGATAGGAGAGGAGTTAGGGGGACAATAGACACCATCAAACACAAAACTAGATTGACCAACCGTAAAGCGAACAACACTTGTTCAACATTTAGATCAGGGACAGATATAAGAGAAGGAGGATAATCTTTATGAATGCCAACGAAGACGCCTCCACCTCGAAAAGTACACCAGTATTAGTACATGTGTCGCATCTAAAAATATTATAGTTATATAAACCAAGTTCATTATCATTAAAGTTATTATTTAACCAGGTTTCCGTTAATACAATAAATAAATGGTAAAAGTAGATATATTACAAATTAAATTCGATAGTTTGGTTAAGATTTTATCATGATGCAGCGAAGAAGCTAGGATTGGCTGATGTAACTGTTGAAACAACCGCCCTCGATTTTTGTAAGCGATGAACCAACAGGAGGGAAGCCGTGTACGAGTATTACGCGCAGGTCTGTTTCACCATTTTTGACTCTACTTTCAAGGTCCTCGTAGTATGAGCGCAAGAGCTTATCTATCCCTGGATATCCGAAAACCTTCAAGAAAAGGCTTTTCCAAACGTTTACCAGAATTATATGCAGAAAATATGTTGAAAGCAGTATATTTAGATTCACAAATCATTTTTAGTGGACGTATGAAATCCGCACGGGATCTACCAAGACGAATTAACTTAAATTTCTCAGGAACAGCATTCTCCAGCTAACCGAGAGATTTAGATATCGTAAGTTTGTCATATTCAATCTTTGTAGAGGTATCCGGTGAAGAAGACTCAGGAACATCATATAAGATTAAATTGGGGAGACACCTTTCATGCTCAACATTTTCTTGAAGTACTTGAGATATAATAGATTGGGAATTCTCAAAGGGTTTACTGCCCTCCAATCTAGCAACTTTACCCTTAAGTTCTTCAACTTCACCATAGAGGGTGGCATACGAGGTATTAAGTTCGGATACTTCTTTAGTCAATTTTTGGAATTCCGATTTTAGTTCACTAAATTTCATGCTCAAAGAGTCAGATAGTGCCTTATTGGTAGTGGAAATTTCCACCTTAAGAGCCTTAATTTCAGCCAATATATCGTCATTGGAAGTCGGGCCATTAAGGGAAGATAGTTTTTTTTTGGTAGAAGTACGAGTGATAGGCTTGTTGGAAATTTAACTAGTCAACAACTTTTCTATCGTTAAAGTCTCCAAAGAAAAGCTTAGCAGTGGTACACGGGTAGGCGTAAAGTATAAATTATAACAATATTTTTATCTCCGTTTAAGCGTTCAAAAGAAACAGCTGGTAAGACCACAGCTAGTATTGATAAAAAGGCTAATAATTATTGATAAAAAGTAATAATAACACGTACCAAATAACGATGTTCACTACAACTTGAGAAAAAGAAACAATGAAAAACTTTACCAAATTAGATAATTTTTATTCTTTTCATCTTAATACTTTTCCATTTACATTAGCAAAATTTCATATTTAATCTATTTGTGTAAATCGTCCACTTCTAGTTTGGTTCTAAAACATCTCTCTTTTCATTACCTTGAACTTATTTTAGACATTCTAAATTCTTAATGGTACCAAGGTGTTATTTCTGTCTCTTGGTGTAATTCTGTAAAGTAGTCGAAAACATTATCAATAACCGCCTTGATTTGTTTTTTTGAAAAAAATATTCCCTTTAACTTATAAGAGTTCAAAAAAGTCTTGGAACCATAGTGTGTTTATCTTCTCTCAAAACCTGTGTTTACAAACAATGGGTGATGAATTCTATTGTCTTGCTGTCTTTGTTGACATTAAAGGAGCTTTCAATTATGTTTACATTAATACTTTACTCTACCTCTAACCATCATATCTTATCCTTATGCTTTGATTAAAGTAACTTTTTTAATTACGTGCCTAAATCACTGTCAATTTTAGGCTTGCTATGCTCTTCCCTGTTCCCCATGGCCTGTTACATATACAAGTCGCACTCCTGATTACCTTTATCCAATTATCCTCTTCTTTTTCTTACAAATTCCTACATAGTGTATAATTCAAAGTGTTTCTTTGGCTTTCCATCTTTTATCCTCCGTTCTCTTCCTGCAACTTCCATTAATGATTATTAACTAACTTGACTGGTTGCTCTCTCTTTATTCCTGAACTTTATATTTGATACTCAGCTATACTCCACCCATCTTCTTCTTCTTTTACCATTGAATGCCTTGCTATCGTTAATGATCTCATTTTTATATACTTATCTTCAATTAATGAATTTCTTTTTTTTTTTTCTGACTCATTAACTTGCCTTTTTGACATATCTTCTAATCCATTTTCACTCATCTTTCTCTCTATATTATTATTATTGGACCACTTACCTGGAAGGCATATCTTCCTTCAGTTGATCTCAAAATAAATCTATTTTATTCCACTGGGTGCCAGATTACGTCGGCATAATAGGTAATGAAACTGCCGAACGCCTTACAACAACTACATCCCTCTTCTTTATACCTTCCAGTCATATCATTCCCACTTTTGATGTTTTCCACCTCTCTCGACAGACAGTTCTCCAAGCTTGGTAGAATAGCTTGGCTGCAATAAAATTGAAAACTGCATGTTGGTATCGCTCGATATCTTCTTATAATATTCATTTACCATGATTTCACAACCTTGACTTACCCAGAAATATCATTTCTCATTACTCAAGACATAGATTAGGCCATAATTTTCTTCTCTTTCATGCATTCCATCTTTTCTTAAATTCCGTTCCCTTCTGTACCTTTTACGATAGTGAAGCTCTATACGATTTTCCCCGCCTTTTATTTGGTTATCCTGTCCTAGTTAACAGCAGATATATACTATTTAGCCTATTAACCGCCCACAATAATAATCCTCCTTCCGGCTTTGTCACTTAATCTTTAATTAATTTTTTTTACATATTTATTTATTTTAATTTTTTCTTTCTTCTTCCATACTTTCTTTCATAAAATTTTAATTTAATATTTTTTTAGTTTTTACATTAAAAGCTCTATTAACAATAATTATTGATAATGTTTAATTTCTCTCTATTCTAGAGTTTACTAACATTTTTTGTTGTATCTGTTGTATTTTTATAACATTATATTGTTACTCTTATATTTTTTACTTTTTTTTTTTGTTTATAATTGATTATTATTTTAATAAAGTTAATAAATTTTAATAAGTTTCTAAGTCATGTATTTTTTTTTAAATAATACCTGTTCGGTCGTGACGAAACAGTTTGGTGGGTGAGCGCCGGTTTTTTATTCTCTTCAACAAGAGCGCGACCTGTCACAACTGGTTTACTTGTTGGGGTAGTGTGTGGCGGTGGTCGCGAAGGCGTCATTCGCGTACCGGCCTGCCTAGAGTACTCATGTGTAGTGTCACGGATTCGGTTGTTTTTTTGTACGGCTTGCTTTTGATGATTTTTATGGTTCAATTCACTGTGTTTTGATTGCGTCGGGCTCAATACAGTAATTGATACATCAATACATTATATACATATTTGTTTTTGTTTAAATATTAATTTGTTAATATATTTGTGTTGTGTTCTTGATATTATTCTAACTATAAGTGTACTAACCATAGATATAAGATAATTCATTGTAGTTATTATATTGGAATACATATTTAATTCGGTAAATAAATTACAGTCCATTAAAAACGTTATTTTTTAATTTCATTTAAAGGAACCTTTAGAGACGTGATTTCATTCGGCGATTGGTCGTCCGAGTATTTCGCGTCGCACAATACCTTTAATGTTATCAACAAATCATATTGTCCTAATATAGCGTATGGTATTATGATCTGTTTTGTTAACTATAGATTACACTAATATTTAAGGAATAAAACTTTTCTAGATTACCTACCATATGAATGAAAATTAAAAATCAATTTTTCAGGTTTATTCTGATGAAGTAAACAAGCTTTTTACTGTCATTGAGGTTAGTAAGAAAAATATTTTGATTAAAAAGAAAAAAATTATGTAATTTGTTTAATAAGTACAATAATAAAATTTTAGGAATTCTTTAACCCAGTAAGTGTAAACTAAATTATTGTTTTTATTTTTGTATATTTATTAAAATTTAAGTTTCCCCAGAAAAATTAATTTGCATTGTTCATGCAAAAACCGGTCTGATGTTAGGGATAAGCTTGGTGTGTCCCTGCACAAGAGTACATGCTATTAGGGGTCCTAAAAAAATTAGTTTATGGCCAAAAAAGATCTAAAATTGTTTCGTAGTACGGACTCGCAATTATTAAGTTGTTTAATTTAATTTGTTATAAATTTAAAAAAAATTTATAAATACCTTAAGTATTTTTCTCTATTAGATAACCGAAAGAGAGATTCAAAATAGCAGCTTATGTATGAAAAATTAACCAAAAATGAAATTAAACAAAAATTAATGTTTTTAAAGGCTACTGTAATACATTTATTAACAGTCGTTTAGCAATCTAATATTTTATTTTTTGATGAAATGTTATTAAAATGTGTAGATTTTATTAAAGACTTGGGTGTTATTTTTTTTGTAACAATTCTCATTTAAAAAACATATAATATTAATTAAGAATTTAGCTATGAACACAGTAGGATTTATTAAAAGACACTACAGGGATTTTAATAACTTAAATTCTTTAAAACATTATAGTGAACTTCAATTTGTTCGATATTATAGTATGATAAAGGTTTATAGAATATATCTCAATTAGAACTGGTTGAAATTATCTACAAAGGAAAATATACAAAATATATATATGACACCTACATTTAAGGGTGACTGTTTCTACCTAGAGTTAAATGATATGGTCTTCTATTTCCAACTACAAATCTTAGAAAATCTTACAATTCTTAGAATGACGAAGATATTTCGACCTAAAATTTATTTATGATCTGCTGATTGAAAATATTAATTCCTTACATTTATTAGGAAAAATGGTTCTAAAAATTATTTAAAGAATCAGTGTTATTTTCAATTAACCGTCACAATCAAAACTATTGATAACACGAGACAATTAATCTATTGTTAAGACTTCTTTTGATGAAGTTAAGTTAATTATGAGTTTATGATAAATGTATAGTTTAATTTTTTGCCTACAAAATTAAAAAATTTAAATTTAAAATGTTTCAAATATTATTAATTTTATCATCCTTTTTTTATTTTTGTTTTTTAATAGTTCTAGTAAGTATTATATCTGTTAATTTGATTGTAAATCTATTATACTATACTTTATCATCGGGTTTCTACAACCTGATGAAATAAATACTCAATTTAAAAAAAAAAAATGAACAGTTATTTTAAGAATGTCTTATTTTGTATAATTTTTTTTATAAAAATTAAAAAAAATATTCCTCGTAAAATGTTAGTGTGTTTAAGTATCTAGGATAATCATTTAAGGATAAGACACTAATTTTTCTATATTGATAATAAAATGTTTATCATAAACTAATCGATATTTTTTCATGATCACACAATCAAGTTTTTATTGGCGATTCTTGTTATCACATCTGTCATTTACAGCAAGAATAAATACAAATGATAATTTATTGTTCAATGAAACAGATAATTGTTGCCTCTGGTTTTATTACCAAATTAGTAATTAATTTATATTTAAAATCCAAATCTTTCAAAAAATTAAAAACGCAAACGGTCGGATAAGAATAATTATAAGAACAAAATGGTTTGAAATATTTATTCTATCATATCATCAAACTTGATATAGGAGTTCTAATTAAAAGAAACAAAAATTATCAACGACTAATTATAAAATGGAAAAAAATATTAAAATATTTAATAGTTTCTACTAAATTGATTTTATAATCCTTAATCGATCCCTCTGTATTTTTATGGCTATTTTTCAAAAGCCGGTATATCAATTTTATCAATATATTTCTAGAGCATAATATTTTTTAATTATAATTAGATTTTTTTTACATTTTTGAAATGTAAAAAAAACTTATCCTGCTGATAAAATAACAGAGTGAATCTAATTTTTTAAATAACAGTTGAAAACTGTTTTTATATTTTTTCTAACTGGAACCAGAACTACATACGACACAAAACCAGTGTTTAAAACCGAAACCGCAAACAAAGCGATTGTTTTCGGTACCAGTAAATCAGAAAAACTTTTTTTTGTAAGAATGAAGAGAAGACTCTTCTTAATACATTTTTATCAATAATCAATAAACACCATTTTTGTGACTCAACAGTTTTTGAAAAATACTGCAGATATCATAATTGTTTATGTTGACAATATATTTTTTTTTTTTTTTAGGAATTTCAGTTTTAATTTTTTTTAAATATCTTATTGGTAACCTTAGATTTAATATTTTTAATATTTTAATTAATTATTATTATATTTTGAATAATTACACACATAAAAAAATCATTTGTTCTTTTATTTTTATGTATACACATTTCAAATTTGCAACTCAAAAAGAATAAATATCTATGACAAAATTACAATTGATTTTAAACTCATATGAGACTATTGTTTTTTGAAAAAAATGTAAAAGTGATTAAAATGAAAAGGAATAAAGCTGTAGGATAAAATAAATTGCAAGTAGAAGTATGGATATTATTAAGTGGTTTTAGCATAAGGTGATTCAAGGATCTTTTCAATAAAATCTTATTAGAAGGGAAAATAACATAAAAATGGATAAATAGTATTGTGGTACCGATATTTTAAGGCGAGTGGACAGAAGTGTGGAAATTATAGAAGCATAAAGCTTATTAATCATAGTATGAAGATTTGAGAAAAAGTAATAGACAAACGAATAAGAGGAGAAATATCAGTAACAAAGAACGAGTTTGGTAATTTATCTGGAAAGTCAACGATTGAGTCAGTTTTTTGTGCGAGACAACTAATAGAAAAATATAGGGAAAAGGTAAAAAATCTGTGTATGGTATTTATAGATATGTAGAAAGCGTATGAAAGAGTCCAAAAAGGTACATTAATATAAGAGAGAATATGTATAATTGAACTTGTACCAGGGTATAAAGTTTTGGCGGAGTAACAGAAGATTTTAGGTTAAAATTAGAAGTGTACCAAGGTTCTACTTTAAGCATTAAATTATTTTCTATAGTGATGAATGAAATTATTAGAGAAATATAAGGAAAAGTACTGTGGCGCATTCTGTTCGCTGATGATATAGTGTTAATAGAAGTAAATTCATCAAAGATTAGAGGTTGAAGATGAGTTCTTGAAAGAAAGGAATTAAGAATAAGTTAAAGTAAGACAGAGTATATAGAGTATGAGTTTGACAAAGAAGATCACGAGGTAGATGAAATGAGTAGATCAGTGACAATAAGTGAGGACGTGATAGCAGAGAAAAAGAACGATGGAGTGACGAGGATTTATGACACAGAATGAAGTTCGGATGGCTGAATTGGAAAAAAACATCTAATGTGTTATGAGATAAGAGAATTTCAATGAGTCTGAGAGGTATGGTCTGTAAGAATGTAATGAGACCAGCTTTGATGTTTGATGTAGAACGTTGGATGGTTGACAAGAGAATGAGTGTAGCAGAGATGAGAATAATTAGATCGAGGTTAAGTGGAGTGACTAGAGAAGATAGGAAAAAAAACAAATATTACCATTAAAAAAATAAAGATAATATCCTTTTAATTTATAATGAATGAATTTAGAAAATTATTAATAATTGATTAATTAAAAAATGTGTAAAACTAAAAAAAGTCAAAAAAGATTTTCTTAACATAATTTTTACTTTAAGAAAAATCGAGTGGCTAATATTTAAAGAATCAACCTGTATGCAATAACTTAATAACTTTTTATAATTCATAAATAGGTAACCATGATTGTAGCCTCCCCTTTGTATGGCATTTTAAATTAAAGTAAAAAAGTATATCTGATTAAAAGATATATAAAACAATTGTTTAATTGCATATATTTTTCAAAAAGTTATAGTAATATAAAGTCAAAAAAAATATGAATGCGAACATTTTAACACAAGAGTAGCATGTTTTGTAATTACGGCAGTCATTTGTATATAGAAGATAAATAGGCGGGACAAATTTTTTTTCAACTGATAGTGTAAAACATAAGTTTTAACTTAACATATATAAAAACTCGGAGTATTTCCAGAACATTTTTTAACTTTTTATGCAAAAGTTCCCATTTTGAATTCTCCCTGTGGGCAGGTAAATATGGTTATTAAATTTATATAAAATGTAAGTCAAATAGCTCATGTATTTATATAAAAATAAAATTATTTTTATAATGAATGAATGAATTAATTTTTATAATATCAGCGTGGTGTTAGTTTCCAATACAAGACAATAAATGAGATAAAGCTAAAAATAGTTGCTATCATTATAAAATCGACGAATATAAATAAATACAATCAGAAATCTCATATAAAAATAATTATGTCATAGGTGAACGCCTATGATGTGATTATTATTTCAGAGATTATTTTGAACATTTGCAATTTAATTTACAAAAAACTGAAATTCAATTTATGCATATGCATATCATAAATAAATATTTTTTTTACATTAGGATGTGCCCTGGCACACCCAGCACACCCCGTCTGCCTATGCTTAAGTATATAAAATGTATATTTTATTATGTGTAGCTTTCTTAATAATTATTTTACATATAATTCTATTGTAAATTGGATCAAAAATAAGATCTAAATACCAAATTCATCATGACTTTATAATAACAACATTTTATAACAAATATTACCATCAGCTTATTTACTCATTGTTATTAGATTGAAATAAATAGTAACTTTATTAATAATTTTTAGTTTTGATGTGAAGCTGAGAAGGTATTAATTTTATTACCATGTGTTTATTATTATTAGTAGAAGTGTAATATATGAGCTGGGGCCCCCCCAAAACAACCCCGGCCGTTTACACCGCCGGAAACGGCCGGGTGGATAAGATGAAAGGTCGAAGTTGCTCGTTCCTAGATAGTGTTTCGGTACATATATAGATACCATGGTATATGTATAGTATACCTAGGTAGATTGAACATCATATAGTATACCTTGATATATTACAGAAAATTGCATAATTTTAGAAAGGTGTGAAAATATTTGAATGCCGAAATGTAAAAGGTGCAATCGAGCGGCAGCATATTAACCTAACAAAATAAATGTTGATGTGTTAATAACAACTTTGGGATAAATACTTATTGAGTTACAAGATTTAAAACATGAAGTAGTATGTAGCGCGGTTGGGAGTGTATTTATAATGCATTTATAAATAAACACTATTACAAGTTACATATATAACACATATAACCTCGTGAAATTCCCAAAAACCCATACAACCATGTATATTAGAAAAAAAAATAATTTTCGGGCACACTCAAAGGTTAAACTCTAGGTCCGCCTATAAACTTAAGGTTTAGTGTACATTGTACACTGTAAAAGCATAAAATATTTTTAATATATTTTGAACTATTTCAGTTAACCTACTAGTTTGGAGTGGAGTAAATGATAATATAATACATAAATCAAAATAATGTATTATGAATTTGTTTAAATAAATTTTTAATAGAAGAATCTACAAGACCCACTTATAGGAAGATTGACGACCTTCCCGTTATATATATTTATAAAAAAAATTACTTCTATGTATATTTTCATAACATTAATCTAAGGAAAGAAATTCATTCTGGGTGAGAATAAATGAAAAAGCAGACTATGTAATATTATTGAAAAATATACTTGTAAATTTTTTGGTCAACTATTTAGGGCCTCTTTATTTTAACTCTATACGACGACATTAAATAACAATAATTACTTTATTCAAAAATGTTTTTATTTAATAAATTTTTATTACAATTGGCTTAAAATGTTTATATATATATATATATATATCTTACAGCCCATTTATTTCTATCCACTTACGTTGAAATTAATAAANTATATATATATATATATATCTTACAGCCCATTTATTTCTATCCACTTACGTTGAAATTAATAAAATAAAGTATACATTCATTCTAATTAAAGCATTAATTGTTACTATATAATTGTAATTTATTATTCTTAATGTAATTTATTATATATTTTTAACTAAAGCTTTGCTTAAGAAAAAGAGATAATCATATAAATTATATTTTTCATGATAAATTTAATATTGTGTAAATAATGATGATTTCATAATAAATCTATAATATATTTTTAAATCGCTTTTGATTAATTAAATGACTGTTTATAAATTCACCTTTAAATTATGTATTTAATAAAAAAATGAATTTTATTTTAATCTATCGGAAAATAGTTTATGTAAATAGCATAATAATAAATCTTTAAGGACATGTTAAATTTTCTAAAAAAAAGAACTATAAAATCGCTATATTGTGTCAAAAACTGATACTTATTTTTAATTGTTTAATAAATTATTTCAGGTAGTTTAATAATGTTTTCAAACGTAACTTTTATATTAATTAATTTTTTTACATTAAGTGTTATTACTTCGAGTATTAAATGTGCTCACCAAACTACTCCAGTAAGTAGATTTTTTATTATTTTTTAATTGGAAATGTTATGATAAAGAGCTAAATTAGTATTTTCTATTAAGTAGCATAGTAACATTAAAGTGAATCAAAATACTAAGATTTTAAAATGTTTTTTTTTTAATGTTTTTAAGTTAGTATGACCATATTATGTGTTAAACTTTGATAACGTATTATACTTAAATTATATTATGCAATTTTTTTTTATAATTTTAACAATAAGAAAACTTAATTTCTCATAAATTATTGCACACGTTTATCTGACTAGATACGATTTGCGATCTTTTGACCTATCATTGAAAGATATCGGTTCCGTGAGAGCTGAGAAAAAGTGGTAACAGATACAAAAAATAAAAAAACACATCAGAGTAAAATTTATTTTCAAAAAAGTTTTCTTCAAAAGTTATTTTGGCATTGTTAAAGTTATAGACCGTCATCTGTTACTAAGATCTATTTTAAACATTTTTATTAATTCACTGGTTGAACGATAAGCTTATCAAATGGTTAAACAAAATAATAAATAGAACACATAGATCCTTCATTATTTGTGCACTAAATATGATAGTGTTGTCTTTGTAGTAATACAAAAATAAACGTATATGTTGTGTGCGTTGGGTATTGAGGTATTTTGACCAAGTTTGGATATTTGGGGATTTGGTCAATTCGTGAACTTAACATGATAATTATTTTTAAGATAAAATTCATAGTATATAATAATCAATTTAACATGTATATACATATATAATAGCTGGTGTACAACAGTGTATATGTTATAACAGATAAATTAATTATTTGTTTGCATATAATCAGTATTAAATATAGATTAATTATTTTTTATTGATAAATGTAAGATGCGTAATGCAAAACATTGGGCATATTACGACATCCGCCCTAATTATTTTAAGTTTTGTACCCTCACAACTATCGTATAATATAAATAAGTATTTGGAAATAAAAATATTATAATATAATCAATAAAAAACCCAGCACAGGGGATCGCGGCACAGTGGTGACGTGGCATAGTTGGATCAAGTATAATGATATCTAACAGTGATTAAAATCACTATAAAAAAAACGGTAGCACAGTGGGGTCGAGGCACAGTGTGGATGAGGCATAGATGGGACAAGTATAGATGATATCTGACAGTGATTAAAATCACTATCATAAGAAACGCTTCGATGCAAATCTGTAGATAGTGTTTCCTTTAGAGAAATTGGTGAAATATTTTAAAAGCAACATGAACTCTTATTTCTTTAATTATATCCTGATTAGTAGTTCTTTGATTTTAAAATATAATATATGAATAAATACTAATTATAGTTTTTAAATTTAGTATGAAATTGTGAGGCCAGCTATGATGTATGGTTAATAGTGTTGGGCGGTTGATAAGAAAGTAGAGCAGAGAATAAGTGTAGCAGAGATGAGAATGCTTAGTTGGATGAGTGGAGTGACTAGAGAAGATAGGATAAGGAACGAGCATATAAGAGGAAGTATAGGTGTTGCGTCAATCGTGGATAAGATGACAGAAAATAGACTTAGATTGTTTAGTCATGGTATGAGGAAAGAAGAATCGAAAGCTGTAAGAACAGTTATAGAAATGAATGTTGAAGGAAGAAGAGATAGAGGAAGACCAAAAAAGAGATGGAGGGATGCTATTGAATGCGATTTGAGGACAGCTGATGTGAGCGTAGAAGATGTGGGAGATCGTGTCAAGTGGAATCTTAGGATAAGGGTGCCCGACCCCAAGTAGTTGGGATTAAGGCAAAGAAAAAGAAAAATATTACCAGATATTCCGGTGGCAATTGACATAATATGATTGTTATTTCGGAATGTACAATTTAGCGTTTAGTTGGGTTTAAATAATATAGCGTCAAATCAATTACCTACTCTATCGGTTGTATCTCAATATACACTACACTTTAATGATACAATAAATAAATAAACTCACACATACACACATATGCATTTATAACATTGTGTCTAATGTAAGTATAACATGATAAAAAGTAACCGTAAAATGAAAAAAATGGAATATAAATTTTATTACTCATATTAAATGTAATGTAACTCGAAAAATATTTGTTTAAATGAAAAAATATAAGATTATATTTTTATTTATAATTGTCTTTTAAACAACTTTTGTGCGAAACTTTTTTTTGTAAGTTAAATATTTTTTTTTGAGAAAATTAAGAAAGCTCATATTTTTGAACTTTTGCGAGGATTTAAAAAAAAAGCTCAATTCCAATCTTGAGGACTATTAGTATGTCATTATACATATTTTAATTCAACTTTTAAAAAAACAAAATTTTTTCCGCAATTTTTCCTTTGTTGACTGGCCTAGATGTCAATTTTAAACTTGTAATTGAGCTAAAAGTTATGGTAATATATTCAATTTATTTTACTATAAACTTTCATAAATCTTTATCAAAAATTTTTCATCAACTTTAAAGAACCAAAAAAATAGGTTAAAATTGAAAATTTGGACTGATTATTTTTAACATATTAAAAATCAAATCAGTAATAATTTGAAAACAAATTTTTTTTTCTTTTAATTATTATTTTATATATATAATTAGTAATAATATAAAAAATTAGAAGTGATAGAAATAGTCTACTTGCAGATTTGAAAACAACGCGAAAAGTTGATTTAGAAAAGTATATTTTTGCTTCTGATGAAAGTTCCTTGTAGTCCAGTGCATTTTTTTATAGTAACAAACAGTTTTTATTGAAAATTATTGTATCAAGCCCTTTAAATTTTTATACACGTAAAAGTAAAGCAAAATATAACTTCTTTATTATTTTTATAATTTCTCCGTTTAAATTACAATATTAAATATCAATTTCATACTAAATTTAATAATTATAATTAGTATATATTCAAATATTATATTTTAAAATCAAAGAACTACTAATCATGATATAATTAAAGAAATAAGAGTTGATGTTGCTTTTGGAATAATCCACCAATTGCCTAATTAAAACAAAAAAAAAAAAAGTTTGTTGGGAATTTTTTCTGCTATTCTGCAAAATTACTCCTTCGTTGACTAGAATGAATCATTAAATAGAAAATTTTATGAGAATTAAAACAATGTTATTTTTAAGATTAATATGCAGTCAGAAAGTTTTATAATTATTATTTATTGTAAATTTATCAGAAAAACTCATTATTTTTTGCATTTTTATCGTAATAGAACACTTAAATAGAAATCATAGTAATCATTTCTAAGTAATTTTTGATATTTAAAAAGATTCTACTATTGAAATATCCAGAACTGAATTAATTTTAATGATTTACTTTAACTAAAAAAAAAAAAGTTAATATTTTGAATCCCTCTTGTGGGCAGGTAAAGGGTTAGATTTATAAAAAAAACCAAATGATAGATAAAGACATGCATCTAAATAAAAAAAAATATACTGATTTGGTCATTTTTGATAAAGTTATAACAATTAACAAAGTTATAAGTTTTATACACTGGACTACAAGGAACTTCCATCAGAAACAAAAATATACTATTCTAAATCAACTTTTCGCGATGTTTTAAAATGTGCAATTAGACTTTTTCTATAACTTCTAAGTTTTAATATTATTAAAAAATAGTTTTTACATATAAAAAAAAATAATTAAGAACAAAAAAAATTGTTTTAAATTAATACTGATTTGATATAATATTTAATATTAATTTGATTATTAATAAGTTAAAAATAAGGAAAATGACATATTTAACCAATTTTGTTAATCGTTTAAAGTTGATTGTTGTAAATGTTTATAATAAAAAAAAAAAATTTATTTTACCATAACTTTTAGCTCAATTGGTAAGTTTGACATTGACATAATTAAATAGAAAATTTTATGACAATTAAAAAAATTGTATCGTTAAGATCAATATGCAGTCAGAAAGTTTTATAATTACTATTTATTGTAAATTTATCAGAAAAGCTCAATATTTTTTTGCATTTTTATGGTAATAGATAACTTAAATAGAAGTAATAGTAATAATTTCCTAGGAACTTTTGTTGTTTGTTGAAAAGATTCTATAATTGAAATATTGAGAACTTAATTAATTTTAATGATTTACTTTAACTAAATGTACCAATCAAAACAAAGTTGTTAAAAAGATTTACTCAATTGAGTTTATTATAAAATTTGATTATATTTGTAAAAATCAATTGTTAATTCAGGAGAAAAAACAATCATTTTTTTTAGAAATGATTTATATAGCAACACGTTAGAAAAAAATTTGAATATTATAGTCTAATAGTAGCACACACAAACAGAGTAATAAAATTATTAAATTACAAAGTAAAATGATTTAATTTTGTAGTTGAAACCTATCATATCAAACTTCATTCGTTAATAAATATTTTGAAAACATTAGAAATTAATGATTTTAATTGTCTTTATGGAGACGATGTAATAACTAACTGTTTAATTGATAAATTAGAATTTTTTTTTCAATTTTTGAGAGTAATATCTTCAACTAGATACGAATTGTAGTAATTTGACGTATTGTTGAAAAAAGTAGGTCAAGTTAGAGCAGAGAAAATAAATGATAGTCACAAAAAAATATCTTCTCGGCTTTGCATCGAAGCGAAAACTTAAAATATAGTAAAATAATTTTAATACGAATAAGAAATTTCTTCTTGCAAGGGGCGACTAAAGTGATGGGATCCTTGATCTTTATTGAAGTTATTGAATCTAAATGTGATAAAAATCAAACGAGTTAAAATTTATACTAACTTAAAAAGAATTAAGAAAAAATGCAAAAAATTCATTGCCATATGCGGGTTGGAACCTCGTACCCCAAGCGTGTAAAACATAAATTTTACCAACTCGGCAACCGTACGTTGCTTCCGGCGGTTGAAAAATTGGCTATTTAAGCTAGTTCAAATTTCAAAGTTATTTTTCTCGACTTAAAAGAAACAAACATATTTAAATAAGTTTAACTATCTATACTATATCAATTTTAATTTATATAATATTTATGAAAATCTGTACTCCCCTTGTCAGGTATTTTAAAATAAAATAAAATACAAAACCCAGAATTTTAACACAAAAATAGCATATTTTTGCATACGGTAGTCATTTTTACCATGAAGACAAATCCAGAGGTCAAATTTTTTTTTTTCACATTAAAGTATATTACATAAGCTTTAATTTAAGATATATTTAAAAGTGTCAGTATTTCCGGAATACTTTCAAAAATTAAATTGAAAATATCGTAGTAACAATACGCATGTTTAAAGTTTTGACCCCCCTTGTTAAAGGGGTATGATCCGATTTACAAAAAAAGCGTGCCAGATGAAAGGGGTATATAAATATTTATTATAAAAAAATAATAATATTGATCCATACATTTTTCCAAAAGTTATATAAAATATAAATTAAATAATATAACATATAAAATCGAGATTTTTTTCACGGAAATCGTACGTTTTTCTTTAACTTTGATGTCCGTTTTCACCACGAAGACAAGTCCAGAGGTCAAATTTTTTTTTTTCAAATTAAAGTATATTACATAAGCTTTAATTTAAGATATATATAAAAGTGTCAGTATTTCCGGAATACTTTCAAAAATTAAATTGAAAATATCTTAGTAACAATACGCATGTTTAAAGTTTTGACCCCCCTTGTTAAAGGGGTATGATCCGATTTACAAAAAAAGCGTGCCAGATGAAAGGGGTATATAAATATTTATTATAAAAAAATAATAATATTGATCCATACATTTTTCCAAAAGTTATATAAAATATAAATTAAATAATATAACATATAAAATCGAGATTTTTTTCACGGAAATCGTACGTTTTTCTTTAACTTTGATGTCCGTTTTCACCATGAAGACAAATCCAGAGGTCAAATTTTTTTTTTTCAAATTAAAGTATATTACATAAGCTTTAATTTAAGATATATTTAAAAGTGTCAGTATTTCCGGAATACTTTCAAAAATTAAATTGAAAATATCTTAGTAACAATACGCATGTTTAAAGTTTTGACCCCCCTTGTTAAAGGGGTATGATCCGATTTACAAAAAAAGCGTGCCAGATGAAAGGGGTATATAAATATTTATTATAAAAAAATAATAATATTGATCCATACATTTTTCCAAAAGTTATATAAAATATAAATTAAATAATATAACATATAAAATCGAGATTTTTTTCACGGAAATCGTACGTTTTTCTTTAACTTTGATGTCCGTTTTCACCACGAAGACAAGTCCAGAGGTCAAATTTTTTTTTTTCAAATTAAAGTATATTACATAAGCTTTAATTTAAGATATATATAAAAGTGTCAGTCTTTCCGGAACATTTTCAAAAGTTAAGTTGAAAAAGTTCTACTTTCTATACGCATTTTAAAAGGTTTGCACCCCCCCTGTATAAAGGGAAATGGTCCGATTTTAAAAAAAAGTATGTCGAATGAAAGAAGTATATATAAAGTATTTATCATTAAAGAATAAAGTTGATTCATGCATTTTTTAAAAAGTTATAGCAACATAATGTTAAAAAATGTAAAATATAATATCAAGAATTTTTTCACAAAAATAGCATATTTTTGCATACGGTAGTCATTTTCACCATGAAGACAAGTCCAGAGGTCAAATTTTTTTTTTTCAAATTAAAGTATATTACATTAGCTTTAATTTAAGGTATATATAAAATTGTCAGTCTTTCCGGAACATTTTCAAAAGTTAAGTTGAAAAAGTTAATTTTTTGTAAAAAAGTTACCATTTTGAAACCCCATCCTTTGGGCTGTTAAAGGGTCAAATGTTCACAAAAATATATAAAATGATAGGTAATTATCTAAGGTATCTATAAAAAAAAAAATTATATTGATTCGGTCATTTTTAAAAAAGTTATGGCAATTTTAAGTAAAAAAAATTGAAAAAATATCGAAAATTAGCGATTTTTAAATTTGTAATTTTTTGGGGGATTTCCCCCGTTTACGGGGAACGAGGGAATTTTTTTCAATTTTTGAGGGTAATGTCTTCGACTAGATACGATTTGTGATCTTTTGACATATTGTTCATCAAAATCGGTCCAGCGAGAGCTGAGATTGAGCGTTCACAGACACAAAAAAAAAAAAAAATAAATAAAAAAATAAAAAAACACATCATAGTAAAATTAATACCTTCTCAGCTTCGCATCGAAGCTAAAAAAGACGCTTCGATACGAATCTTCAGATAGTGTTTAATTTTAAAAAATTGGTGAATTATTCCAAAAGCTACATGATCTGCTAGTTCCTTATTGATATCCTGATTAAGATAAAGTATGTCAAATAAAAGAGAGATTATTAAAAAATATTATTTCTCATAAAAAAATTGTGTTGATCCATACACTTTTTAATAAGTTATAGCGTTATAAAGTTAAAAAGTTCACCATGAAGACAAAATAAAGTCCGAAATTTTTTTTTTTTCATAATGAAGTACATTGCATTAGTTTTAATTTAAAATATATATAAAAGTGTCAGAACTTCCGGAACACTTTCAAAAGTTAGGTTGAAAAAGTTGTCATTTTAAATCTCTTTATATGGGCAGGTAAAGGGTCACATTTATAAAAAAAATACCAAATGAAAGGTAATGATATCATGCATCTATATAAAAACAAATTATATTGATTTGGTTATTTTTAAAAAAGTTATGACAATTTTAAGTAAAAAAAATTTCAAAAATTAGCGATTTTAAAAATTGTAATTTTTTTGGAGGTTTCCCCCATTTACGGGGAACGAGGGAAATTTTTTCAATTTTTGAGGGTAATTATTACATAGATTATTTTGCCTATTGAGCTTACGTTTTTTGTTAATGATTTGATGTCTGGTATTTGAAGTTGGTTTCGGAAATAAGTAGACAGTTTGTCCATAACGCCAAACGTAGAACTTAGTAGTGTCATACTGAATGTCTTTATCATATTGCATCATTATTGGATTTCCTGTGTATTATAGAGTTCTGTCGGCAAAAACAGGGATGTCAAGAATTTCATCAGACATCTCGCAGAGTTGATTGACTGATATCTGGATAAATGAAAGAATGAACTTTTAATTGTGTTTATGTTGTATCATTTTTTGTTGTGTTTATATTATTCAGTTCAACATTATTGGTGCTATAATGTTGTTGATTTTTGTGCATAAAGTAATAAGTTATATTATTGAATATTCCATCGAATAATCTCAAACTCTAACCAAAGGTATTGTATAATAAATGTAAAATTCTCACACGAGTTAATAATAGAGGTTAGAATTTTAATTGTAAAAAAATACTTAAAATTCCAGACATGAATGTACCAAAATATATGAACCATCCCCAAATTTGATGTAATTTATCTTCTACCATTGAACTTATAACTGAAGGATCAATAACTTTGTGTAGATTTATTTAGTCTGTTCATGATATCCTAATGTTTGACGAACAATATTGTTTTGTATTGTTGTAATTTCTTGAGCGAATATTAGGTGTTTTTGTAATGCTTGCATTATATCTCAATTATAAATGCCAGCGGACATTAATTATTCCGGGGATTTATAATTCCATGAAAATTTGGTTTCTGGTTTTAATATCTGTGGTGTTTTGACATCAATTAAATGTGGATTGAGTCTAAACCATTCTCCATCTAAGAAGTAAGGACATGGTAATCTATTGTTACAAGTAGTTTCTGTCCCATATTTTTGTAATATGTGTGGTTTTGGTACCATAAAGAATGATTGATTTTGATACGGGTTTTATTGAAACCCGTAATTCATGAAAATAAGTATTTTTTTTTGCCATTTCGACTAGCACTGGTTTGCATTTCATGAGGTAGATGATTTCTCCACTGAATATTGCCATACAACCAGGAGTTTCACATATGGTGTAAACAAATTCTGCTAAACTGTATGAGGATAGACATCTTTTTAAACTAGGCTCTGCTTATGTGAATTATGTTGGTATTTATTTATAATTTAACTTTTTAAAAATTATAATGCTTAAATTTGTTCAAATAAGGTTGAGATCATTCATACAAAGTTTCAGGTAAAGTTATCCTAAATGGCAAATGGGTTGAGTTTGTTGTGGAGGAGAGTTTTTTGATTATTTCTTTTTATATTAAAAATTATACGAATGTTAAGAAATCTATAAGAACCTTATTTGTTTATCTTATTATTTCCTATAAAAGTTACTCATATAAAAAAAGACAGATATCTAATATTTAACTGTAAAAATAGGTCATAACACACACATTTTTAGGTTTAACAGCAAACACGAAGTATTTTATTACTTTTTATACTCCTGACGATCTATTTGAGTTATAGAAAAATGTATCGTATATAAGTTATAGTTGGTCTATTTTCAAAAATAAATTACTTGAAGTATATCTTTCTAAACTCATCAGTCAATGAAATAATTAGAAATGTATAGCTATTTGAATATCTATAAAAAAATATGAAAACGTATAAGTAAACAAAAATATTTTATGAATTAATATAAATAACCTAATCTATAAAATATTTGTAATGTGCTTAAAACATAAAATTTACTTTTTAGAATCCGGGTATTTTTTTCTATTTTCTTTAGAACTAATAATATATATTGTTTTTGAGTTTGATATTGGACGATTTTTTCATTATTATTTTCAATAAATTTAACTCCTCGTTATGCGATAACATTGACTACTGGTAAGTTTTGTTATAGCTCTCATCAAACTATCATTTCGGTGTATCGTTATTCAACAAATTTATATATATGTATATATATTAGTTTATATTAAAGCGTTTGAAAAATTCTTTAGAATTAACATTAATAAATTATTCAAGGCTTTTACTTAATAATTTAGATGCGTGTTGTGGCTTGAGAATGTAGGATTTGCTATTTCTTCTTCTACTTCTGAATTGAGAACTACAACCATTTTTCTTTTTTCTATTACTGTAACGTTATCATAAAATGATAAAACTACAGCTTCCACAATTGATCACAAATTTTTTTATAGATATTTCTGATATTGTTCAATCGATAAATTTATATTTTGTAAGATCTTTTAAGAATAAAATTATGATTAGGACTTGTTTGATGCATTGAACCAATTGTGCAATAAATGTGCAAACACTAGCGACAGGCTATTCTTAATTGTTTGTAGTAAAATTCCCTACCATTGTGTGAAAATAATTGTGATTGGAGAATTAATATTCAATAAAACGACAAAGTAAATTGTAAAATTTTTCATTATAAATAATTAAATTGATTTCTTCTTTTTTAATTTTCAGTTTAACACTTAGTTAAGTATATTTTAAAAACAATTCTTAATACTGCAACTAAAAATTGGCCATAATGATAGCCACAAGAGGAGACTATCCTAAATACTCTATTAAGGTATTTTAAAATTAGCAAAATTGTTTCTAAATAAACTTATTAGTAGATAGATGGTAAAAATCGATAAAACTAGTTAAATGAAAATCCATAAAAACAAAAAACGATAATATCAATATCATTAATTAAATCGAAATCGAAAATGTTTAAATTGACATTTTTATTAATACAAAAGTTATAAAATTGTTATATTAATAAGCTGAATTGAAATCAAAAACGAAAAAAATTATATCGTTTTCAAGCCTTGGTTCTATATTAAAATTATATTTCTATAATTTTAGGTTCAAAGAAGTAATAAAATTATACCTGAGCATACACCCAAGGTAAATAAAGAATAACTAATTTATTTAATTTAATTCAATTAAAAAAAAGGAATAATAAAAAAACATTTCAC
Organism: Daktulosphaira vitifoliae; assembly: GCF_025091365.1. Classification (NCBI taxonomy): domain Eukaryota; kingdom Metazoa; phylum Arthropoda; class Insecta; order Hemiptera; family Phylloxeridae; genus Daktulosphaira; species Daktulosphaira vitifoliae. The sequence continues at coordinate 57,743,539 of NW_026099572.1, forward strand.
AATTTATGGTATATGTATTTTTGTATCTTTTTCAAATAATAATACAACTTTGTTGTATCCCTAACAGCTATATAAATAAATGAAACCTTTGAGTCCTAACTGACACAAGTATAAACTTTTTCTCATATGACACAACCAAGGGGTATGTCCAAAACTATCAGCTGTAGCCTAAAAGAGTAATAAGACTACGGTACTGTTACCAGCACAAATTACTCATTAAGTTACTACCAAGGTCATGTCGTATAGAGACCCAGCTGTATTTTAAAGAGAAACACCTTATATCTTTACTTATAATAACATAAAAGGAAAAATAGTTTAATTATGATGCAAAAGTAATAATTAAAAAATATAATTTAAAAAAATTAAACGTGAAAAACAAAAATACTTTTAGAGTACAATGAAGTAATACACGATAGTAAGAATTATTGTCAAAATGAGCAACACAAAAATAATATTACCCACGGTACACCCGAAGTACTCTTTTCTACAATTTATTCCATTCCGTCTTAAATACTAGAACATTTTGTTTTTTAAATCTTGCACAAAGTTAATAATACAACGATTCCCAAAAATGTTTATAAATATTTACTTCCTGGATTAATAGCAATAGATTATGAAATTATAATTATGTTACTATTAAACCAAATATTAAATAAAATGTTTTTACTTTTAGCTTTAAAGATAATAGGCTACATTATATTATATAATTTCAGAATCAAGAAAGTAAAAAACATTTACTTGAACTAGCACCAATGGTATGTATGGAATAACTAACCGAATAATGTTAAAAGGTTTAATAAAAAAATTTCAGGATATTGCCTATTAAATAAAAATAATTTTAAGAATTAAAATGAAATTTGTCTAAAATCATAACTTTGTAACTATATATTAAGGAGAATGAAAGAAAAATATCTATGACTGAATCTGCACTCTTAGTAAGTATAAATTTATTTATTTAAGTATATCGATGCAAAATAAAATAACTAAATTAATCATAATTAATTTTAAAAATTTCGAAGAATTTTCATTTTTTGTATAATGTTTCTTGTGAATAAAAATGACATTCTCTTTAAAAAATACTAGTTATATTCCAGTATACACAAGTCACTTATACAAAGTGTTCAGTAAGTAACGAAACAGGTCAATTGTTATTAGTAATGAGAACAATTAAAACCCGTTTCTTTACTTACTGAACATTCTATATATTTATAATAGAGTTTATGTTCAAAACTTTTATTTTTTGTTAAAATAGCTACATAAAAATGGAAATATTAATAATAAGCAAAATTATTATGCTAATAAAAAAAAAAGCAAAAAAACACATGCGCGCATTAAGGTGAAAGGTTAAAAACGGTAGCACAGTGGGGTCGAGGCACAGTGTGGACGAGGCATAGATGGGACAAGTATAGATGATATCTGACAGTGATTAAAATCACTATCATAAGAAACGCTTCGATGCAAATCTGTAGATAGTGTTTCCTTTAGAGAAATTGGTGAAATATTTTAAAAGCAACATGAACTCTTATTTCTTTAATTATATCCTGATTAGTAGTTCTTTGATTTTAAAATATAATATATGAATAAATACTAATTATAGTTTTTAAATTTAGTATGAAATTGTGAGGCCAGCTATGATGTATGGTTAATAGTGTTGGGCGGTTGATAAGAAAGTAGAGCAGAGAATAAGTGTAGCAGAGATGAGAATGCTTAGTTGGATGAGTGGAGTGACTAGAGAAGATAGGATAAGGAACGAGCATATAAGAGGAAGTATAGGTGTTGCGTCAATCGTGGATAAGATGACAGAAAATAGACTTAGATTGTTTAGTCATGGTATGAGGAAAGAAGAATCGAAAGCTGTAAGAACAGTTATAGAAATGAATGTTGAAGGAAGAAGAGATAGAGGAAGACCAAAAAAGAGATGGAGGGATGCTATTGAATGCGATTTGAGGACAGCTGATGTGAGCGTAGAAGATGTGGGAGATCGTGTCAAGTGGAATCTTAGGATAAGGGTGCCCGACCCCAAGTAGTTGGGATTAAGGCAAAGAAAAAGAAAAATATTACCAGATATTCCGGTGGCAATTGACATAATATGATTGTTATTTCGGAATGTACAATTTAGCGTTTAGTTGGGTTTAAATAATATAGCGTCAAATCAATTACCTACTCTATCGGTTGTATCTCAATATACACTACACTTTAATGATACAATAAATAAATAAACTCACACATACACACATATGCATTTATAACATTGTGTCTAATGTAAGTATAACATGATAAAAAGTAACCGTAAAATGAAAAAAATGGAATATAAATTTTATTACTCATATTAAATGTAATGTAACTCGAAAAATATTTGTTTAAATGAAAAAATATAAGATTATATTTTTATTTATAATTGTCTTTTAAACAACTTTTGTGCGAAACTTTTTTTTGTAAGTTAAATATTTTTTTTTGAGAAAATTAAGAAAGCTCATATTTTTGAACTTTTGCGAGGATTTAAAAAAAAAGCTCAATTCCAATCTTGAGGACTATTAGTATGTCATTATACATATTTTAATTCAACTTTTAAAAAAACAAAATTTTTTCCGCAATTTTTCCTTTGTTGACTGGCCTAGATGTCAATTTTAAACTTGTAATTGAGCTAAAAGTTATGGTAATATATTCAATTTATTTTACTATAAACTTTCATAAATCTTTATCAAAAATTTTTCATCAACTTTAAAGAACCAAAAAAATAGGTTAAAATTGAAAATTTGGACTGATTATTTTTAACATATTAAAAATCAAATCAGTAATAATTTGAAAACAAATTTTTTTTTCTTTTAATTATTATTTTATATATATAATTAGTAATAATATAAAAAATTAGAAGTGATAGAAATAGTCTACTTGCAGATTTGAAAACAACGCAAAAAGTTGATTTAGAACAGTATATTTTTGCTTCTGATGAAAGTTCCTTGTAGTCCAGTGCATTTTTTTATAGTAACAAACAGTTTTTATTGAAAATTATTGTATCAAGCCCTTTAAATTTTTATACACGTAAAAGTAAAGCAAAATATAACTTCTTTATTATTTTT
>NW_026099572.1:57750117-57818177 GCF_025091365.1 Daktulosphaira vitifoliae
AAAAAAAAAAAAAAAAACACATCATAGTAAAATTAATACCTTCTCAGCTTCGCATCGAAGCTAAAAGGTCATTAGCCCCAGTTGATAAATTTGAGGGACTAATAATTTTATCAAGATTTGAAATATACCTTTGATAACGGGAATTTTTTCTTTTTTAATTTAATTTAATTTATTTTACACTTCTATTTAATTATAACAATTTATCATATAATTTTTCATACATGATATTTATGTAATATATTAAATATAAACAGATTTTTATCTGAGTGCGGTAGAAAATAGATATTAGTATTCAGTAAAAATGACTAAAACTCGCATATTTCTATATTATAGCATAAATATTGCATTTTTAATAATAAGATAGTTTCGGGTAATAAGGCTCATCTAAAGGAAATTTGAAATATAACAATAAAAACTATATCAAAATCAACTAATTTTAATGTTAAGTAAACCTATAGATTCATTACTCATAAAATATAAACAAAAAATGGCAACTTTTGTTGTAAACAAAAACAAATCAAACATTTTTAATACCTATATATATAAATTTTTAAATTAGTCATACAAATTATGTAATTCTTAGTTTTTATAATGTAAATTATGACCAACTTAAATTTGGCCTATCCAGTTTTATTGTTTTTGTTTCCTGAAACGAGTACAAATTAAGGGGGCTATAATTATTCATTTATAATCATGAATTTATTACTAATGTATTAATTTATTTAATAATATATTAATTTAGATAAAAAATTTTAGCTTCGATGCGAAGCGGAGAAGGTATTAATTTTACTATGATGTGTTTTTTTTTTTTTTTATGTCTGTTGCCACTTTTTCTCAGCTCTCACTGGACCGATTTCTTTCAAAAATACGTCAAAAGATCACAAATCGTATCTAGTTGAAGACATTACCCTTAAAAATTGAAAAAAATTCCCTCGTTCCCCGCAAATGGGGGAAATATCCAAAAAAATTACAAATTTAAAAATCGCTAATTTTCGAAATTTTTTCACTTTTTTTTCTTAAAACTTCCATAACTTTTTGAAAAATCAACAAATCAACATAATTTTTTTTTATACTAAAACCTTAGATATTTACCTTTCATTTGATATCATTTTTTTGAAAATCTATCACTTAACCTGCTCATTGGGGGGGATTTAAAATGGCAACTTTTTTACAAAAATTAATTTTTTCAACTTAATTTTTGAAAATGTTCCGGAAAGACTGCGTCCTTTAAACATATATCAAATTAAAGCTTATTTTATGTACTACAAAATGAAAAAAAAAAATTTGTCCCGACACTTTTTTTTCTACATTTAAACGGCTGCCGTAGTTAAAAAAACACTATTTTTGTGTTAAAATTTTCGATTTTCGATTTTAAATTTTCAACTTAAAAATGCTATAACTTTTTGAAAAATGTATATATCAGCACAAATTTTTTTTTTCTAAATACATTATAAGTACATCTTTCATTTGACATACTTTTTATTAAAATTGGACAATTTCCCCTTATATAGGGGGCGTTCAAAACTTAAAATATTGTAAAAAACATAGATCTTTTTCAACTGAACTTTTGAAAATGTTCCGGAAATACTGCGTCCTTTAAACATATATCAAATCAAAGGTTATGTTATATACTATCAAATGAAAAAAAAAAATTTGTCCCGACATCTTATCTTCTATGTGCAAATGGCTGTCGAAAATTTAAAAAAAAATGTAATGTTTGCGATAAAAATTACATTTTATCGGGATGTTTTTTGTACTTAAAACTGCCATAACTTTTTCAAAAATGAACAAATAAAAATAATATTTTTTTGTATTGAAACCTTAGATATTTCCCTTTCATTTGATATAATTTTTTTTGAAAATCTAACACTTATTCTGCTCACTGGGAGGATTTAAAATAGTAACTTTTTTACAAAAAATAACTTTTTCAACTTAATTTTTGAAAATGTTCCGGAAATACTGCGTCCTTTAAACATATATAAAATTAAAGCTTATTTTATGTACTACAAAATGAAAAAAAAAAATTTGTCCCGACGATCTATCTTCTATACGCAAATGGCTACCATATTGAAAAATATACTATTTTTGTATGATAATTATGGGTTTTGTATTTTATTTTAATAGAAGTTGATGTTGCTTTTGCAATTATCCATCAATTTTTTAAAATTAAACACTATCTACAGATTTGCATCGAAGCGTTTCTTATGATAGTGATTTTAATCACTGTCAGATTAAATCTATACTGGACCCTACTATGCAATGTCTCCACTATGCCGCGACCCCACTGTGCTACCGTTTTTTTTAATTGTTTTTTTGTTTAATTTAATATACAAACCTTATTTGAATTTTTACAATTTCCCATCATAGACGAATAAATATTATATAACTGACTTGATTGATAAACAAATAACAGCACTACATTCTAAAAAATTGTTTCCGATTATACATCATAATAACAATCCAGGTATACCTGCCAGAAATTACAACTTTATAATTTTGATAAAACTAACTAAACGTTGGCAAAAAATGAATGATATAACAAACATTACTCAAAACTACAAATTTAACAGAATATTCATAATAAAAGTTAATATTTAAAATTATATTTTTAATAAGAAAAAATGCAATTTAAAAAGAAATAAGTACATTAGCAATTATAATTAATAATCGTTCAAGTAATTAAAATGTAAAAATGTTTTCATATTATCTTATCGTTGATAATTTTTGTAACTGATGAGGAATTGTACAACATTATTGTAAAATATTGGCACAATAATGTAAAACTTCATAACGGCCTAAACCACTGAAATTGCTGCCAATCAAAGAGATTTTATCTGTTTTCATAGTCTGTGCTTCTATATTTGAAATTCCACGTTTTTATTTTTTAATTTATGCTTCAATAACTACGTGAGTAAATACAGATAATATAATTCGAACCATGACATAATTTAATATAATATAGATAATAATAATTAAATAATACATAATTTAAAATAAAAAGTCATAAAAGTATGAAATAATAGAAATCTACAATGGAAAATAGCATAATTATGTGATATATTTTTGTTATCCGTGTAGCAAAACCGCTTCACACAATGAATGACTCTGAACTGGCGATATCGCGTTTGAGACGCCATTTCGAATGTTAGCTACCTATATTTGTGACCGATTAAAAAATATTAAATTGGATTTTTATTGCTTAGGCCTTATTACTCGACAGAATTTTTTACCTGATATTACTTTATTAGAGATATTTTTTTTTAATTTTGCAATAAGTTATAAAATGAAAATACCTTTTCAGCTTCACATCAAAGATAAAAATATATGAATATTTTTTCATGTGTTTTAATCAAATAGTTAAATAATCCTATATTCAACATATTTTCTTTTATTAATAAATATTAAAATTTTGGAATTCACAAAAAGAGTGATTTTAAAATTTGTTTCTAAAAAATAAGATTTTTAAATAGTTACTTTTCAGCACTTTTCTTACAAAAAAGTATTTATAGATCAATTAAAAATTTAAGACGAATATTTTAAAACATCTAAAAACATTTAGAAGATGATATTTTAAAATTTTTTGTTTGAAAATAACCTAGATTCCCAAAAATGTTAACCCCTATGATATTTTTACAAGCCTATTAATATTTGTATTAGTTAACCTTAACTCAGTAAATTAATGAGATTTAACTATTAATTCGATTTATTTGAAACATTATTAACTTTTGCTATTAACTCATGAAATTTTTTGTTGCACTTTTTAATAAATTTTTAATATTTTAATGAGTTAAAATATATATATGACACATATATATATATATATGTCTAAATATATTATTTTAAAAATAAAAACTAATATTTAATTCCTATTAGAACAATTTGTAGTTAACCTTAAGAGGGTTCACTAGAAATTTTTTTAAAAATTAATATCATTTTATATAATAGTATATTGTTTCATTTTTCCAGAATAACGGAAAAATACAACCGGGTTACAACAATGTTGATGATGTAAGTGTTTAAAATTAGCTAATTATTTTTATCCAGTTAAAATACATACCCAAATTGCTCTAATATTTAAAATGATAACCTTTTTTATTCACAATAAATCCTAGAAAGTCGTTTATTAGTTAAGAAAAAAATAATTTTAATTATATACTTAATATAAATCCAGAAATTTAAAATTCAGTAAGATTGTTTAACATTATTTAACATGATATTGCTTCTTGTCAGTTTTGTATACTCGCGAGCAATAAAATATGAATTAAACTTATTTATGCAAATCTATTCACGACTTATGTTTTAAACGACTATTTAGAGTTTATATAATTTAATTATTTTTAGACATAAAACATTATCAAACATATTGGTGGGCTATTAGGTCAAATGTTGATTTTAAAAAGAAAGTAATTTAAATAATTGTTTTATTATCAAGATAATCTTAAGTTTATAATTTGTCAATAGTATGCCGTGTACAATCCATCGCTATTCCTCAACGGGAAATATTGAACATTTTCCATGTACACAGCAAGAACTTCCGCTTATGCATGCTAATGTTTGGCCACAGTGCATCATATTTTTATTGTATATTGCACGTCCTATTGCGACCTGAGTTGAGACCAATTAAAGGTTGGGCCTATCCGTCACTGAAGTATTTCCCTCTTAAACAACTACCCTTCTTGGAGTCACTAATTCTTCATCCGATATCGTTTGTCTCTATTTGCCCTGTATCTGGCGAAGACTCGTAATATCCTGACGCGCAAGGTTATTTGCACATATATTTGATATTCGTCAATCTGTATAGTCGTTGCCTCATCATTGGACCAATGTCATCATTCACGTCTTCAGCATTTCTACACATACATACTTTTTACTGCTATTATTCACCATTTATCTATTTTACTTTATTAACAGTACAGTCTTTTTTCAATTTTTTATTATATATCTTTGCTGTTTTGTTCGTCAGCTATTTTAGTTATAAGGACCCTCTACGATTTTTAATTATAAATTATTAAAGAACTTTTAATATATTTGTTTTTGTTATCTACATAATCTCTATACGTCTATGCGTCATTTGTTGAATGTGCAATTACCCAAGGTAAGCCCTCTCATCCACTCCTCTAATGAATGTAAATAGGGTTCAGGAAAGACGGTAATCTAATACTTAAAAGTCCTACTGTCTAGCGAATCGAAACGAAAATTATTATTGTTTCGTTCGAGACAGCTGTACATATTTAATTATTACAATTATTAAATTGGGACGGTGTGACCGAGTCGGTAACGCGGCAGTGCTTGACGCGCACTGACTCGGGTTCAAAACTCGGTCACGGGCGGCTTCATTTGCCGAACGATGATCAGTTGGGTTATTGGAGTCACCATCCCATTCTCCGGCGACGGACTAATCACGCAGTATAAATGGTTAAGAAAACCTCCCCCTAGGGGGACGTTGCTATGGTCCTTAATGGACTAATAAAAGCAATAAAAAATATTAAACATTTTTGGAACAAAAAAACCTATGGCTATAACAAATAATGTTTTGTTTTTTTTAAAAAAAATTTTTTTTTCTTTTCTGTTTCCTTACTTTTTAAAATAAAATATGAGATCATATTTTATCTAGAACATAAGGGAGTGGAATATAGATTTAAATTATAAACAAAGTATAATATAATTTACTGATTTTTCTAAAATGCATTTATGTTACTAAATTATAATACAAACATTGTTTAATTTATTAACTGGGCCATAAATATACAAGAACAATAAAATGTTGTTGTTGAGAATAGTTGAGAGTAAAAATCCCGATGAGTGGAATCTGGGTTTAATCAACTTGCCTAAAAATTGAGTATGAATAGTCTTAAAAATATTTTTTAATTTTATCAAATTATACCTTAGAAATTATTATAAGAATATGCATACATTTATTAATAATTAGCAAATATTTTAATACATTGAGACAAATGTTGTGAGGGTGGGTCGCTCCGTACCACTACTTATATTTATTATGTATATTCCATTGCGTTTAATCTTATTCAAAAAACAATTTTCTTATTTTTGTCTCTGTTTTGTACGAAGCAGTAAGACAATTAATTGTGCACTGCACTAGATTTTCAACTTATCTTAAGCCTGTATACGATTAACTAAAGAAGCTGATGAGAGGACACACCTGATTGGATGCCGAGTGGGTGTCGGCTAACATCCAATAAATGACGCGAAAACAAAAATTACATAACAAATAAATACATAGAGTACAAGATTCACCAATAAGTATCTTAAATTTAAGGAGTAGCGAGGGGTCTTAAATACTAATGGCTGGCAAAGCAAAATACAAAATTTAACTGAATAAATGAAGTCGATGATAGATTTGAGCAGACTGTATGAGATATCGTATTAATGATGTTAAAACTCGTTGACGACTGATGTGGGTTCCACGGTAATGGAAATGCTCAGCACAAACGCAAAAAGGCGCCGAAAATAATTAAGCGCTACAAGGAAGATGTATAACTTGTATGTAACGTAGATGTTCTTCAGTAATGGTCAGGGTTTCAATCACTGAAGGTGTGCAAGGGCACGCCTTTAAGACTGAGCACAATGGTGCACCATAATTTTAGTACTTGTTTTGTACAAAAAATTATGGCGCACGATGACCGAAAAATAGACAAGCCAGTGAAAGCGCTTGTTGTAAAGGGTGACACATAAAAATATTTGTACAGACCGAGAAATGTACACAGCAGACAACTGACGCGTAGCCTGTCGATTTGCCATGCTGGTTTGCGAGGGATAGGCGACGCTAGAAATCAGTTATCACGTAATATGTACTCAGCGGTATTTATAACAGCTGATCCACTAGGTCTTTAATAAAGGCGCTCTCGCCAAACAGTCTCTATATTTAAGATTAAATGATATGTTATGATTTTTTTAGCTTTGTGGAAATTCACGACCTGCTACAGAATATCCTAATGTAAGTATTGATTATAAGTAAATCGTAATACGTCATTTAATTTTTCTAAATACAATTTTATTGATGTTTTAGGAAAACACATTAGAGCCAACCTATTCGAGTGATCATGTGACTGGACATGTATATAATTAATTTTAATTAAATCATTTATTATTAATATGGACTTACCTTTTTACATACTATAGTACAACCATTTTTTACAATTATATTTGTTTTTAAGCCTTAATAGATAAAGGGTGCAGGACTTCTTAATTTTGTTTTATGAAACTGAAAAAATTGCTTTTTTTATGATCAATAATTGAATTATCGGATATTTTTATTTTATTAAATCGTCTAATGATATTTATAGTTTTTCATACGAAATTTGTGGCGTGAGGTGACATGGTGGTTACACTAGTTGTTGAAAAAACTCTAGTGTTAAGCCGCGCCTATCACCGTAGGTGAACGGATGGGTGACCACGCGTGCATTTCTGCGGTGGCGAAAAAAACACCATGTTCCCAGTTCAGAAGGCAACGGGAAACTACTGAAATTAAATTTCCCCAGGATATAGCAATCCAGTTGGGATTAACCAACCCAACAGTTGTAAAAAAAATAAAATAAAAAATTAACAAGAAGATTCATTTTAAACTTAATACTATTCTATTAAAAGCTTTTAAACGTAATTATTGAATGAGATATATAACATAATAGGTAAACTTAAAATATATACATTTTTTTTTTATGAAGTATGAGTTGATTTATTTAACGATATTAAAAAATTGTTTTTTTTTAGTTCTTTTTAAAAAGAAAAATGTTGTTGACACTTCTTATTTATTAAGGCTTAATTTTATAAAATCTGATATCATTAAAAATGATATGAAGTTTAATTTATTACAATAATCTCTTAGCTTCGATGTGATATTAATTAATAAACAAAAACATAACAGAAAATTTCATTTTTTAACAATTTGTATTTTGAAAAATGTAGTACAGTCAGAACATGACATAATGAAGACCAGTATAGATTGAAACCTGATAGTGGTTAATAGCACTCTCAAAATGCTTTAATGCGATTGTGCATATAAAGTTTTAAGACATTTTTCTAATTTCGTAAAATTAAGGGTACTGTTTTTATTTTTGTAACTGATTACTTCAACTAAATTTGTACTCCGTTTAACATAACCCACTCAATTACTTACAAAATAAAAATAACTTTATGAATATATTCTTACTGTTTTTAGAGACATTATATAATTCTTAATTTATTAATTATTAAGTCTTTTTGTTTGTACTCGGGCGGGGGGGGAAATGAAACCAAGAAACTTCTAGTGATAATAATAGAAGCACCCATGCTTCAACTCTAGTTATTACTTTAATTTTCTTAATTACATCAGTATCAGTAGCAGTATTAATTGTGCATGGAAATTGTTTGAAAAAGTAAAGTTGACACTCTTATAATGGTATAAAGGAAAAACCAATAAATAAAATAATAACTGATAAATTAAGAAGTATTTGTATCTAAAAAAAGTAATCAGTTGAGTAGGTTATAATAAACGGGTTACCTATAAATCATCAATGAGAGCCGATTATTTTTATAAACAGACATAAAAAAACATATTAATGTAATATAAATGTTTTACAGTTTCGCAACAAAGATAAAAGTTTAAAAAAATATTAAAATTTTTTATTACAAAAAACTTTTAAGGGGATCCCCTCCTTTTACAGTAACGAGAAAATTTTTTTGAGAAAATATGGCAAAATACACACTCACAAAAGATTACATCATGTTAAAACCAATATGTTCACGTATCACATTGAAGCTAAATTATAAAAATTATATCAGTTATTTAACAATTTATGAGCTGCTTAAAATAATATTTCAGACAACAGATTATGCATCGAGTTTCAATACTAACGAAGTAATTAGCTAAACAAAAATTTAAAATCTTAAATAATAGAAATATAATTTGGAAAAAAAAATTTAATATTTTTATGGAATTATTAATACAGTAAATTTGTTGCACATACACACAAGATAGCCGTATCGTGTTTGAGAAATATTACTTTAGGGTAATATTTCTCTATTGTATCTATAAACCTTAGGGTAAATTAAACAAAAAATTACTTTTTTATTATATTCTTTAAAAAAATTTCAAAGCAAATTCAATGGTACAAACCCAGAAGTTCTGTTTTTAAAATTCAAAGATATATTGCGTTTTAAATTACCAAATATGAAAAGCAAGTTTTAGAAAAATGACATGAACATTATAAAGAAAAATAAATAATGAACTTATTATTTGAACACCGTTAAGTCTGTTGTATATGTATTCATATCTAAAAAAACCTTCATTAAATAAAGTGACATGATAAATTTTATTAGTGAACAAATGTGATGTTCATAACCTACATTCTTGTTAGTAGATCAATGCTAAATTAGGTCTTATAAATAAGAAAAATACAAAAAAAATTTTCCATTGTCTATGCATTAATATCAAGTGAAAATTTATTTAAATTTTTAATCAAGCTATTTTTTGACAAATACCCCTAGTGGGACAAATTCTGAAAAGAAATTGGTTTTTAGGGCTCGTGTTCTTTTATTAAATATTTTTTATGGGATTTTAAAAAGATTAATTTTTTTAAAATAACTTATTATTATTGAGATAAAGGTAATTCAAAGTTAAAAAAGTTATTCTTCCGTGATGTTGAAATATTTTTATAATCACATTGGGGCATTAAAAAAAAATTATTGTAATAAAAATCATCTCCGAGTAAACCAAATAACAATTTAAAAATAATAATTTTTTACTTGCCTTAAATTTTTTTTAATTCTAGAAATTTATATCTAACTTTCACCCATAAAAGCGACGTAGGTTGTACTTTTATATTATAATAATAATTTTTCCAAATTTTTAAAGCTATTTCAAGATGTTTTTTATGCACGAAGTCTGTTGAAAAATGTTTTCTCTACAAGATATAATCGCTTGAAAATAGATGAAAATAAACTTTTGAGGATATAGTATAGGTGTAGCGTCAATCGTAGATAAGATGAGAAAAATCGACTTAGATGATTTGGTCATATTATAAGGAGAAAGGAATCGGAAGATATAAGAACAGTTATGGAAATGAATGTTGAAAAATAAAGAGGTAGAATATGACCAAAAAAGAGATGGAGTAATGTAATTGAAGTGATATGAGGACGGATGATGTGTGCGTAGATAATGCGGAAGATCGTACCAAGTGAATGTTTAAGATAAAGGTGGCGGACCCCTAGTAGTTAGGATAAGGACGAGAAAAAAGAATTAGAAGTCATTATGATAGTCATCGTTAAGAACAAGGGTGTATTACTAAATTCTGCTGTAGGTTATTCCTATTTTTTAGCTTCGATGCGAAGCTGAGAAGGTATTAATTTTACCATGATGTGTTTATTTTTTTATTATTTTTTTTTTTTGTGACTGTCACTACTTTTTCTCAGCTCTCACTGGACCGATTTCTTTTGACAATACGTCAAAAGATCACAAATTGTATCTAGTTGAAGACATTACCCTTAAAAATTTAAAAATTTTCCCTCGTTCCCCGCAAATGGGGGAAATATCCAAAAAAATTACAAATTTAAAAATCGACAAATTTTGTCATTTTTTTCACTTTTTTTTCTTAAAACTTCCATAACTTTTTCAAAAATCAACAAATCAACATAATTTTTTTTTAAACTAAAACCTTAGATATTTTCCTTTCATTTGATATAATTTTTTTGAAAATTTAACACTTAACCTGCTCATGGGGGGGGATTTAAAATTGCAACTTTTTTACAAAAACTAACTTTTTCAACTTAATTTTTGAAAATGTTCCGGAAATACTGCGTCCTTTAAACATATATCAAATTAAAGCTTATTTTATGTACTATAAAATGAAAAAAAAAAATTTGTCCCGACACTTTATCTTCTGCATGTAAACGGTTGCCGTAGTTAAAAAAACACTATTTTTGTGTTAAAATTTTCGATTTTCAATTTTTAATTTTCAACTTAAAAATGCTATAACTTTTCGAAAAATGCATGTATCAGCACAATTTTTTTTTTTCTAAATACATTATAAGTACATCTTCCATTTGACATACTTTTTATTAAAATTAGACAATTTCCCCTTATATAGGGGGGGTTCAAACTTTGAAACATTGTATAAAAAATAGAACTTTTTCAACTGAACTTTTGAAAATGTTCCGGAAATACTGCGTCCTTTAAACATATATCAAATTAAAGCTTTTTTTATGTACTATAAAATGAAAAAAAAAAATTTGTCCCGACACCTTATCTTCTATGTGCAAATGGCTGTCGAAATTATAAAAAAAATGTAATATTTGCGATAAAAATCACCTTTTATAACGATGTTTTTTGTACTTAAAACTGCCATAACTTTTTCAAATATTAACTAATCAAAATAATATTTCTTTATATTGAAACCTTAGGTAATTTTCTTTCATTTGATATCATTTTTTTTTGAAAATCTAACACTTATTCTGCTCACAGGGGGGATTTAAAATAGCAACTTTTTTACAAAAACTAACTTTTTCAACTTAATTTTTGAAAATGTTCCGGAAATACTGCGTCCTTTAAACATATATCAAATTAAAGCTTATTTTATGTACTACTAAATGAAAAAAAAAAATTTGTCCCGACGACCTATCTTCTATGCGCAAAAGGCTACCGTATTTAAAAATATGCTATTTTTTATTAAAATTCTAGGTTTTGTATTTTATTTTATTTTAAAATATTTTATTAGGGGAATAAACTGACTTTCATGAATATTATATAATTTCATTGACATAGAATAAAGTTCATAAGACATATGATATTATACTTATTAACATTTTTTACTTTTTTAAAGTCGAAAAAGTAATTTTTAAATTTGAGTTAGCTTAAATAGCCAATTTTATCATGCAACAAAAATCAACGAATAGTTGCCGAATGGGTAACACCTTGATCTTTAACGCCTAGGGTACGAGGTTCAAATCCGTTTGTGGCTTCTAAAATTTTGCATTTTTTTTTTGAGTTAGAATAGAATTTTCAAATCATTTGATATTTATCTCATTTAGATTCAATAATTTCAATAAATATAAAGGATCTTATCACTATAGTCTCCCCTCGTGAGAAGAAATTGATATTCATGTTAATATTATTTTACTATGTGGTTCTTTTTCTGGCTACGATTTATTTTGCCAACCCTCACTAGACCTACTTTTTTCAACGATACGTCAAATGATTCATTTAAGTTTATGATATTTAAGTTAATGATTAGTTTAAGTTATTACTCTTAAAAATCAAAAAAATATTCCTTATTCAAATAAAAAGTAGCTTAACTAGATTTGTCCATACAAACAATTAAAATCATTAATTTTTAATATTCTTAAATTATTTATTGTCGAATTAAATTTGATATGATAAAAGTATTCAACTACAAAAGTAAATAATTTTACTTTATAATTTATTAATTTTTTAACTCTATTTCTGTGTGCTACTACCAGTCTATAATATGCCAAATTTTTTAGTAATATTTTGCTATATAAATCATAAATTTAAAAAAAAAATGATTTTTAGTTTCACCTGAAGTTAACGATGGAGTTTTACAATTATAATTATATTTTTGATAATATGCTCAATTGAGTAAATCTTTTTAACTACTTTGGTTTGATTGGTTCATTTAATTAAAGTAAATTATTAAAATTAATTAAGTTCTGAATATTTCAATTGCAGAATTTTTTTAAACACCAAAAGTTATTAGGATATGATTACTATTCTTTCTATTTCAGTTATCTATTACGATAAAAATGTAAAAAAATCGAATTTTTCTGACAAATGTACTGTAATTAGTAATTATAAAATTTCCAGATTGCATATTAATCTTAAAAATTTCATTTTTTTCAATTTAATAATGTCAATTTCAAACTTGCAAGTTGAACTATAAGTTATGGTAACAAATTCATTTTTTAGCTTCGATGCGAAGCTGAGAAGGTATTTTTCATTAAAACTTTCACTTTAAAAGACAATAAAAAATAGGTTCAAAATGATTACCTTTAACATATTAAAAATCAAAATCAGTATTAATTTAATACAATTTTTTTTGTTCTTAATTATTTTTTTTTATATGTAAATACTTATTTTTTAATAATAAGTAATAATATTAAAACTTAGAAGTAATAGAAAAAGTTTAATTGCACATTTGAAAACATCACGAAAAGTTTATTTAGAAAAGTATATTTTTTTTCTGATGAAAGTTCCTTTTGTTTAGTGTATTTATTCATAAGTAACAAAATTTTTTTATTAAAAAGTATTGCATAAATTCCTTTAAATTTGTATACGCATTAAAAGTATATGAATATACAACTCCTTTTTATTTTTATAATATCTCCGTAAAAATTACAATATTATATTATTGAATACCACTTTCATACTCAATTTAATTACTGTAATTATTATGTATTCATATATTATAGTTATAAATCGGGGTAAAATTAAGGGAATAAGTGTTATTGTTGTTTTTGAAATAATCTACCAATTTCATTTTTTTCTATTTAATAATATTTATTTCAAACTTGCAAGTTGAGTTAAAAGTTATGGTAATAAATTCATTTTTTTTTTATTAAAACTTTCACTTTAAAGAACAAAAAGAAGTAGGTTCAAAATGATTACTTTTAACATATTAAAAATCAATAATAATTTGAAAATAATTAATTATAAAAATTATATAATATATAATTAAAATAATTACTAATCTGGATATAATTAAGGAAATAGGAGTTGATGTTGGGTTGGGTTGGTTACATTTTTAACTTTATAATGCTATAACTCATTGAAAAGTGTACGAATCAACACAATTTTTTTATGAGAAATAATATTTTTTAATAATCCCTTTTTCATTCGACATACTTTATCTTAATCAGGGTATTAATAAGAAACTAGCAGATAATGTAGCTTTTGTAATTATCCACCAATTTCTTAGAATTAAACACTATCTACTGATTTGCATCGAAGCGTTTCTTATGATAGTGATTTTAATCACTGTCAGATTAAATCTATACTGGACCCAACTATGCAACATCCCCACTATGCCGCGACCCCACTGTGCTGGGTTTTTTTTATTTGATTATTTTATATACATAATAGTGTATTTTATGAAATGTTCAATTAAAATTTAATTCAAATATATATTGCTTGAAGTGCTTGAGGATATATCCATGTTTGCAGTTGAGTTCTGACGTTTCGGACTCATTGCAGAGTCCATCTTCAGAGTGATGGTTGCTAGTCGGTGGCTGCAACTATACAAATATATATATATATATAAGATAACTATAAAAACATGCTCATTTTTATGTTTTTTTAAAATTATAAATATAATAATTTCAGGGTAGAAACATAAGCTATAGTACTTCGGATTATAGGACGTCAAGTTATAGTACGTCGTCTTTTGATAATTATGATGTAAGTATTCAAATGTTCATTAAACTCATAAATTCTGACGAGATTGAAACTTAAGATTAGCTAATATTAAAATAATATTTTTAAAATGATATAAGTCAATAAAGTAAAAAAGTTCGCACATACACATCTGATCAATATTATTCTGTAATATGATTATTGGTGGCGATTCGAGTAACGATAATTTTTATAAAAAAACAATTTAATTCATATAGATAAAATTTAGTGTAAGTAGATTTAATACTCGTATACTTTTTCTGTTTAGCATAGACCAACCGTAAAATATACAAGTGAAAATTCACATAATACAAAATCAATGTTAATATTCCTTTAAAATAAATTACAAAGTATTTAAAGTGGAGAAATATTTGTTTTTTTATAATATTTTCAAAAAAATATCTTAATTTGAAATTTATTCATATTTTTCTATTTATATATGAATTGAATAATTTTTATTGTATCAATTTAATAATAAAACATTACATTTTTTTTCACAAATAAAAAATATATCGACATTGTAATTTTAGTCCTGAAGTTATTGAATTTATCATATTATCGTTACTTATCATATACGTATCAAAATCACCCGTGCATCTTTTTCACTTTTTTACTAAGTTTTTTAAATAAATGAGTTACGCTTACAAAGCTCAGTTGTAGGTTATGTAAGTTTTTCCATTCTCTCCAACACAAGTAACTCCTTTAAGAAGGAACAATCAATGGATGGATTTCATGTGAAGGAGGTACAATTATATATAGTAACTTTTCAGGAGTCTAAAAAGACGTAATATGTTATGCATAAAAACTTCACTTCATTTGGTCATCATTAAATAAAAAATAGTAGTATGAATATAAAATTACAATGAAAGTTAAATTTTCTCACGAAACCAACATATAATACAAAAATACTCGTCACTGATTTGCTCCATTACAGGAACTCTATATTAATAGTTCATATCATAAAAATAAAAAATTCAATTGTGTATTTATTATTATTACTCTTTTTATTGCTATTTATGTTTGACGTTTGTTAGATAGGACGGAAAACTTACATAGCTCAGCGCAACGGAATTTAACCTCAATACCTATAGACTGAGGCACAATGCTTTCCCGACTGAGTTATGTAAGTCGCTTACCTACCTACCTAATTCACTCTAAAGATTCTTAAAATACAAAAAAAAAATTATTTTGGATGGTGCGTGTTGATTATTATATTAGAGGCCTTATACAGAGATTCAGTAAATAAAGAAATAGGTAATTTGTTACTAACAAAAAGAACAAGAGAAACGCTTTTCCTTAATTATTAAACACTCTTTATATTTTTCTGTTTAAGAATAATAAATTATATTTTAAGTAATTTTATCCTAATGGCTTATTTATAATAACAATAATTAATTTTTTTTTTATTATAATTTATATATTTGTGTATTTTATAGGGGATGATTTAGAGTAAACAGTCATTAATAATAATATTATAGATGAATGACAATAAATTTATTCAGCATATCGTCATCAACAACTTAGTTTTTAATCTTTTTACGTCTTCGCGTTGTGTCTTTTAAGTAATGTAATAAAATTGCAAATTATACATTTTTTTTCAAAATTTTTATTACAATATTGTAAAAATTACACATTTTATTTTTCAAAATAAAATTTATTGTGAAATTAAAAGATTTGTATTGAAGCGTTTTTTATGAGAATTGTGTTAATTACTGTAAGATATATATATTAAGTATGTATAATGTATTTTGAAAAAAAAATTTGTGTTGATACATACATTTTTCGAAAAGTTATAGCAATTTATAGTTGAAAATTTTAAATCGAAAATTTTAACACATTGTAATGTTGCAGAATTTAATTAGTTTTTTAATAAATGTTATCAATGAGAGGTGTGTGCAGTAGGTGTAAAGCATAGGTTCTCAAACTTATTTCATCTACTGCCCACTTTGAGCATCAAAAATTTTTTAGGCCCCCCTCAAAAAAAAAAAAAATTTAACTTATCATATATAATTAACTTATTATATATATATATATATAACAAGCAACCGATTTCTTTTTTTTGTTACTAGTGTTGTTACGGCACTGAATCCACGTTCAGACAAATATGATGAAGGGAATGGTATCAGAAATCGTTGAACAATTGACCATAAACTAGGGTAGAGTTGCATGATTGGCTTTTGCAGCCAAAATTCTTGATAGCCATTCTTGAATTTAAATTTGATTTCTTCATTCGTGGTCAATTCTAAAAGTTGTTCTTCTATCTGGGATGATTCTGCTGTGTTGACATTTGAAAATGGATCTAATACCCAGTTGGGTATATCCATGTTTAAAATGTCCTGGAATCGTTCTTTGAAATCACTGTGTAAGTTCTCCAAGTGTTGGCAGTAAACAACCAAGTCGTCATTGATAAAAGGAGCTGCTGATAAATTAGGAAAGTTATTAAATTCACGTCTACCAATATTTCTCTTGTAGAATAGCAGTTTAGCAACAAATGTAGCAATGACAGTTTTTGTTTTAATTAAGTTCAAGTCGTCACCTTGAAGTTGGAGATTTACATCATTAAATAACTTATAGAGATCTGTCAAGTACGCAATATCATTCTTTGAAGTGATGAGGTTATCGTGAAGTCCTGTTTCTTTGTTTTTCAGGAACTCTATCACAGAGTCAAACAAATTATAAAACCGAGTCAGACAAGTACCTTTTGAGAGCCAGCGTACTTCTGTATGAAGCAGCAACCGGTTGAAATCTTCATCATTAGCAACACAAAGTTGACTAAATAATCTGTCATTTAATGAGTTGCTTCTGATTTTATTAACGGCTTTAATAACATAATGCAGTGATGTATGAAGGCGTTCACTCAGATTTCTCGCAACTAAATGCTGGCGATGAATGACGCAATGTATGGCAAGCACGTCAGGAACTTTATTTTTTAAATAAGCTATGAAGCCCTTGTGACGCCCTGTCATAGCTGGAGCACCATCAGTAGCAATTGACATAATATTCTTCAGGGGAATTTGCTTTTCATCACAAAACTTTTCCAGTGTATTAAATATTGTTTCTCCTTTTGTATATGTCTCTAAATTTCTCGCAAATAATAGTTCTTGACATATTTTCTCATTTTTTATAAACCTCACGTATGATAACAATAATGCTTCATTAGTTGGTAAAGTGGACTCATCCAATTGAACTGAAAATTGACAAGTCTTCAGGTGATTACACAATGATTCTTCAATATTTTCCGCCATTTCATCAATTCTTCGTTGTTCAGAACTATTGCTCAAAGGAATTTTTCGGATAATATCTGCCGCTGGTTTATGGAGCACAGTTGTTATTACTTCTTTTACTGCCGGTAGAATTAAGTCTTCCCCAATGGTATGAGGTTTGCCTGTTTTAGCAATTAACAATGATATATTGTACGATGCGCGAAGTCCATCATTTTCTTGTTTGGAAGCAGCAGAAAAAAGTGTCGATACAGTAGGTTGAGCTAGGTATTTTTTTTCCATATTTTGAAAATAGGTGACATCTTTGCCTTTCATGTCTGGATGCATTTTATTTAAATGATCGTTTAGTCTAGAAGGCTTCATTGCTTCGTTTGAAAATGTTTTTTGACAAATAAGGCACATTGGCGATGATGGATTTGTCCGACTTTGAATAAATCCGTATTTAATGTATTCCGCACTGTATTGTCTTTTTTTCTTTTTTGCTTCCGACATATTTTTTACTTCCTAGGTATTTTATACGAGCAATCAAAACACAATACGGCCAGCACGAAGCGACACCAAATCGTAAACTAAAATGTTCAAATAACCGAAGCCTGAGTATACATTGTGTATTGGACGTAGTGTAATAATAAATACTAAATTATCAGCTATTGTCGCCGTTTCGATAACGCTAATCATTATTATTTACGGGAGACGACGAAAAACTTCTAGGAACTATTTATATCTACACGATAATAGCTAAAAACCTGTGGCCCGCCACGTCGCACAATACGTATTGGTGGTAAATCATTAGCATCATATTATAAGTTAATTCGCGATCAGTGAGTGAGTAGTATTTGGCTTTAATATAATTTTATTTTTTTTTTAATTTTTATTTTTTATATATATCTAGATTCTAGATATATATTAGGCTTAATCAGCTATCGCCCCCTAAATCCAACTCAACGCCCCCAAAATTTCTTTGGGCATTCTACCACCCCCCTAAATACTACCAACGCCCACTAGGGGGCGTTATCGCCCACTTTGAGAATGACTGCTCTACANGCTCACTTTGAGAATGACTGATGTAAAGTATTTTAATAATTGTGTATATGATAACCTCCACTAGTCAACCAGTCTGATATCTGTCATCAGCTGACCGTACACTGTGCACCTGTACCAATATTGTTATGTCCCCTCAATGAACGTGTTCAAAGTTGGCACCACCACCACCCGGCGTCACGATCACCGGCCACTACACAAATGCCAACATTTTTTTTTTCTCATCTATACCACCGAGGCGACAAGTTGTCTGTTTTTTTTTGTTGTGAAAACCACGTTTTTGTATTTTTTTTGTCCTCCGTTTTTTTTTCTAATAAAATAAAACGTTGAGTCGACCGGTCGTCAACTTGTGTCAACCAGGCTGTTCAGTTTTTTTTGTATAAAATAAAACGTCGAGATGTCCATGATGGCGTAAGGCACAACTATGGCCGGTGGTGGGCCGTCACTCCTCAAATCAACAATCAACAACAAGTACAACATCAATAAACCCCCTTTTTTACCCCTTTTTAATTTTATGTATGAAGCACCTCCTTTTTTTTTCTTCTTCTCCTTTTCATAGTCATTTCCTATGAATATATTTATATTTAAAATAGTAGTTTTAAACTTTTAATTAAATAATTAAAAAAATGTTGTTATATTATACATGGCCTTTTTTTTTTCTTCTCTATACTTTTCCCTCATTTTTATTAACATTTGTTTTTTTTTTGTTTTTATCAAAACCTAGTAGCTCCGCAACAAGTACTATCTTGTTTGGCGCGGCTACTAGGTCACTGTCCAGTGTTCCCCCTGGGCAGTGGGTAATTAGTAGGCCCTCTGTTTGGCTGAAACCTTACAACATAAATAACAATTTTTTAAAAATGGCAGCCATTTTCACATAGAAGATAAGGTGTAGGGACAATTTTTTTTTTCAATTTATAGTACATGACTTAAGCTTTAATTTGATATATGTTTAAAGGACGCAGTATTTTCAAAACATTTTCAAAAGTTAAGTTCAAAAAGTTAGTTTTTGTAAAATAGTTGCTATTGTAATATAGGTCATTATTTTATAAAACTGAAAACAAAGCATTTTTGTAATGTTTGGTTTAACTATGAATTTCTTGATCTATTATTACAAAAATATAATATAGTCTATTATTTGTAAACCTAGAAGTAGAACACTTAGGTAATGTTTAGATTAATTTTAATTTCCCAAATTATTGTTACTAGACCAAGAAGTAAATATTTATAAACATTTTTGAAAATAATTACTATATGAATTTTATAAAAAGACAAACAAAATATTTTAGTATATAAGATGAAATGGAATGAATTGAAAGGGAGAGAAAGAGAAGACCTCGGGAGTACCGAATATAATCTCTTTCTGTGTGGTACGTTTGTGACATTAAGTTTTTATTTTGTGTATTATTTATTTATCCGTTTTTAAGTGTATCAATATTTTATATGTTTTATTTTGATTGATTATATCTTTATTAACTACATTTTGCGTTATTATTGAACTACTAAAACTATAAGTTAGAACAAAAAGATTGTTCCATATTTAAAATACAAGAAGTGATATATAAATACAACACTATTTTAAATCCCCTACAAAAAAATCATAAAATATATATATAACATGATAGGTGGTCTTGTAACATGCCTGCTATATTAAGTGACCTAAATAAAAGAAAATAGGGGCACCTACAGAAAAAATTTAATAAAATAAAAAACATTTCGCCACACGTGCTTAAGGCATGGCTCACAAAAAAAAAAAAAATATATGGCTCAAAACATAAAATAATAAATATACATTACCAGCCCCGAAGGGCTAACGAAACAGAAGGCAGGTTTAGCCGACGCCAATAAACGAAAAAAATTACAATTTATTAATAGTAGCGGACACTCGTGAAAAAATATTTATAAACAATCACGATGTTGCAGCGCTCACAACAACAACAAAAAAAAAACTCCGCTACGGACGTGAAATAGTACGATCAGTTCCGACTATGACTATTCCCCGACAAAACTTCTGTCATTTGACCCGACAGTCTGTTGGCGACTACATGACTAGCCTTTAGAGTAGAAGTCAACAAATTTTACTACTAAGTGCCGGAAATTATTAAGAAAAGTTTGAATCATCACACATCATAAGACGACAATGTAGGTGGTGAGCAGTACAAATGACGTTCAAGATAGGAAAGGAGCGGAGTAAATGTACATACAAATGCCGTCCATGAACCGATCCGAAGAAGTACACAGCTGACTATCTCGCACGCGTACAAGCAAATCACAACACCATATCATGATTATTTAACTGACAAACGACGTCGCAGTATGCATTCGGCTCAACAAAGATAATTCGGAACACAAATATATATACAGGGTGTTCAGTAAGTCAGGAAACTGGTTTCTATTGTTCTCATTGTTTGTAACAATGAGAACAATAGATACCCGTTTCCTGACTTACTGAACACCCTGTATATGTCACGTTACAAACATTTTCAACTTTTAAAATATACTTTTTTGGTTGTTCATCTTCTTCTTGATGGACATTATCTATAGTTATTTTAATCATTAGTTTTTTAGTATTATTATTAAAATATTAATAGGATCATCAAACAATGATAAGCAAGTTGTTTCTTCCACAAGGTACCATAATTGATTAATAAATTTCTTTATTACCAATTCAGCCACTTTTGGGTCATCAATTTTATAATTTTCAAGTGTTCTTAAAAAAAGAATCTCATTATAAGGTGCTTTAATTACATCTGGACATCTAAATCAAAATTCTACATAACACTTAACTATAAAACAACACACTGTTTTTAATGATCCAATTTTTGCTTTTGTTATTGTAAATTATCGTGAAATAATAACATTTTTAAACAATGAATTCCCTTATACATCCACCTAGCATGATGGTAAGTTCCTGGATGTAGAAAGTTAATACCTCTAGATGGTATACCATCCAAAAAAATAGTAACAAGTTCCAAAAATTCTTTATAATCATCTCTCGATTGATTTTCATTTAAAGTTTCTATAGAAAATTTTATAACATCATCGGCTACACTATGCAATATTTGTTTGACCTTTATATCGCTTTTATAAGTACTAAAGCGTGTTTGGTCTATTTGTTTCTAACCATTTTTGAAACGTTTAAAAATAGGAATTTCGGGCAGGACATTGCTGTTAGTATGGAATACGAAAAAACGGATTGCAAAACAATTTCTAAGACATGATGTCGACAAGCCAAAAATAATATTGATCTATTTAACATTTGCTCTAAAAGCACATATGATTCATTTAACCTACCACTATTGGAAGCCATTGTGTCAAAGATAAACGCTTGTACTTTTTCTAACAAATCCCAATCCTTTAATGTATCATAAACGGATGATGAAATTTCTTTTCCAGTGCTAGATGATATTTGTGGGACTCCGAGGATTTTTTCTTTTTTTGGTGCTGTTATAATAACAGGTAATCTGTCCACATTTTCCGTTTCAGTAAAATTTTGTAGGATTTTTGAATCCCAATGGGCGACTGCAAAATTTAAATTTAACTCGTGGAAGGATTTTTTAATTTCTAATGATAATTGTTCATGAAATATTTCGTGACTTTTTTTTATTGACAAACGATTAATTGCGTAATCTTTTACATTTATAATAAATATTTCGGCAAACGCTATTATTAAATGTAGTGCATTCCTGTCACTAATCGTACATTTATCTAAGGCTGATGCTAAACGACTAGACTAGATTTCTTTTCGGTCTCTTTTAGTACTCAGAGGCACTATGATGTCTTCATTTTCAGAACTTAATATATTTTCCTCACCATCACTTGAAATACTATTTTCCTAGTCAATTCTGTTAGATGAGTCTGAGAAAAAAATAAGATTACAAATAATTGGCACTAATTTTTATAATTTTTCAGGAATTAATTTATTTACCAGGATTCATAGTAGATATTGGTTTCAACATTTCTTCCTTAAGTCTTGTTGAAATCTCCGCTTTCAATTTCACTAAGTTTTTTGTGTACGTCTCCCATACAACCAACACGCCTTTATTGCCTTTTGTTAAGGGCTAGTTTAATACTTGGAGATCTTGATCAAAACCAAGAATCGAAAGCTACCCGACGTCTGCTCAAATATCGTCCCTATCTCCTTAAATGAGTTTTAATTACCTGAAGGAGACACAGGCAATCATGTACTTTAGTTACAGGGGATAGATTATTAAATAAAGTTAGACTATTGTTTTATGCTAACGAATAAGTAAAGTTATACTTTAGATGTTCAGTAAATATAAGTTATATGTAATATACAATACGTCTGACCTGAATCCTAGTACAGTTGGTTAGTAGGTATATCCAAGTGAGACGGAGTTGGTTGGCTATGATGACGATTGGCGATAGACAGGTCGTTGAATAAAACAAGTTAAGTTATAAATAATATAAATAAGACGAAAGTAATAATATTGAAAACTATGTCTATAATAGCCACTCAAACACAGTTGTCCTTTGTCAGTTCGACGTCAGTAGCTCTGAGCTACAGACGAGTAGAATTGTCACATCAGTATCTCCCTTTATGATTATTAATATGTATTACAAATTAAGTAAATGGAAATAAAACGTGTATAATATAAGTGGTAAGAATATAGTAATAAATGTTCTTACACTTTGTAAAATTAAAAACTGTTTATCCTCTTCAATTTTAATTATATTCAAAGTATTCTCATGAGCAATGTCAAACAAATCATTTAAAAGGTTTTTAAACAAATTTTCATTGGTCTGTTGTGTTGCGGATTTTCCCGATTTATTTTTTTCTAAACTTTGCCAATTATCATATAATTTTTTTAATTTTCAAACTATATCACATTTTTTTTTTTTGAAAAAACAATTTTTTAATATTATTATTTTAATTTTATGTTTAGCGGTCAAGGATACATAATTATATGTTAGAACCTTATATTTTGCTTATATATGTTTCTAAAAAATTGATTCTATAGTTTTTTCCGTCATCTTAATATTTTAAAAGATACACGCAGAATACTATATTTCTACCCCTTTTCGTCATTTTTCAACCCCTTTGAGGCACGTGGAGATGTTGACCTAGAATACTCAAATTTTACGAAAAATTTTTATTTACTTAATAGAAAAAAATGTGGGTTTCACCCTATGATTTTTTAAAGTTATTCAAATAAGGACCACCCTAATATATGTGGATTTTTTTTTAAAATTTTTATATATAGGTTTTATATATGATATGATATGATATTGGGTGATGCGTGTATATCATTAGTACAATGTGGTGACGTAGTGCATTTTATTCCGGAGTATCCCAACGTCTTGCAAGCTAAGTCAAACTGTTTAAAACCAGTCGCTTACTTGGGACGTATACCCGCCGTGCTTAGCGGTAATGTCGTGATTAATAGCCGGTGGGTATCCGAAGACGTTCATCGTATTCTCTAATTGTAAAAGTGTAGATGTAACTATTTTTTTATTAACATCTGTTTTTTTTTTTGACTCTCTCTGTTCGCCTTTAATTTGTAGACGAGGTTTTTTGACCGTTCGGTTTTTACCTCGAATTAACTTAATTTTTTATTTTTTAATAAAGTCCCCTTAATTTAACTCAACTATCATCTTATTATTTTGCATGTTTCATCTTCAATGGACTCGTATATTTTTTTTATCTTTTTTCTTTGCAAAATGAACTCCCCTAGTTTATAAGGTACGGACAACGGCCTTGTATAAGGTCATTCCTGATCATTATGGTTATGTGACAGCTGTCACGAGATTTTGGTGTACATCTACTATCAACGACTCAACGGACATCAACTTCAACCTTTATTACTTTTCTATTTTTTTTATCTTAAATTGTTTTTAATGAACAACATTTAATTTCTTTTTAAAATCCTACTATGGTCCGACAATACATTGTCTCGCCCAATGGGTTGGCGACCATTTTCTTTTTGAATTTTTCAATGTGCTATGAAAGTTACAAATTTTCCGTTGTGGCCAATTAATGCAATTTTTTTTATATTTGTAACAGATATGTGGATTTTTTTTTTAATTTGATCGGGAACTTTGTATAAAAGTTAATACTTTATAATAAATAATTTATGTTAAATTTTATAAATTTTGGTCAGTACTTAACCGTGTTTCGATAGGGTTAAGGTTAAAAAAATGATGTTTTTGTGTTTTTTGCGACTACCTCCTAAAATATTAATAATTGAACAAATTATCTAATTATAAAATATTTTAGCTTCAATGCGAAGCTGAGAAGGTATTGGTTTTACTAAGATGTATTTTTTTTTGTGTCTGTTACCACTTTTTCTCAGGTCTCATCGAACCAATTTCTTTCAATGATACGTCAAAAGATCAAAAATCGTATCTAGTCGAAGACATTATCCTCAAAAATTGAAAAAAATTCCCTCGTTCCCCGTAAAAGGGGGAAACCTCCAAAAAAATTACAAATTTAAAAATCGCTAATTTTCGAAAGTTTTTCAATTTTTTTTACTTAAAAGTGCCATAACTTTTTCAAAAATGAACGTATCAATATAATTCTTTTTTATATAGATGCACGATATCATAACCTTTCATTTGGTATATTTTTTTTATAAATTTAACCCTTAACCTGCCCACAAGGGGGGATTTAAAATGACATTTTTTTCAAAAAAAATTAGTTTTTTTAACTTAAATTTTGAAAATGTTCCGGAAGGTCTGACACTTTTATATATATCTTAAATTAAAGCTAATGTAATATGCTTTATCATGAAAAAAAAAAATTTCGGACTTTATCTTATCTTCATGGTGAACATGGCTACCGAATGCTATTTTTGTGTGAAAATTTTCGATTTTGTATTTTCCATTTTTAACTTTATTATGCTATAACTTTTTGAAAAATGTATGAATCATTACAATTTTTTTATAAGAAATAATATTTATATACTTCTTTCATTCGACATACTGTTTTTTTAAATCGGACCATTTCCCTTAATACAGGGGGGATTCAAAACATAAAAATGCATATAGAAAGTAGAACTTTTTCAACGTAACTTTTGAAAGTGTTCCGGAAGGTCTGACACTTTTATATATATCTTAAATTAAAGCTAATGTAATATACTTTATAATGGTAAAAAAAAATTTCGGACTTTATTTTATCTTCATGGTGAAAACAGACATTAAACTTAACAAAAAAAATACGATTTTTGTAAAAAAATTATTTTTTATATTTTTAACTTTATAATGCTATAACTTCTTGAAAGATGTATGGATCAATATAATTCTTTTTTTTGTAGATGCATGATGTCTTTACCTATCATTTGGTATATTTTTTTTATAAATCTGACTTTTTACCTGCCTACAGGGGGGGATTCAAAATGACAACTTTTTCACAAAAAATTGACTTTTTCAACTTAAATTTTGAAAGTGTTCCGGAAAGTCTGACACTTTTATATATATCTTAAATTAAAGCTAATGTAATATACTTTATCATGGAAAAAAAAAATTTCGGACTTTATTTTATCTTCAAGGTGAAAATGGCTACCAAATGCTATTATTGTGTGAAAATTCTCAATTTTATTTTTTACATTTTTAACATTATAATGCTATAACTTATTGAAAAGTGTATTGATCAATATAATTTTTTTATGGGAAATACTATTTTCTAATAATCTCTTTTTTATTCGACATACTTTGTCTTAATCAGGATATTAATAAGGAACTAGCAGTTTATGAAGCTTTTGGAATAATCCACCAATTTTTTAAAATTAAACACTATCTAAAGATTTGCATCGAAGCGTTTTTTTTTGATAGTGATTTTAATCACTGTCAGATATCATTATACTTGATCCAACTATGCCACGTCACCACTGTGCCGCGACCCCCCTGTGCTGGGTTTCTTAAATTGATTTTACAATAATATTTGTAACTAATATATTTTTCAA
Source organism: Daktulosphaira vitifoliae (assembly GCF_025091365.1). NCBI lineage: Eukaryota > Metazoa > Arthropoda > Insecta > Hemiptera > Phylloxeridae > Daktulosphaira > Daktulosphaira vitifoliae. Next base: position 57,776,697 of record NW_026099572.1, read on the forward strand.
TATATTGTTGCAAACAACATACTATCTAAATTACTATCAGGGAAATCCAATACGTGGTTTGTTTTACATCGAAGAGCTGTACAAGACCAGTTATCCGGACATGTATTTAGTCAAATGAGTGTTGCGAACACGAGTGCTACGTTAAATGATTAGTACAATTCATTGATATCGAAAACCAATATCTCACGTCAATGATTGTCGATATATAAGGTATTGTGGCAGCTGATCGATCTTTTTTGGTCAAGGAACTGACTTTCATTGCTATAGACTGCATTTCTTTCGCTCATTGAATATTCAAACATCCGAAAAGTATCAAGGGCGATGCTAAAACAAACTTTTGGTTGAAAAAATACCTACATGGAATGTATACTCGTTGCGGTGACGTTAAATACAATGAGTTGCCAAGAATCTTAAAACTGAAAGTTCTGACTGTACGGAGTGTACAGTAGTGATAATGTGGGTAGAATCTTACCATTACGTACGGCTCCGATGACTATGCTCGTTTTGACGCATCGTTGCCATCGTCATCGTCTTCAAACAAACATCGTTTGTAATCGTCCAATGACGCATGGTTGCGGACGACGTGTCCGCGGATCCTCTTAGACTTGATGAGTTTGCTGCCTTCCATGTTATATTCGTAGCATGAATGTGTCACCATAATGAGGTTTTAATACGTCGTAGTAGTAATTGTACATTAGCGACTTGCTAATGTCAAGCACTGTTAAACCGACGTATATAGGTTTGATAAACTTGACAATCTTTGTGTTCATTATGACGGCGCACAACCTTTCACCGTATAAATATTTATCGAATAACCCACAAATGCTATAGCATTGAGCGTGCACTTACCAAAGACGGCATTATTCATTAATTTCAAAAGCATTTACAGCCTGTATCCGCATTTCAGTGTTAAACTCAATGTACTATTTCAATCAAGCACTCTGTTGAAACTCTAAAACATGGTGCACCTGTGTGATAAACATATTAATATCATACCTAATAGCTTTAGGTATGATGTATATACTTTATCGACTTGCAGTACGTGTGCGATCGCCTGTTTCAAATTGACATAGTGTATGACGTACTGTTGTTTGGGTTTCAAAGTCACCATGAGTTTGGTCTATTTGGAGCCCGGTGGTACGACGTTGCCAGGAAATTATGGCAAGTCGTTATGCTCGTCATGTAGCTCTTCTGGAAACGATACTTCATATATACGCTCCGTATTACCAGTGTCCAAAAGCAATTGGAGGTCAGCCAAATAATCTGTTACTTCTTACCAAAGGAAGACTCCGTACGGCATGGGCTGACTCATAGCCCAAATGTACAGGTTATTGCTTAAGTTGAAAAAGTTAAATTTTTGTGCACAAGTTGCTATTTCGAATCCCCCCCCTGTGAGCAGGTAAAGGGTCAGATTATCAAAAAATGTATATCAAATGAAAGGGAAATACCTAAGGTTTCAATATAAAAAATAATTATTTTGATTTGTTCATTTTTCAATAAGTTACGGCAATTTTTAGAAAAAAAAGTCGTAATTAACCGATTTTAAGTTTTTGGGGGATAATTTTGAAAATAGAAATGAAAGTAATTTTTTTTTGTAAAATTATGTGAATAGCTGTACATATTTATTTATAGACCAATACTTACAATGGAGTCTGGTGTAAATTATATATGCAATATAGGTGCAATTAGAGTATCATTTTTTAGAGGGCTTAAAGTTTTCTTCTCTCTTTTGAAAAGAGATGTGGTTTAGCTATATCTAATTAAATTTATGATTTGCTATTTAAAATGCTTAACAGTTTGATTTTTTTTTTTTTGCAGTTTTTTGTCTATGTCCCAGAAATGCGTATCACAAGGTAAATTTCTTTAAAACCCCCCGTCAAATTTATTCCTGCATGTGTATTAAATAGTTAAGTAAATATAACATTTGTATTGGTTTATCACAAAACTAATTAAAAAAAAATAGAAATAAAATATCATATGAGTACTTAAGTTTTCAATGTATTAGTCTATCGAGCTAAAAATATATATTTCCATTTTATTACATAAAGCTAGTACCCTTTTGTACATTTAATAAATGGTAAAAAGTAACATTTTTTCTAATATCCATAAAACTAGAAATCTAATTTAAAACAGCAATGAATATAATTCACAATATTTTCACAATAACTTAAATAGATATTAACATGTGTTATGTGAATGGGAATTCGTAATAAATTTAAGTGAATCTTATTACATATAGTGATAGGTATTGACTAAAAATAATGAAATGTACAAATGTTTTTGAATAAACAAACTATATTTCTATTTTCATACCAGCAGTGTATAAAACTCTTAGTTTGAATTGCACATTTTCTTCAATATTTTTTCAACTGTCAGGTATAGTTCAATCATGTCTTCATTCTACCATTCATTGTTTATTGCTTTATACATATTAGGTACTTCAGCGTCATTCCAGAATGATGAAAGTGGCAGTGACCAATTATCAACTCCAGTGAGAAAATTTAAGTTATTTCTATAACAATATTAAAATATAATAATTAATCTTGATGAATAATTACAATTTATGAAAACCAATGTCTAAATATTTTTATAAATATGGTAAATATATTATATATATATATATATCATATTTGTAAAAATAATTAATAAAACAATAAAGGATTTATTAAATTAAAAACTAATCATTTTTGAAAAAATAATAGTTAATTAAAAAAATAAAACAATTTTAATTTCGTACAAGGCAGATTGTTGGAGGACGGCTAGTTGTGCACCGCACTAAAATGCAGTTTTACCTTAAGCCTGTTTATATCACTAATATTGATGCAGAAAAGGGGTCATCTGAAAGGATGACGGATAACCGCACATCTAATAAGTAACGAGAGTAGACAATAATTAAATAACAAATAACTAAATATATTAGAAGTTCTTCAAAGAGTATCTTAAATTTAAGGGATAACGGGGGCCTCTAAATACTAATGCCCGTCGAAGCGGCATAAAACAATAAAGTAAACTAAACTAAAACAAATAATAAATAACATTAAAAAATAATTTAAAACTCAGCTGAATAGATGAAATTGTTGATAGTGATGAGTTGACTGTATGAGATCGTGTAGTAATAGTGTCGAACATTTGTGTATCACGAGTCAGAGAGTAGATCCAGGCACGTAATGGTAGATGAAAACAGACGGTGAAAAAACAACTACGGCAATAAAGTTATTTAGTGATGGTTAGGGCCCAATCACTGGAGCGTGCAAGGGGACGAGATCTTTGAGAACAAGGTCCAATGAACAAATAATAAGAATAACGGCGTACAATGACCGAACAATTTACCATTCAAACAAAGGCCCTTGTTACAAAAAAAAAAAAAAAAAAAAAAAAAAAACAACAAAAAAAAATTANCAAAAAAAAAAAAAAAAACAATAAATAACACACAAAAACAATTGACTCACTGTTTTACGACGATGAACTGTACACGGAGGCCATCAATTTACCGTGCTAGGTGGGCAAGGGTTGAGTAAAGTAAAGACACTAGAAATATATTGAACGTCTTTATATTTGTTATTGACAATTAAATTGTTCAATATAAATTCAACTTACTTGTTATCTTTGGTTTCAATAATTAAAAAATTAATAAACTTCTCTTAAAAGCTTAAGATGTTTAATGGCGTCACCTTGTTTACCGGTAGTTGGAAATTATCCATCATCGTAAATTGTTCGCATTGATTTCTGGTCGTAATAATATTATTTGTGTTGTATGCAATACAGCATTTGTTAATTTTTTTGTATAATTTTCTCTTGTAAATGACCGCTACAATTAAAATGTAAATTTATATCTCTTTACGGCTACAATAGACTTAGCTCAATTGATGATAGATCCATGCAGGATGTATTCAATAGAGTTATCTCCTGTAGTTTTTAATTTTCCTCTGTCTTCGTTTCTGAATATAAACAGATAAATGTTTCATACCAAGTCTCCAGAAGATTTTCTTCTTTCTATATTTGTGGAATCACCGAATGTAGTTCCCATTTTATTTATTAACTTCCTACCTTCAAATATTCTGAGTTAATCCTGTTTTTATTTGAGGCCTTATTATTGTGATGTTGTCACGTTAACATTATTGTGAGAATTACTCTAATAAAATACAGACAGCACATCCGCTTCTTGATACTGATGAATTAACAAATAATATCGATTGCCAAATTGGCAATAGTTCTAATTATTATAAAAACCCAATAGACCTGACCATCGTGGTCAGTCGACTCCAGTGCCTTGTGTCATTCATCAGTCTCAGTACTCGGTTGTCGCTGTCCGGCTTACTGCTTAAAGTAAAGTCTTTGTTTATTCCTTTTTAAACCTATCTACTCTCTTCCACAACATTTCAGAGTACTTGTGTCTTGCACTTCGTCTGTGCGTCATACCTAGGTGTTACCCTTATTCCCTTCCTATAACAACAGCCTTTCGACACCCACAGCTAACCCGGAGTGTCAGCCGAGCACGGTGACTGCTGTACGACAACACGCACGTGAATATCTAGACAGCAGGCACCACATCCTCATATTCATCTTCGTACACATTATTACATTTAGAATTGTTTCATTTCTTTTATTGTGTTACGACATTATTTTTCAAGATTTGTATTGCCAATTTTGTATCATCTATGCTAGAAGCAAGTATATCCTTGTCTACTCTATAATAAGCTTTAATTCCTTGATCATCGATGTCATTATATGATACTTTATTTAATAATTCTATGAATATTGCTTGAACTCATTAGCTAACATATCTAGACGAGATATCAGAGCACCATTTCATATACTAGCAATAATATGAATGGTATAAAGCCAGTTTTAGTTGTTTTTTACCTTTTAAATAATTCTCTTATATTGAATTCATATAAATTGATCTCTTCTATTCTTACTATTTCTGACATTCTTTTCTCTTTTCTAATTAACTTTGTCACTTCTTTCTTTTTGATCTCTATTATGTTTTTCGGTGTGAGTATTTGGATTGCCTTAATCCTAGAATTGATACGTTTCTGGATTCCTTTTCTACAACGTTTGCTGAACCATTTAATACTTTAAGGACTTTGTATGAATCGAAATACGCTCTCCGCAGTGTTTATTATTAAATTTTGTACATGTAGCATTTAACATAATAAATGTTTGTAATTCAATAAATACTAAAATTAATATTGTCATGTTAACATTTATAGAAGAAGAAAAGGACTAAATAATTTCAAATAAAATTTTAATTTTAAATATTTATTCTTTATTTTTTTCTTTAAAGAAATATGTGTTTATGTAGTAATTCAAATTTGTAAAAATTATAAAAAAATAAGTAACGCAAAATATTTTTTGAATTAAAAGTAGATAATATCCACTCAATTGATTGTAATTCTTTTAACTCAATGAGTACTTGACCTAAAATTAATATCCATCCATTAACATAAAAAGGAGTAAAAAAATATGGGTTTGAAATTTTAAAAATAATAAAAAAAAAACAAATTTTTTTTACTTTTTATTTTTTTTTTTATTAGTGATAATAAATAAAAAATCTTCTTTAAACGTAGTCTAAGCAGGCAATAATAATTTTTTTTTATGTCAACCAACGAATAATTGTGTCATAAGTTATAAGTGTTATCAGTTAGTTCTGCGATACTCTGTATACTGTATGTAAAAAAATATTCGGTCATCGTCTAAAAAATTAATTTGATACGCATATTGTCATCATCTTACAAACTTTAACTTATGACCAACACCATTAGGAAAATTTTTAAATAAGTGATTAAACTATACTTAAAACAATAGCAATTTAACAGGCAATTCATTTTTTAGAGGTGTCGAAATATTTACTTGACTAACTATATGTGGGTATGTTTAACGATGTAATACATGTATTTTTATAAATTACAATAATGGTCTAGCGCATAAAAGAGGTTATTTTTACGATAATAACTGAAAATATAGAATAAATGTCGAAAACGAAGTTTGTTCTTGTACTATAACATTTAAAATTACATCAATTTATAATATTTCAATATTTAAAATTTGCATTAATTCTTATGGCGAAAAACATTTTGAATTGATATCCAGAATTTAATTTAATCTAAATTATTATAATTTATTATCTCCAAAATTTTGCATTATAATTAGTTATTACTAATCACTTTTTTTTTAATGCTCTAGATAATCAACGTATTTATTTTCGTTAAAATATTTAATGAACAATAATAAATTATTTTTGTATAATCTATTGTAGTTTTGTAAAAATATTAACAATTCATCCAATTATATTGTTGTTTTCATGCTAAATGTGTCAAAGTTTTGTTTTCTTGTAATTTCGAGGAAAATATTTATTTTGTGTTTTATGTAAATTTAAAAACATAACATTACTTAAAATAAAAAATTAATTTTTTACGACCTCCAAATGTGATTGGGGTATATTTTAGTTTAATTTTATTTTATACATATACAAAAATTCAGTAAGAAAAAAATTACCATATCTATTTAAATAAATGACTTGAAGTTTGCAAATTTTCTTTATCAATTTTTAATGAATTTTATTATTATTATTTATAATACAGACTACCGAAGAGAAGAAAAACGAACCTTTTTTACCAGTTGACAAAGAATGGCAGATAGAAATGTGTAAAAAACTAAAATTTGAATGGGTAGAGCCATGTATACAAGAAAACCACGAATATTTTCTCGGTATTCCAAACAAATTAGTTAAAATAAGGAAAGATGGTAATTGTTTCTTTAGTTCCTTGTCTTATTGGATATCTGGAACTACAAAGTATGGCCAAATATTGCGAAAAAATATTATCGATGTAATAGTTATTGAATTTTTAATAATGACCTCCTTAATCTTAATAAATGCTGAAATCAATGTCTTTTAATTTTTAGTTTGCCAAAACTTCAGAAATATATAAGACTATGACGTTCGATGACGAACGAGATGAACGAATTGAAAAAATGTATAGGTCTGGTATGTACAAATATAATTCTAAATTTATGAGTTTTAAACATAAAGAAATTATTAGCTGGTGAATATTTTTGTCAACTATTCAGTATTTGTCTGTAGGTTGTATTCTGTTTATTATTATATTTATTTTAAAATAAATGTTGCATACTGTGTGATCAGAATTTAACGTTAAAGAATCGTCAATTTCCATTATTTAACCGAAATAGAGTGTTTATCATAAGCTAATAAATTTAATTATGTAAAATTCGTATTTTACAAAAAATACACATGTTAATACATAATATATAATACATATTTTTTTAAGGGAAACAGTTTTTTTTTATAAGTAATACTAGTAAAAAAATTAGGTTCAATATAGTTTTTGAGCTATTACAATTTTGATGAAAAGAATTTTTTTTATATTTTAGGATTTTACCCACTTTTAAAAATTTTTAACCAATTTCGCTATTTTTTTTTAACAATTTTTGTATTCTTAAAATGTTAACCTTTATTTGTTGTATATTATTGTTTTTAAATAATACAGTACGATCTGAACCCACCGGTGCTACTATCCAATCGATGTATTAAAATGTTTGTAACTCAATAAATACTGGTTTTATATTTGCTATGAACCCATTGATTAACCTAGGAGCCCTACTAGGCCGCACCTATATTTATTCAAATAGTTCTGTCTCTCTGGATAAGTTAAGTATCTCTTTGGGTTTTAGATTTTCTTCTTTTTTTCGGGAAAAGATTTTTCTAATCCAGTTATGGCTGTTGAAGCCATTCTTTGAATGCCTTTAAGTTATTTTCTGGCTGTATTTGCTCAATGAGTTTCCATTGAGTGGTTAGCCCTATGAACATACTTACCTTATTTTTTATTTTAACAAAGCACATTATTATGCCACCAGACTCCTTCAGAGATGATGGCCCCTTTGACATTAAGGGGTGCTATGATATTATTATTAAAGAAAAAGAAGGATGTTGCCATCACAGAGTATTATAATGAATGCTATAAAATACAATTCAGATATAAATTATTGTTTAAATATTTTATTGGGCATCTTCACTTACAATAAATTATGATTAAAAATATAAAAACCAAAATAATACATGAAATACAACAATTATGAATCGAGCCGACCTGGTCTTCTAGCGTGATTTTAACACCATAAAACATCACAATCTGTATCTACATTTAACAATGAGCTGTACCAGTCACGCGAATATCACTATACCACTGCATATGTTATCCATATTTTCTGTGACTGAAGAAACTCTGCTATTCTGGATATCCACGTGGTACAACATGAACACAAAAAACAATAAAAATACCAATATGACCCGTTGTCATCAAGGCTATGCATATTACTATGCCTACGACAAAAAAAAACAAACCGCTGACCTAGCTGTATGGATGTACTGCTGTAAACTTCTAAACATTTTTAGACATTTTTCCGGTGTGGGAGTAATAAGCTTGCCGTCAGCTGACCGTATATTTGTCTTAGGTTTAATCACTGAAGTGTATGTCAATACATCATTCGTGGCTTAAAGTTTCAGATCTTTCTAAGAGTTCTGCTGTATTTTAACAATGTACCCATGGCTTTTTTGACACTTGCCTGAATATGTGACTTCCATCTTAGCTTACTATCTAGAATAATACTTAATTATTTCACCTCTGACGTAAAACCAATTCTTGTCCATTCAGGCTAAATGTGTCAAAGCTATCAAGCCTTTTTCAAATTTTGTGGCTTTTCTTTAATGTTATTTTAACTTAAGAGATTGGTTAGTTTTATGAGGTGGTTAGATAATGTTAAAATAAGTTATGAGTGATTAAGTTGAGCATCAACAAGAAATATGAAAAAAATTGATTATTAGTAACTGAACGTCAACAAATTTTAAAATTATGATTAAATTTTGCAAAATAATTTTTATATAAGTAAAACACTTTTGAAATTCAGTTGCCTAAAGTTTTACCACACAAAGCATGAAATGTATATTATTAAAAACCCCTTCAATGTCTAGGAATATGCCTACTATATAAATTTTATCCTGTATAGCTTTGTCCACATTTGTGTTTTAATTATGTAGAGTTGTGTTAATAGATTTTCCTTTTTGGAACATCTATTGGTTTTTTTGTAAAGGGTTCTTCTTTAGAGGCCTCTCTTTATATACGTATCAAAAAATTTCTCCTAATTCTTGAGAAGAAATTAAGTGAGACTTATTGGTCTGTTAGATTTTGCTTTATAGTATTTAGGACGGTTAGGTTTAGATATAAATACCATCCTGACCTTTCGTCAGCAATCATTTAATAACCATAGGCTAGGCATCCTCTAAATAGTTGCAAAAATGGGGGTGATTAGATTTAGCCCTTCTTGTAGAAGTCCAAGAAATATTTCGTCACAGACAGTAGTCTTAAAACTGCTAAAAGATTTTATTGTCCATCTTATGGCACTTAGGGTTATTACTGTTCTCGTTAGCAGCTATTTAGCACAAGTCAAACGTTTGATCCGTATTTCATTTAGCTAATTTTTGTTATAAATTTCTTTGAGAATGCCTATGTAGGACTCCCAATGTAGTTCCAAACCAGATCATTGATAACTTTTTATTAATTTTGACAAGTTAGCATTCGACCAAGCTACACCTTGTCTTATGTATTTTTTTTCTATCAAAAGTTTTTCTTGTACTCTGAAACCATGAAATTTTGAAGGACAGTTTTGGCTGATTCAGTGGTTTGTTTTGATCCTTATATAAACTATATGTATTTCAGGTCATAAGAAAGGTTTGCACTTTTGTGGTTCCTATAGTACTCCGTATAAATTTGGCCGACCCTAAGTAGTTGGGATTAAAGCGAGAAAAAAGAAGAAGAAAATAATTTTATTAGATAATGACTTATATAGTAACTCAAAAATGGAATTCTATAATATATTGATTTATTTGATTGGATAGTTGTTTTGTATGAGCATGAGAAAGATTGAGTGACTATGTTATGCTGAATAAAATGATATAATTTTCTCTCCGAGTATGAGTGCGAGGGTTTTATGAAAAAATATAAAATATAGAAAAACAAAGTGTTGTTTGAAAATGTATTAATAATATAGTATAATTTGAAATAGAAATTATTGTGATTTATTATCACACTTTAAATATCAATAACACCACTCGTACCAGTAGTTATCTAAGCTTGTGCTAACTGTGAATCGTGTTAATAAATACCTCGAGTAGTATAGGAACCACAAGTGGGCTCTCTATCTTCGCAAGAGAGTCTTTATTCTTATTGTCCATTTAAGTAACTCACTCATAGATTAGAGTAGGCTGATTAACTTCGTACAAACTTTATTGATTTTTTTTATTTAAACAATATTTTATTTTAGTAGTCACTTAATTTTTCTTATTCGATATTTTATTTATGTGCTCATTATATTAAACTTTTGTATAAAAAATTTACCTTCTAGATATAATAAGCAAGATTGAAAATAAATAAACTACAAACTATTCGTAAATTTATAATGTATGCCAAGTCACTTCTTGAATTTGTTGAAAGATCATAAAATATATGGTATAGTTTAAAAGATTGAAGTGAATAATATATAGACTACTAAATAATGAGTAGTGTGTATATTATAACATCAAAATACAAAAGCTTGATTTGTTGACTGTTTGTAAAACAGTTTAAAGCCTTTTAAGTTTAGTCTCTTGATCTGTATACCATGTAGACATAATTCCTGAATAAGATCTATTTGCACGGATGTTTTATACCTCTCAGTTAGGGTTCTTAAAAATACACTACTGGTCCCTTTTGTGATAAAAATTTATTTACGAGAATTATATTATGTTATCACACATTTAGAAAAACTGATGCTGACATTTAAAAATACTGGCTAGTTAGAGTGTAATACAAGTTTTATTTACAATCCCTGTATATCATAACCTTTAATGTGGTGTCGTAACACAATAAAAGAAAAGAGTAAATGTAAATAGTTATGTGATACGAAGATGAATATGAGGATGTGGTGCCTGCTATCAGGTATTCACGTGCGTGTTGTCATACAGCAATCACCGTGCTCGGCTGACACTCCGGGTTAGCCGTGGGTGTCGAAAGGCTGGTGATACAGGAAGGGAATCAGGGTAACACCTAGGTATGAGGTGCAGACGAAGTGCAAGACACAAATACTTTGGGTATAGGAGAGAATAATGAAGTACGAGGTGCAGACGAAGTGCAAGACACAAGTACTCTGAAATGTTGTGGAAGAGAGTAGATAGGTTTAAAAAGGAATAAATTAAGACTTTACTTTAAGCAGTAAGCCGGACAGCGACAACCGAGTATTGAGACTGATGAATGACACAAGGCACTGGAGTCGACTGACCACGATGGTCAGGTCTATTGGGTTTTTATAATAATTAGAACTATTGCCACTTTGGCAATCGATATTATTTGTTATTTCATCAGTATCAAGAAGCGGATGTGCTGTCTGTATTTTATTAAAATAATTCTCACAATAATGGTAACGTGACACCATCACAGTGGGTTGTTCCTTAAGAGTGCATTCTATTTTTTCATAGAGGATATCCCTTTAGTTTGGGTCGTCACTGAAAATAACGGTTTAAATGGATCATAGGATCCTATGACAAGTTAGCAACCTTTTCACAAGGTATGATCGGGATAGATTTGTTGTTAACAGTAGATATATCTAGGCTTACTAATCCAAAGTCACGANGTAGATATATCTAGGCTTACTAATCCAAAGTCACGACCAACTAAGATGGATGTAATAAACCAAAAAAAAAATTATAAAAAGAAATAATATATAGTTTTTTAAAAGATAAATAAAATAATATGAATGTAAAGGTTAATATAAATGGATAAAAGGGGTAAAATTGTGGAATGAGTAAATATAGATATCTCAGGGTTGAATAGTATTAATTAATAAATTATTTTAAATATCCCAAAAATTATATAATTTTTCTTAATAGTTTATTAATCAATATATTATTTGAGGTTTAAAAGCATAGGTTAAACTGTTCTTACTTTATGCCCTATGCCACACAATAATATTTAAAATAATCCAACGTTGATTCTAATATTAAATGCAATATGTATACGATTTACATTACACGTCAGATAATGAATATAATTACTTAAGAAAACGATTCAAATTTTAAATAATACGATTTAATTACACAAAATCTATAACTGATTGTTCTGGCCGATATTAATGTATTTTTTTTTGTTGTTTGTTATCTTTGTGATTGCGCTGCTTGGCCCTATCGCCGTTAGCAGTAGTTAGTTCACTGCAATCCGTCGTTATGGTCAGTGCGATACGTAGTGTTTTATGTTTTATAGTATAGCGTTGTTATCTTAAAATATAATTATAATTAATAAACAAATACTATTATTAATAAAAAAAACGTATATTATACAGTCCATTCAAACCAAGAACATGGTCCAATCGGCCCGGATCGTACTTAGTAAAATATAATCGTTTACGTATAGTGTATAGTGTTAAATTATTTAAGTGCTAAATTTAACTGGAGTTAAAAAAAATTTCCCGTCCGAAGAGAGGCGTATAACAAACGCAATGGCTGATAACATTGTTTCGCTAAAGGCAGCGCGTGGAGCACTTAAAGGTCAGCTCACAAGAACGTTAAATATACTCAAAACAACACCGGAGAGTTTAGACGCTAATCAGCTGTCGGTGAGAGTAGAGAGAGCTGAAGGAGTATTGTGTGAATTTAACAAGATTCAATTAGAGATAGAAATTGCACTCCCAGAAGAGGATAACGAAAAATATCGTTCTGATTTCGAAGATCTGTATTATGAGACGATAGCTGAGTGCAGAAATATTATTAATAAGCTAAATAAAAATGTAACTACGGATAATATGGAGATTAGAGTTTCTGATATCAATCTAAATAGTTCTAGTCCGAGTAACTTATCGGGTGTTTCAAACGGCAACAACAATGGAATTTATTCGTTTGCAAAACTAGCTCCGATAAATTTACCACAATTTTCGGGCGAGTACTCAGAATGGGCAGCGTTCCATGACATGTACATAGCGCTTATACATTCAAATTCAGCTCTTTCAAAAGTACAAAAATTCTTTTATTTAAAATCGTCATTAAACGGTATAGCAGCTAATGTGGTGAAATCAGTCGAATTAACTGAGGTCAATTACGACTATGCGTGGTCAGCCTTAATAAATAGATATAACAATAAAAAAATGCTCGTTCAAGCCCATACGAAGGCGCTGTATGACATTCAACCAATAACGAAAGAATCTTCGTCTAAATTAAGATGTTTAATAGATAAAATTATTAATAACATGAATGCTTTAGAGACCCTCGGGCAAGACCCTAAAGCTTGGGGTTCTTTACTCGTGCATTTGATAACGTCTAAGTTAGATCAAAAAACTTTAAAGGAGTGGGAAACTGAGGCGCCGAAAACAGTGGTACCCTCCGTATCAACATTAATGGATTTCTTGGAAACTAGATTTAAAATACTTGAGGCTGTAGAAAGTTCGTGCAGTTCAAATGACAAGTCTGAGAAAAGATCCTACGAAAATTATGGAAAAGGAAAGGCGCAAGAAAAAAAATGGCAAAATAAAACAGTTATGCACGTAGCGACAACGAAATTTAAATGTTACGTGTGTAATGAAGGTCATCCGATATACAGATGTACTAAATTTTTGTCGTTATCGGCGAACGAACGAAAAGAGCAAACAATCAAATTAAATTTATGTGAAAACTGTTTAACACGGCATACGAGTCCGTGTAAAGCGAAAGGTTGCCGTATATGCAATGATAAACACAATACATTACTACACCAAGATAAGGAAACAGTTCATAATTCTGCTACTGCATTGCACTCGTCAGGTCGTTACGAAAATCAAGTATTATTATCTACAGCTATTGTAAAGATAAAAGATAGAGCAAACAAAACATGGTACGTGCGAGCGTTATTAGACTCAGGGTCGCAAAGTAATTTTATTACAACTGATTTAGCGAACGGTTTGGGTCTATCTAAGCGCAAAGTCAAGGTAACCATAGAGGGTGTAAATAAATCAATCACACAGTCTCAATATTCAATAGTAGCCACTATAGAGGCTAACTGCACCAGTTACAATAAAACAATTGAGTTATTAACTTTGCCAAAAATAACCACTTTACTTCCAAGTGAAAACATTAATGTGATCCAGGAAGAATTGCCAGACAATATTAAACTTGCTGATCCATCATATGCTGTGCCTGGCAAAATAGATATTTTAATTGGAGCTGCATGTTTCTATGAAATATTGTTACCCGGTAAATACACCACTAATAATAGCAGTATTATTTATCAAGAAACTGAACTTGGGTGGATAGTAGCGGGATCATTATGCAAATTATCTACACCAATTACAAATTCATTTTTTGCTCAGTCGTTATCAATCGAGGATAAAATAGACAAGCAATTAACCAAATTTTGGGAAATCGAAGAAATAGGTGATAAAAGATCGTTAAGCGAAGAAGAAAAATTATGTGTTGATCATTTTAATCGGACAGTAAGAAGAAATGAAGCGGACGGTCGTTTCATAATTGAATTGCCTTTCCGAGAAAAAAGCATTCAGCTAGGTTGCTCCCGAGGAACGGCTTTTCGTCGTTTTTTGTCGACTGAAAAACGTCTAACTAACAATGCAGACTTAAAAAAGAGGTACGTGGAATTTATGAATGAATATGAGCAGTTAAATCATATGTCCATAATTAGTTCTGATCAGGATAAAATTGAAGAAAAGAATTCCTATTTTATGCCTCACCATGCTATATTGCGAGACGATAAATGCACAACAAAAACACGTATCGTGTTTGATGCATCCTGCATAACCACTAATGGTAAAAGCTTAAATGATATTTTGTTAAAAGGACCGGTGATACAGGACGATTTGATGTGCATTTTGGCGCGGTTTCGAACTTATAAGTACGCGTTTTCGTCGGACATTACAAAAATGTATCGACAAATAATCGTAGCCGAACAGGATCGTAAATGGCAAAAAATACTATGGCGATCTAAACCATCTGAAAAAATAGAGGAGTATCATCTCAACACATTAACGTATGGTACATCACATGCGTCTTACGTTGCAACAGCTTGTTTAGAAAAATTGGCCAACGAAAATGAAAATAAATACCCATTAGCAAGCCTAGCAATTAAAGAAGACTTTTACATGGACGACTACCTTGGTGGCGGTAATTCAATAGCTGAAGCTCTTATGTTGCGAAATGATATAATAAAAATAATGAATAGCGCTGGTTTTCAACTAAGAAAATGGATGTCAAATGAGCCGCTATTGCTATCAAATATTCCTAACGCCGATAATGACCCACTTATAGTTCTAAATCTAGACGGCAGTACTACAAAAACATTGGGCCTATGCTGGAACCCGGTAAATGATGTTTATCTATATAAAGTAAACATTGAACGCAACGATAATGAAGAGGCTAGTACAAAAAGAAACGTGTTGTCAACTATAGCCACTATCTTTGATCCACTCGGTTTAATAGGACCAGTTATTATTGCTGCTAAAATAATAATGCAAGAATTATGGAAACTCAATGTTAAGTGGGACGAAGTGTTGCCATCAGCGATAAAGGCGGAGTGGGAATTGTACAGAGCCAGTTTATCAAGTATTGAACACATGACAATACCTAGACTTGTAGTTGATTGTGATAATGTCGAGGCGATTCAAATTCATGGTTTTTCAGACGCTTCAGTTCGTGCTTACGGTGCGTGTTTGTATTTACGTGTTTATGACCGCTCCGGTTCGTGTGCGACGCGTTTAGTGACGGCTAAATCGCGCGTGGCTCCGCTAAAAGTTTTGTCTTTAGCACGTTTAGAATTATGCGCCGCCGTTTTATTAGTTCGTCTATTCAAAAAAATTGTTCCTCGTTTACGATTAAGTATAAATAAAAAATATTTTTGGACGGACTCGACCATAGTTTTATCATGGATAAATGCACCGTCTTCCAGATGGAAAACTTTCGTTGCTAACCGCGTAGGGGAAATACACGAAGCTACTTCTAAATCTGAATGGTATCACGTGAAATCAGAAGACAATCCAGCAGATATAATATCTCGTGGTTGCAATCCAGAGGATTTGAGAAAAAATCAATTGTGGTGGAACGGCCCACCCTGGATAAACTTAGAAGAAAATCAATGGCCGCTCGCTGAAGTTCCTAAACAGGACGAAGTTATTGAAGAAAGAAAGACATTTTTTACAAAAATCAATGACACCGAATTTTTTCTTTTTAAAAAATTTTCGTGTTTTTTAAAGTTATTGCGTGTTACCGCTTTTATATTGCGGTGGAAAATTAGAGTAATAAACAAGCAAAAACAGTTTGGTAACATTGATGTGGAAGAATTGAATAATTCAAAAACAACTCTAGTCAAAATGGTTCAAAATGTTTATTTTGGAGAGGAACTTAAAATCTTAAGACGAGGTGAAAATGTGAAGCCTAGCAGCCGTCTGTATATTTTAAGTCCACATTTAGATAACGATGGAGCGATCCGTGTAGGCGGCAGATTACTCAATTCTGTTTTTTCAAATGATAAAAAACATCCAATAGTGTTGCCCGAAAAATCCAACTTTACTCGTTTAATATTTCAATACGAACACAACCGTTTATTGCATGCTGGACCGCAGGCTCTATTAGCGTCGATAAGGGAAAAGTATTGGCCGCTTAATGGCAGAAATTTAGCAAGAAAAATAGTTCACAGTTGCGTAGTATGTTTTCGTCGGAAACCTGCTTTTCTTAGCCCACTAATGGCCGATCTGCCCAAAGAAAGAACTCAACCGACTCGGGTTTTTCAAGTTTGTGGTGTCGATTTTTGCGGACCAATCGCTACAAAATCTAGTTTAATACGTAAGGCTCCTAAATTAAAGTCGTACGTATGCGTGTTTGTTTGTTTTTCAACGAAGGCAGTGCATTTGGAGTTGGTAGGAGATCTGAGCACTGATTCATTTTTAGCAGCTCTACGTCGCTTTATAGCTAGAAGAGGGATAGCATCCGACATCTTCTCCGACAACGCTACAAATTTTGTTGGAGCGAACCGAAAATTAAAAGACTTAAATGTTCTATTTACTTCACAAGACCACATTAACAAGGTACAAAATTTTACTAGTGAAAACGGAATAAAATGGCACTTCATACCGCCGAGGTCCCCTCACTTTGGAGGTTTATGGGAGGCGGCAGTGAAGTCCATGAAGCACCATCTAATTAGACAAGCAGGGGACACGTGCTTCACATATGAAGAAATGATAACAATTTTATCGCGAATAGAAGCTTGTTTGAATTCGAGGCCGCTAACTCCTGTCTCTTCGGATCCTTCTGATTTAAATGTTCTCACACCAGGGCATTTTATTATTGGAGAGTCGCTAACTAGCATTCCGGAACCAAATATTTCCAATATAAATCCGAACAACTTACGAAGATGGCAGTTAACAGAGTACCTGACTCAACAAATATGGGCACGATGGAGTAAAGAATACATCAGTCAATTACAAGTGAGGCAAAAATGGCGTTCTACCAACGGGAAAAATGCAAAGGAAAATATGCTTGTAATTGTGCAAGAAGAAAATTTACCACCACTTAAATGGAAACTAGGTCGCATTGTAAAGCTATATCCCGGCAATGATAATGTCGTTCGAACAGTGGATGTTCTAACAGAAGGCGGTATTGTCAAAAGAGCAGTTCGTAAGTTATGTCCATTGCCTATAGAATAAAAAAAAAAAAAAAAAAAAAAATTGTTGTTTATTATGAATTTTAATTTCAATTAATTTATATATTTCTATTATTTCTAATGTTGTGTCCTGTTTTTATTGTAAAAAAAAAAAAAAAAAAGGGGGGGGGGATTAGGATGAATTTTTATAATTTAATTATATAATTATTTATTTATAAAAGATAATTGTGTAGTTTAAATTTGATGTTGACTAGATTAATTTGCTGTAATGTTAGTCATTTATTATTTATTATTTAATGAAAATTTTTATTATTTTGTTAATTTATTATAACTATTTAAAGTGTTTAATATTAATCTACTGGTTGTTTGTAATAATTTTTATATTTTTGTTTAAGTTGAATTTTATTGTATTGCATAAATTTTAGCAAAGCTCAAAATTGCCGGGCGGTATGTTCTGGCCGATATTAATGTATTTTTTTTTGTTGTTTGTTATCTTTGTGATTGCGCTGCTTGGCCCTATCGCCGTTAGCAGTAGTTAGTTCACTGCAATCCGTCGTTATGGTCAGTGCGATACGTAGTGTTTTATGTTTTATAGTATAGCGTTGTTATCTTAAAATATAATTATAATTAATAAACAAATACTATTATTAATAAAAAAAAACGTATATTATACAGTCCATTCAAACCAAGAACACTGATTTTACTTGTAAAATGTTCTAAGCTCTCTATATTTTTATTAGAAATATAATTTTATAATTTATCCTTAATATTATCCTTAAATATTATCTCGATAATACNTTATCCTTAATATTATCCTTAAATATTATCTCGATAATACTGAACTGTACATACTGCATTTACCTAGAATAAACGAGTATTTCCCTAAAAATCGTATGTTTTACAGGATTTTTACTCTAGTTCTATAAATAAAATTAGTCATTATTTATTATTAATTGTTATACGATTACATTGATATATAAATATGAAAATTTTAGTTTTATACATATAAAAAATAATTATGCCATTGATAAATTCATGTCTGAAAATGAATCATTTAATTGACTATTTAATTCATCTTCTTTATAGTTGTCATTATTATGAGGGAATATTACTAACATCTTACCATCTTCTGATAACTCTTTTAAATGCACTTGCTTATTTCTATCAATACTAGAAATGTAAGAATCCGATAAGATAAGAAGTATGTGAATTAAATCCTCATTAGTATTTAAGCGCGAATTCTTTCCGGTGTGATGTTCTTGGTACATTTTATAATCTTTATTGCGACTCTCTTGTACCTCCTCAAATAAGTTGCCTAAAATAAATGTTGATATTCTTCATTATAGTAACTATAATCTTTTGTCATATTACCTATAGGAAGTGGCGCATATTGAATAATATGAGCACCGTGTAACAAAATTTTATGCACCGACGCCGGCATTTAGTACCACGGATACAATGATATAAACAATTTAGCTGTTAAAAAAAAATATTCTTCAAAGGCCTTTATGTTTATTGTATATCCGCTCGCTATTACCGATAAAATTGTTCCACAGCGCTTAATTAAATTAATATCAATCCCAGTACAGGAGGATGACAATTCAGTGTTTTTAAAAATTTCCCTTGCAGTATTGCCATCGTTCGTAGTTCCATGTCCTATAATTGGACAATAATGAATATATATTAGACAATATTAAATTGTATAGAATGAATTATTTTTTAAATGTTTTAACATTTTAATATTAAATTAGACTAAAGTATCACATACCTAAAATAAGCGTATGTTTTACTTCAAAGTCGTCACTACTATCATTGCTATCATCACTACAGCATCTAAGTTCAAGTGGCACAAGAGAGAACATGAACATTGTTTGGTCAGTTGTACAAGGGTTGTTATTAAATTTTTGATTATATTGGGTCTGACCACTACTTCCGTCGCAACCTCATTTATAAAACATTTCTAATAACTTTTTGCCAATTTTTACCTCGTTGATAGCTGGTATTTGAAAAATTCTTTTAGTTGTGTGATCTAAAAGATTCGGCAAGGGTATTATGGTACCAGATTCACTAATTTTAACATTATCGGGATAACATTTTTGTTTAGCGCTAAAAATTTTTTTATAAGATAGATAAATATTGCAATTCCTCTTTTTAGCTCCTAATCTTATATTCATACACAGTTGTTTTGTAAGTTGATTGTCTACAATAAATGCTAAAGCTTCATCAGCAGTATAAGAAATAGGTTCTTTGTTACAAAAATCTTCAATTGTCATTTTCATTTGGGGGACACTATTAGGAGACAACAGTAGTTTAATAAATAAAGCAGCCTCATTTCTTTTTCCAGAAACAAATAACTTTTTTTTTTCTGCACATAAAATTTCAGGTGACGTCATTGATGTCATAGTTAATTTTTCGCCGCATTGTTCGTTCTGAACATTCAGTTAAATCAACGAAAGGTCGGCCTTTTATTGTTTTAGTAGATTTTTTTTTATTGAAGGTATTTTAAATGGTGTAGTAAGCCATTCTGAATAATTTTTCAAAAACCTTTCATGATGATGACTAACCTTAGTCCATCTTCTAGAAGTATCCAAACAAAATACTAATATACTTTTTTCAACTTTTTTTAAAAAATGAGTACTCCAATTTGCTCCATTATATTTTTGCTTTAAAAAATCAAAAATTACTGCCCTTGAGTTATTGTTTGTTATGTTTTTTAATCTAATACCATTTTTTTTAATGACTTGAATCAGTTGTTGATTTGAAAAAGAAATGGATGATGAACAATCAGAAACTAAAATAAATGTATAAATTTAATATTGTTAAAAATTATAATATCGAAATTGAAAAAAAGGTTTAATCTTAAATCTTATAACAATCATATTATTTATTATATAGCATTAAGATCGAAAAAAAAATGTATTAAAAATGTATAACTTGTTAAACAGTTTTTCTAGTAAAATATAAATCTACACACATTTATAAATTGATTAAATAAGGGTATAAACTATTTAATAATAACTTACCACGTATTTTAATGTCCATTTAAAAAAGTAATTTTAAAGGTTAAAAACTTATAAAAAAAAACACTATATTGAAAAAATGAATAGAAAATAGAGAGATTAACACATGGAGAGTGGTTAACTTTATGGCAAATAATATAACGAGGAAAAAATTTTTCGTCAGATAGATATACATTCAAAATAACTTAAGCAATACCAAATCTTATCGATGAGTTCACATCATGTCATTTATTAGTGTTAACTTATGAGGATGCCTATAAAATCGTAATACAATTTTTAGGGAAATACTCGTTTATTCTAGGTAAATGCAGTATGTACAGTTCAAATATTATCGAGCGCTAAATTTGTTTTTTTCATGGTATAGCTGATGACTTGCTCTACAAGCCACATGTATGGATTAACGTGTAATTTTGCGTAATTTTTAGTTAATTTCTTTAAACGAGCAAACTAGAGAAAAAAACGAAATAAAATCGAATTTTTTTTAAGTATAAATTTGTTAAATTCCACAAAAATAAAAAAAAACTTTTTTCCCCTTTTTCATTTGACAAAGGATATCTTTTTTAGTAGGAAAAAAAAATTTTAATTTAAAATTATATTTTAAGGCATAAAAATAATGTACAGAAATAAACTCAAAATTACTGAAAATACGGATAAATTTTAGAAGTATAACATTAAAATAGCTCTACACCCTCATTAAATCAACTTATGCCCTTGAAAATTTTTTATTAAAACCCTTAAGTATGATATTAATGTGTTTTGCTAAAAAAAAAATTTTAATTGACTTTTAAAAAAAGGTACTTTTGGCCGCCTAAATCGGCGTTTCATTCTACTGTGTGCCGGCGCGATGTTCTTTAAAACAAAGACATTAGCTCAGAGACTAGCTACCCAATAAGTATAAGATTAGAATACACTTAATCCAATAAAGTTATTATAAAATTAGTTTAAGTCTCAGTTTCAAATGAAAAATTGTGACCTTTAGCTCTGTTCACCACCATGATGTTCGTTAGAACAAAAACATTAAGCTCTAAGCCTAGCTACCTAATAAGAAATGTTCACAATAAATTTTTACTATTATAAAAAATGTATAGTTTAGTTTGAATTTATTATTTATTTTTATAATTAAATAATTTAAAAATAAGGTTTAATATTTAAAATATTAATTGACATTTCTTTCAACAAGAAGAAAAATAAATAAATAAAACACTATTATTTAATAAACAAATGAACTTAAATAAAAAGATTCATCGAATCAAAATTCACTTTAAAATTTTAAGTGTCATTTAATTTAAAAAAAAAAAAATATTCCAAGTTTAAATAACTAAAAAAAAACGAATAAGTCCCAGGGAGTGAAATTTTGAATAGAGCGTCACAGATTTTGTGTATTTTAAATATACCGAAACAACTGGTTTTGACGGGGGAATATGATTTTTTACAGTCAGAAGGGGATAGTCTATCAATCTCTAGCGTGATCTTCAAAGTTGAGGCTTTCTATTCCAATTAGATAATTATAATGGAGTCCCTGCATTTAGGCGTTACTTAAAAATCTGTACAATTATTAGATTTTATCTAATAAATAAACTCAACTATAAACATGGATACATCCTTAAGCACTTTAAGCCGCAAGACAATCCATGAAAGCTTTAGCAAATCTCATAACTATTAAGTGGATATAATCAAGAATGAAGAGTATTTAAATTATTATACTAAGTTGTTAGGAAAAGTAAAATAGAAAAAGAGATGGTTGAATGCAATTTAGGGTGATATGAGAACTACTGGTGCTTGTATAGGTGACGTGACAAGTGTAAGCTCAGAACACAATAGACTGACTTCAAGTAGTTAGGATATATGCGAAAGAAAAAAAAACATTAAGCATTATCGTTTAATTTAAGTTTTTAAATGTTACATTACCTAATAGAATTTATCTTATTTTGTATTATAAAATTTCTTTAAAATTAAATTTTCTTTCAAGTTTAAAGAGTATCTAATATCTATATTATGAAATACAATTTTTTCTTGGGTTTTATTTATAAAAATGACTTTAAATAATTCATTGAAAAATGTGTTTCTATTTGATTTTTCTATTATTGATTTTCTAAAATCGTTGATAAATATTTTTTCAAAATACGAGTCTTAAATAATTGAACGTATGAAGCTACATAATAATTTTAACAAAAACTTAGACTTATAATATTATTACAATGACATAAAAAAAAAAATGTGATTTTATATGGTTTAAAAGAAATATTTTTTTAGTTGAGTTCGCTGAGAGTCCTAAAATATTTGCCGCAGCAGACTATTTGAAAACATCTATTTGTGTTTACTCAGATGATTCATTTTTAAAAGGGTGGCACTTTTTTGCAGCAAATAACTTATTAAACACAAAAGAAGATGAGAAATGTCTATACATTATTAATCACGGAGAGCACTACGATGTTGTGGTTGACACGGTAGATTAATAATTTATAATAATCTTTAAGAACATGCTTTAATAAAAACAATAAATATTAGACATAATAATTTATTTTCATATAGAAAATAATAAAATAGAAAAAACTAATTTATACAATTACATTAAAAAACAATGTAAGCCACAAAATTTTGAAAATCGATTTTTCAAGTGTATTATGCAATTTTTGACCTAGGGCGTCTGTTTTGAAAAAAATTAAAAAGCACAATATGTTTTAAAATTTCTCAAAAAGTATTGGATTTATGTTCATATAACATTAAATATACAATAAATTTTAAATGTTGTCAATTATCTCATTCTAACAATATCAGAACTTTAATTAATTTTTTTAATTAACAAATATTGCTTGTATTTTCTTAATATATAATATATATAAGTAGAAGGTGGTTTTTTCAATTTTTAAGGGGAATGTCTTCAACTAGATATAATTTGTGATCTTCTGACATATCGTTAAAAGAAATTGATCCAGTGAGAGCTGAGAAAACGTGACAAAAGACAAAAAAAATCGCATTATGATAAAAGTAATACCGTCTCAGCTTCGTATCGAAGCTAAACATTTATTTTGCACATTTTTTAGGTACAAAAAATCTTAATTTATTAGTTTTTTTTATCATTTTTTACTTTGTTATAGTTTGCGATTTAATTGCTTCATTAAATAAATTCAGTAAATCAAAAGTATATTAAATTTAACCGTTATGTTATTAATATAATTAGGAAATTAAACTATTTTAAAACAGTCAGACTTAAATTAGTATTATACATTTCAATAGTAGTAAATTAATTAAAAATGAAAAAATAATCATAAAATAATAATTATAAAAAAATAGTCTGTAATACAGACGCGTAAGGCTCTTAGGGCTCCGGGTCTGGGGTGGAGCCCCAGCTAGGTGGAACCTAGTAGTAAATAAATTTAAAATAAACAAATTTAAATATTTAGTAATAATAATTATTACTTATAATACACTTTATAACAGACTTATAATAAGATTTTTTTAAATTTAGTTATTAAAATAACCATTATGATTTTTTCAACTTGGCAAGAATTTTTTACTCTTTTTTATTAAAATTATTTCAGTTTCCAATAGGAACAGAACCTTTAGATGACACTGAAATTAAAGTAAATATTGTTTTATCTTTAAATAAATTTAAAATAAACATAAAAACTTTGGTTGAAATTATTTGCACCGTACTATTAATAACAAAAAATATATATTATCCCTTATTTATAATGTTATACAATAAAAACGGTAGCACAGTGGGGTCGAGGCACAGTGTGGACGAGGCATAGATGGGACAAGTATAGATGATATCTGACAGTGATTAAAATCACTATCATAAGAAACGCTTCGATGCAAATCTGTAGATAGTGTTTCCTTTAGAGAAATTGGTGAAATATTTTAAAAGCAACATGAACTCTTATTTCTTTAATTATATCCTGATTAGTAGTTCTTTGATTTTAAAATATAATATATGAATAAATACTAATTATAGTTTTTAAATTTAGTATGAAATTGTGAGGCCAGCTATGATGTATGGTTAATAGTGTTGGGCGGTTGATAAGAAAGTAGAGCAGAGAATAAGTGTAGCAGAGATGAGAATGCTTAGTTGGATGAGTGGAGTGACTAGAGAAGATAGGATAAGGAACGAGCATATAAGAGGAAGTATAGGTGTTGCGTCAATCGTGGATAAGATGACAGAAAATAGACTTAGATTGTTTAGTCATGGTATGAGGAAAGAAGAATCGAAAGCTGTAAGAACAGTTATAGAAATGAATGTTGAAGGAAGAAGAGATAGAGGAAGACCAAAAAAGAGATGGAGGGATGCTATTGAATGCGATTTGAGGACAGCTGATGTGAGCGTAGAAGATGTGGGAGATCGTGTCAAGTGGAATCTTAGGATAAGGGTGCCCGACCCCAAGTAGTTGGGATTAAGGCAAAGAAAAAGAAAAATATTACCAGATATTCCGGTGGCAATTGACATAATATGATTGTTATTTCGGAATGTACAATTTAGCGTTTAGTTGGGTTTAAATAATATAGCGTCAAATCAATTACCTACTCTATCGGTTGTATCTCAATATACACTACACTTTAATGATACAATAAATAAATAAACTCACACATACACACATATGCATTTATAACATTGTGTCTAATGTAAGTATAACATGATAAAAAGTAACCGTAAAATGAAAAAAATGGAATATAAATTTTATTACTCATATTAAATGTAATGTAACTCGAAAAATATTTGTTTAAATGAAAAAATATAAGATTATATTTTTATTTATAATTGTCTTTTAAACAACTTTTGTGCGAAACTTTTTTTTGTAAGTTAAATATTTTTTTTTGAGAAAATTAAGAAAGCTCATATTTTTGAACTTTTGCGAGGATTTAAAAAAAAAGCTCAATTCCAATCTTGAGGACTATTAGTATGTCATTATACATATTTTAATTCAACTTTTAAAAAAACAAAATTTTTTCCGCAATTTTTCCTTTGTTGACTGGCCTAGATGTCAATTTTAAACTTGTAATTGAGCTAAAAGTTATGGTAATATATTCAATTTATTTTACTATAAACTTTCATAAATCTTTATCAAAAATTTTTCATCAACTTTAAAGAACCAAAAAAATAG
Organism: Daktulosphaira vitifoliae; assembly: GCF_025091365.1. Classification (NCBI taxonomy): domain Eukaryota; kingdom Metazoa; phylum Arthropoda; class Insecta; order Hemiptera; family Phylloxeridae; genus Daktulosphaira; species Daktulosphaira vitifoliae. The sequence goes on from NW_026099572.1 coordinate 57,802,497, forward strand.
GTTAAAATTGAAAATTTGGACTGATTATTTTTAACATATTAAAAATCAAATCAGTAATAATTTGAAAACAAATTTTTTTTTCTTTTAATTATTATTTTATATATATAATTAGTAATAATATAAAAAATTAGAAGTGATAGAAATAGTCTACTTGCAGATTTGAAAACAACGCGAAAAGTTGATTTAGAAAAGTATATTTTTGCTTCTGATGAAAGTTCCTTGTAGTCCAGTGCATTTTTTTATAGTAACAAACAGTTTTTATTGAAAATTATTGTATCAAGCCCTTTAAATTTTTATACACGTAAAAGTAAAGCAAAATATAACTTCTTTATTATTTTTATAATTTCTCCGTTTAAATTACAATATTAAATATCAATTTCATACTAAATTTAATAATTATAATTAGTATATATTCAAATATTATATTTTAAAATCAAAGAACTACTAATCATGATATAATTAAAGAAATAAGAGTTGATGTTGCTTTTGGAATAATCCACCAATTGCCTAATTAAAACAAAAAAAAAAAAAGTTTGTTGGGAATTTTTTCTGCTATTCTGCAAAATTACTCCTTCGTTGACTAGAATGAATCATTAAATAGAAAATTTTATGAGAATTAAAACAATGTTATTTTTAAGATTAATATGCAGTCAGAAAGTTTTATAATTATTATTTATTGTAAATTTATCAGAAAAACTCATTATTTTTTGCATTTTTATCGTAATAGAACACTTAAATAGAAATCATAGTAATCATTTCTAAGTAATTTTTGATATTTAAAAAGATTCTACTATTGAAATATCCAGAACTGAATTAATTTTAATGATTTACTTTAACTAAAAAAAAAAAAGTTAATATTTTGAATCCCTCTTGTGGGCAGGTAAAGGGTTAGATTTATAAAAAAAACCAAATGATAGATAAAGACATGCATCTAAATAAAAAAAAATATACTGATTTGGTCATTTTTGATAAAGTTATAACAATTAACAAAGTTATAAGTTTTATACACTGGACTACAAGGAACTTCCATCAGAAACAAAAATATACTATTCTAAATCAACTTTTCGCGATGTTTTAAAATGTGCAATTAGACTTTTTCTATAACTTCTAAGTTTTAATATTATTAAAAAATAGTTTTTACATATAAAAAAAAATAATTAAGAACAAAAAAAATTGTTTTAAATTAATACTGATTTGATATAATATTTAATATTAATTTGATTATTAATAAGTTAAAAATAAGGAAAATGACATATTTAACCAATTTTGTTAATCGTTTAAAGTTGATTGTTGTAAATGTTTATAAAAAAAAAAAAAAATTTATTTTACCATAACTTTTAGCTCAATTGGTAAGTTTGACATTGACATAATTAAATAGAAAATTTTATGACAATTAAAAAAATTGTATCGTTAAGATCAATATGCAGTCAGAAAGTTTTATAATTACTATTTATTGTAAATTTATCAGAAAAGCTCAATATTTTTTTGCATTTTTATGGTAATAGATAACTTAAATAGAAGTAATAGTAATAATTTCCTAGGAACTTTTGTTGTTTGTTGAAAAGATTCTATAATTGAAATATTGAGAACTTAATTAATTTTAATGATTTACTTTAACTAAATGTACCAATCAAAACAAAGTTGTTAAAAAGATTTACTCAATTGAGTTTATTATAAAATTTGATTATATTTGTAAAAATCAATTGTTAATTCAGGAGAAAAAACAATCATTTTTTTTAGAAATGATTTATATAGCAACACGTTAGAAAAAAATTTGAATATTATAGTCTAATAGTAGCACACACAAACAGAGTAATAAAATTATTAAATTACAAAGTAAAATGATTTAATTTTGTAGTTGAAACCTATCATATCAAACTTCATTCGTTAATAAATATTTTGAAAACATTAGAAATTAATGATTTTAATTGTCTTTATGGAGACGATGTAATAACTAACTGTTTAATTGATAAATTAGAATTTTTTTTTCAATTTTTGAGAGTAATATCTTCAACTAGATACGAATTGTAGTAATTTGACGTATTGTTGAAAAAAGTAGGTCAAGTTAGAGCAGAGAAAATAAATGATAGTCACAAAAAAATATCTTCTCGGCTTTGCATCGAAGCGAAAACTTAAAATATAGTAAAATAATTTTAATACGAATAAGAAATTTCTTCTTGCAAGGGGCGACTAAAGTGATGGGATCCTTGATCTTTATTGAAGTTATTGAATCTAAATGTGATAAAAATCAAACGAGTTAAAATTTATACTAACTTAAAAAGAATTAAGAAAAAATGCAAAAAATTCATTGCCATATGCGGGTTGGAACCTCGTACCCCAAGCGTGTAAAACATAAATTTTACCAACTCGGCAACCGTACGTTGCTTCCGGCGGTTGAAAAATTGGCTATTTAAGCTAGTTCAAATTTCAAAGTTATTTTTCTCGACTTAAAAGAAACAAACATATTTAAATAAGTTTAACTATCTATACTATATCAATTTTAATTTATATAATATTTATGAAAATCTGTACTCCCCTTGTCAGGTATTTTAAAATAAAATAAAATACAAAACCCAGAATTTTAACACAAAAATAGCATATTTTTGCATACGGTAGTCATTTTCACCATGAAGACAAATCCAGAGGTCAAATTTTTTTTTTTCAAATTAAAGTATATTACATAAGCTTTAATTTAAGATATATTTAAAAGTGTCAGTATTTCCGGAATACTTTCAAAAATTAAATTGAAAATATCTTAGTAACAATACGCATGTTTAAAGTTTTGACCCCCCTTGTTAAAGGGGTATGATCCGATTTACAAAAAAAGCGTGCCAGATGAAAGGGGTATATAAATATTTATTATAAAAAAATAATAATATTGATCCATACATTTTTCCAAAAGTTATATAAAATATAAATTAAATAATATAACATATAAAATCGAGATTTTTTTCACGGAAATCGTACGTTTTTCTTTAACTTTGATGTCCGTTTTCACCACGAAGACAAGTCCAGAGGTCAAATTTTTTTTTTTCAAATTAAAGTATATTACATAAGCTTTAATTTAAGATATATATAAAAGTGTCAGTCTTTCCGGAACATTTTCAAAAGTTAAGTTGAAAAAGTTCTACTTTCTATACGCATTTTAAAAGGTTTGCACCCCCCCTGTATAAAGGGAAATGGTCCGATTTTAAAAAAAAGTATGTCGAATGAAAGAAGTATATATAAAGTATTTATCATTAAAGAATAAAGTTGATTCATGCATTTTTTAAAAAGTTATAGCAACATAATGTTAAAAAATGTAAAATATAATATCAAGAATTTTTTCACAAAAATAGCATATTTTTGCATACGGTAGTCATTTTCACCATGAAGACAAGTCCAGAGGTCAAATTTTTTTTTTTCAAATTAAAGTATATTACATTAGCTTTAATTTAAGGTATATATAAAATTGTCAGTCTTTCCGGAACATTTTCAAAAGTTAAGTTGAAAAAGTTAATTTTTTGTAAAAAAGTTACCATTTTGAAACCCCATCCTTTGGGCTGTTAAAGGGTCAAATGTTCACAAAAATATATAAAATGATAGGTAATTATCTAAGGTATCTATAAAAAAAAAAATTATATTGATTCGATCATTTTTAAAAAAGTTATGGCAATTTTAAGTAAAAAAAATTGAAAAAATATCGAAAATTAGCGATTTTTAAATTTGTAATTTTTTGGGGGATTTCCCCCGTTTACGGGGAACGAGGGAATTTTTTTCAATTTTTGAGGGTAATGTCTTCGACTAGATACGATTTGTGATCTTTTGACATATTGTTCATCAAAATCGGTCCAGCGAGAGCTGAGATTGAGCGTTCACAGACACAAAAAAAAAAATAAAAAAAAAAACACATCATAGTAAAATTAATACCTTCTCAGCTTCGCATCGAAGCTAAAAAGTATTAACCCCAACACAATACTACAATAATCACCACTTAAGATAACACAAATTAGTAAAAATTAGTTAATGAAGAAAAAATAGTATTTATTACATATTAATACAAACTGTATTACAGTTAACACAATATAACAATTTACAATAGATCACAGTAAATAAATAAATAAAATTATTATATTTATATAATATTACTAAGTTATAATTTTAATTTTTCAAAAGGCTTTCTTATTTATAAGGGTCTATGTGATTTAACTTCATTACTGCTATTCTGTTCTGTAATTTCCTAAGTTTGTTTTCTAGAATGCCCTAAATGATATTATTTGATATAAGGGTCTTTTCTAAGTATGTTCTCTCACCTAAAACTTCAATAATTGTTCATTAAGTCTATATTGGTGATTTACTATTTCCATATTTTAAGTTTAAACTGTACACTAATGATTGCTACACTATTAACTGTTATATTGTATAATATACAATATAACACTTAATCTCACACACAAAGTTACAATTTTATAAACACTTTTTAGATAGCAATTAGATTAAGGTACTTTTTATGTTCATTCAACTAAATTTCATTTATATATTTGTTTAAAATGTTTACTGATTCTTCTAGTACCGTAAAATTTATCACCAATTCTACAGCTTTCAAGTAAGTGAATAATATTATAATATTATTTTTTACATCGTCGGTAACCTTACATCTATAGTTAGTGTATCTTACTGAAAATAGTCTTTTAACCGACATCATATTGTTGGAAAAACATCAGCTAGTTACATTTACTTATTAAAATGTAATATAAATTCGAAAATCCTGTATAACTGTTTAACTACTTAGTAACAAAAATTATTTTTCAGAAAGATGATGGTACAATAGTTNTATAACTGTTTAACTACTTAGTAACAAAAATTATTTTTCAGAAAGATGATGGTACAATAGTTGATGTAAATATATTAACTTTATTCTTTTCATATCATATAAATAACACATCAGTAGTTTTGTTTAAAAATAATTAATAAATAAATACTATGAAATTGTTGGTTTTGTTACGAATCTTCATTATTCGTATTTTAGAAAACATTTTTATTGTAGAATGTGTTCAAAATACTTATTACTTTTATTATTTACATAGATAAAGTAGTTATTTTTCATTTTTGCAATTATTTTTTTTAGCAGTTCTAGAGAATTTAAAATTTAATGGGTAACTCAAACTACCGGGAGACTTTTCAAATATTATACAATTAGAAAACTCCTTAAATAAATAAGAAAATTCTATATTCTAAAATATAATTTTCATTCCATGTCTACCTATTTTAGTTTCATACATATACATCGTAACTCTTTATGGCAGTATCGGAATTCTTTTTCGACCTTTTTTGAACAATCTATTGAGAGGCAATTGAAACCATAAATATAAAAATTTTAACGTTTATTAATTCTTTATTAATAATAATAAACGAGTAATAATCAATATTAACACAATTAAGTCCAGCGTTAGAAATCTAGAGTTTTGGGCGAAAAATATTGTTGTGACTTTAATATATTTTTAAATAAAAAAGTACATTGTTTTTGCTCATCATATTAGTTACATAACCTTTAAAGTGTCGGATCTTGTGGGAGTACACTTTAAACATTCTTAGGGCTAGCCTTGAATACGGTTTTTTTTATAGTTCATATTTACATTGATAAATTATTTTTATTTTAAAGAAATATATTTTTTCTAGGATACTATATTATTTGACAGTGAAGTAAGTGTATTGTTTTACAATATAATCCATATAATGATTAACAAAGTGACTTGTTAACAATCATTTACAGGATTCTGATGAATTTCTAAATGCAGAGTGTTCTTCAGCTTTTGTAAATCCGGTAAGTAAACAAATAAAAAAAACAATATATACATAATGTAATCATTTTTTTTTTTTTTTGTTAGTTTGCATCATCAACGGAAATAATAAAACCAGTACGTAAATCGGATAATTAAACAACTTTTGAATAGACATTTTTAATTTCTGATTCGTTTTTCTAAACTACAATTATGAAATGAGTGATACAAATCACAGGAAAATTCTATCTGGAATCCAAATAAAGTTATAATTGAACACATTTAATCATTATGGTTAAATTATGGTGAAAGTTATCTAGATGATGTATTTAGAGATAAACGAATTATCTATAATTTAGGATCATTACATATACAATCATTAAGATGATTTTCTATTTTATGTGTAATACTTTATAAGACATTATGGTCTGTTATAATTCATTAAAAAAAAAAACGGACGATTTTGATACCTTAATTTCTTCCGTACATAAATAAAATAAGATTAAATTTTTATATTTTTCACTTCAAAAAAACAGTTGAATATTTTATATTATACCTATATTTTTTCTTTTTTAATGTCATAAAAAGTACGATATATTAGAAAAATAATATTAAAATATTAATATGTAGTATCATATAAATATAAAACTATAAAAAAAACATTTTTCCTTAAATTTTAAGTAAACACAAATTATTCTCCAAAATTTTTTTCGAAATATAAAATCTTTAGTGCTAATAGCATGTAAAAAAAAATTTTATTTTTCCATATAAATCAGCCAATTTTAACTGTACGGAAAAAATTAAAAAAGTTTTTAAAAGATTTGAGAATCGCTATCAAATAAAGTATTTTTTTTAATTTTTGATATAATTTAACTGACGTTATATTGTTGAAAATTATCAGCTAGTTAAATATTCTTATTAAAATGTAATATAAATCCGAAAATTATGTATAATTGATTAAATACTTAGTTACAAAAATTATTTTTCAGGAAGATGATGGTATAGTCNTATGTATAATTGATTAAATACTTAGTTACAAAAATTATTTTTCAGGAAGATGATGGAATAGTTGATGTAAATATATTAACTTTATTCTTTTCATATCATATAAATAACACATCAGTAGTTTTGTTTAAAAATAATTAATAAATAAATACTATGAAATTGTTGGTTTTGTTACGAATCTTCATTAGTCGTATTTTAGAAAAATATTTGATCGTAGAATGTGTTCAAAACACTTATTACTTTTATTATTCATATAGATAAAGTGTGTTATTTTTCAAATATCATTAGAAAAAATAAAAAAAATAATTATTTTTTATTTACAATTTTTATTATTTATAAAGATAAAGGAATTAGAATGTTATAAAAATCAGTAAGATAAGTTACTCTCTATATATATTCCCTATTAAAAGAATTACATCTTGTTTAAACCTTATGAGTGTTAAAAAAAATATACTTATACATGAAAGATAACAACATTATCTTGTTGTATATCGATAAACATAACTGTTTAATATAAATACAATAAACTGTATATCTTATCATATTATTAAAAAAAAACATGTAAAAGAAGTTAAATTCTAAAATTGGTATTAAATCTGTGACTTTAAAGTTTTATAAGTCTATATTTCAATGAAAAATTGATAAATTGAATAAAAAAAATACCATTCTATGCTTATAAAAAGGGCTCTAATTTAAAAATTAATATCAAAATCAAATTATAAAATTATTTTCCGGTGTAATTTATATGATACAATTTTTTGTTTCAATTTATCATCTTTTAACCACTGTGAATCGGTACCTGGTAAGAGAGGAGTGTTATATTTAATATGTTGATTTTGGAGATTTTTTAAACGCAATTTTTCTCTTTACAAAAATAATTAAAATTTTTAATAGTATAATTTTCGCAAATACTGTATTTTTAAAGGAGAGACAAAACAATTTTATGAAGAAGCTCTTCATTAAATGTTTTAATATCCAAATATTTAAAATAATTTTTTTGTTGTGTACTAATAGCTATGAAAGGAAGAAATTAATACTTATATTTAAATTTTATTTTAGGATCTAACAGATCAACTTAGTTATTTAAACGTTAATACAGTAAGTTAAATAACGTATAAAACTTCTCCAATTATTTAAAAAAAATAAATTTATCATAATTTATCCGAAAAATCAAATAATTGAATACATTTTAGAAAACTATCTTCACAATATTATTATCAAAATATTGATTTTTCACTCAATATTATTGTAATAATATATTTATATATTTTTTAAGGTTAATGAATGGGATCAAATAAAAAATGACCCAAGGGATGAAAAATATTTTTTACCAGTTGGCTGGGAATGGCAGTTACAAATAGCTGATCTTTTAAAATTAGACTTTAATGATTTTATATTGTGCAGAACAAAAACTAGGACAGAAAATCAAAAGCTATATGATGGCATGCGTTTAAAAACCATTTTTGTCAATGAAAATAAATTGTCTAGTTTTTTCAGTGCATTATCTTACTGGATATCTGGAAGTACATGTTATTCGAAATACATAAAAATTATTCTATCTGAAGTAATAACTTGATATAAAATTTAGGATATTTCTATTTAATGATTTGTTTTTTAGTATTTGATCCTGTCTTATTATTACCGAGAGTTTTACGACCAAAACACAATACTAAAACGAAAAAATGCTTTATTAAACAACGGTAATATTAATTATGATTAAAAATATAATTATTTATAGTGTATGTAATTAAAATCAGTGAAGTATTAAATTATTTATTTTATAATTAAAAATATTTTTAGAATAACATAGATTCTAAAATAAATGTTTTTTAGATTTGCTTGTGGGGCGAGCTGAAATGTATGTTGCAGCTGAGTTTTTACAAACATCTATTTATGTTTATGCAAACAAAAAATGGTTTTTCATAAGTAGGGATGGACAAAAGGGTGAAATGAAGAAGGAACAGTGTCTGTACTTAGAAAATCCTAAAAAAAATTGGTTTAATGTTGTTATAGATGTAGTAGTATAACGTTAATGTAATGTAATTTTTAATGTAAACATTTCTTTGAAATATAATCTCAATTTAGTTCTTTATTTATTGAAATATTTAAAGGCTGATGGCATTACCTTGTTGTCGGTGTCAGAAACTAGTTGTTTTAAAGTTTACTTAGTATTTTCATTACAACTTGAATTTTACAATTAAATATATAACAATTATAAAACGGAACGATTTTAAATCACTATTTTTATTATAAATAACAAAATTACTATACTATGGTGTCATTGAGAACATTGATGATATATTTAGTATAATAATATACGTACATTTATATATAACACTTACATGTAAATTTGTCATCCAGTAGCAAGACATATATACAAAATTTTTATATTTTGTAATTTCGATACTTCTTTGCTAATTAGTTAGCAACTAAATAGGAAAAAACAAAATTAAAAATTACATTTTTTCTGTACGAGCCTTTCCATAAAATAAAATTAAAAATTATCAAATTGGAGAATATTTAATAATATTCTGTTTTATATCATTTTAATTAACTTTTCAAGATTTTTTTCAAAAATATACAAAAATTAGAGTAATCAAAAAAAACTTAGATTGTTTGTAAATATCTGGTGATCTTTTTATTTATTGAAATAAATTATGATAAATAATTAAAGACACAATAATTCTACATGTAGAAGATAACAATAATTATAGTACTTTTGCAATGGAAAGTAATTTTTACATTTCTATATATACTTTAATTTACTTTGTGACTCCATTTGTATCCTATGTTTGTAACACATCTATAAAACACTTCTATCCTGAGTAATAATTGTGATATTTTTACTGTTATGTTATTGTGTTATATAAATTCTTCTTCTTTTTTTCCTGCTCTTAATTCCATCTGCTTGAGATCGCTTCAATAACATCCCTCCATTCCTTTTTTGGTATTTCTTAAATATATCTCAAATTAAAGCTTATGTAATATACTTTAATTAAAAAAAAACATTGAACTTTGGATTGTCTTCATAGTGAAAACAGACATCAAAGTTAAAGAAAATAGTACTTTTTTTTGTGTACAAATTGTTGGTCTCCCTTTATCTTTTCTTCTTTTCACATTTATTTCCATAACTGATTTTACTACTTCGATTCGATTCGAATATAAAAAATTACGGGCCCCTTGCATTTAACCAAATGTAACCGAATGGGGTGGCGGCACAGTGGGGTCGTGGTATAGTTGGGTCCAGTATAGATGATATCTGACAGTGATTAAAATCACTATCATAAAAAACGCTTCGATGCAAATCTGTAGATAGTGTTTAATTTAAAAAAAAAAATTGTCAAAAAAGTAGGTCAAATGAGAACTGAAAAAATAAATGATAGCTACAAAAAATAACCACATAGTAAAATAATATCAATATGAATTTCTGCTCACGAGAGGAGACTACAGTAATGGAATCCTTGATATTTATTGAAGTTATTGAATCTAAATGAGATAAAAATTAAATGTGTTAAACATTTCTTTTTAACTCAAAAAGAATTTAAAAAAAATTCAGTGCCACAGTCGTGAAAGATCCAAATGTTACTGTCTCACAAACCGTACGTCTCATTCGTCACTTAATAAAAATGGAAATTTAGCTAGTTCAAATTTTAAAGTTATTTTTCTCGACTTCAAAGAAGTAAAAAATTTAAATATGATTAATTTTTTATACTATCATTTAGATTGATATAATATTTATGAAAATCAGTGTAATCCCCTTATAATAAAATAAAATACAAAACCAAGAATTTTAACACAATAATAGCATATTTTTGAATGCGGTAGCCATTTTCACATAGAACATAGGTCGTCGGGACAAATTTTTTTTTTCATTTTATAGTACATAAAATAAGCTTTAATTTGATATATGTTTGAAGTACGCAGTATTTCCGAAACATTTTTAAAAATTAAGTTGAAAAAGTTAGTTTTTGTAAAAAAGTTACTATTTTAAATTCCATTTGTGAGCAGAATAAGTGTTAGATTTTCAAAGAAAATGATATCAAACGAAAGGAAATATCTAAGGTTTTAGTATAAAAAAAAATTATGTTGATTTGTTTATTTTTGAAAAAGTTATGGAAGTTATAAGAAAAAAAATGACAAAATTTACCAATTTTTAAATTTGTAATTTTTTTGGATATTTCCCTCATTTGCGGGGAACGAGGGAAAATTTTTAAATTTTTAAGGAAAATTTCTTCAACTAGATACGATTTGTGATCTTTTGACGTATTGTTGAAAGAAATCAGTTCAGTGAGAGATGAGAAAAAGTGGCAATAAACATAAAAAAAAAAAACACATCATGGTAAAATTAATACTTTCTCAGCTTCGCATCGAAGCTAAAATGTCGAAATTTACCAATTTTATAAAGGGTAAGTTTTGAGGAATTTTCACTATTAACGGGGAACGAGGTCAAAATTTTTAACTTTTGAGGGTGATCTTTTGACGTATCGTTGCGATAAATTGATCCAACTAGAGCTAAGGAAAACAAAGTGACAGACAAAAAAAAAATAAACATATGATGTTAAAATTAATACCTTATCAGATACGCATGGAACCTAAAAAAAAATCTAAAAGTTAATATAGGTTTCAATTTATCAGGGAACCAGAAAAATTTTGAAAGTTGAAATTAAAGTAATTTTTTTTTGTAAAATTATGTGAATAACTGTACATATTTATTTATAGCCCAATACAATGGAGTCTGGTGTAAATGATACATGCAACATAGGTGCAGCTAGAGTATCATTTTTAAGGAGGCTTAATGTTTTTTTCTCTCTTTTGAAAAGAGATGTGGTTTAGCTATATCTAATTAAATTTATGATTTGCTATTTAAAAATTTTTCATGTTAAATATTAGTTGTAAGTATAACTTTTTCCGTAAAATTATTTGCACTTGAATGTAAGTTAACATAATGTAATATTCTGTAAGACCACAGAAAAGAATACGTTAAAACAATTACACAGATAGTATTAACTTTTGGGCAACTATAAAATAAAGGTGAATCATTGTCTTTCGTGCCGTCTTCTAGGCACCACTAAAGTACTAAAAAAAGGAAATTAAAATATAATAATTCTTTTGCGTTTATTGAAATATGGAATGATGACTGAATGTGCCTATAAAAAGTATGACACATTCAGGACGCCAATCCCCGTTTATGACTTTAGTGGTACATTATATAAAGGCTGAGGACACTGTTTTTCCAGTCAGTCACTCTTTCATTTTTCTCTTACTTAATAATCGCTTTTATCTAATTAAACCTTTAAGATTATTTCCTACGTATTTTGGCATATTCTTTATACTGTGAGTCTATAATTTTAACTTTTAACACTAAACTTAAAATATACATTTGTGAAAATAACTAACATTTTTCTACAATAATAAATACGCTTCTGTTAACCAAGTGCTATTCTCGTTTATTAACACACCTACTAGAATCTTGGGTATATTCTTAGTAATCATAAATCTACACTCAAGATTCATTCATCATCAGAGAATATCAGGTAAGAGTAGTTTTAATACACTAACTACATTTATTGAGTAATGACCGTAGATCTTAATATTATCTTTTATGTATAATCCCCCTTTACTGAAATAATTTCTATCTTTCTTTTGGTTATTACAAGTGGCGCCCAACTAGTGACTCTGAACACACTACCCTTTAAAATTTTTTTATCACCATCATCTATACTCTTATCTAATAATTCATACCATATATAAATGTCGGAATTATCTAAGCATGTAATAATTAATGTCATAAAACAAATGATAATACTTGTTGTAGAACATTCGACTAACAGAAACATTTTAAATATTCAGCATTTTATGATATACTTAGCCGATATTCTCTGGTCTTCCTCTTTATTACTTAATATAAGTATACATAACACATACATGATTGAAAGATTTATAAAAGCCTTTATAAATCATCACGAAGTCTTCCCAATATCCGAAAACAACATACTTACACAACTAACAATTATACTTCAAATTTTATTCAAAAATTCTTCGAAACAAATAGCCGAGATTATACTAAAAAGTGGTGTAGTAACGCAAAAAAATAATTTCAAAAAATTCTAATAATAATACAAATAAAATATAGATACAACATGTAATAAAAATTATAATAGTTTTTTTTTCTCTTTCTCTTTCTCTCTCTCTTACTTTTCTTAATAATTTTTTAATATAAAATAATAATTAATAATAAATTTTTTTTCCCTTCCCCATAATATATTAATGGAAAAAAAAACCCCAAGATCAAAATAAAATTATTCAATACTCTACTGTNCCAAGATCAAAACAAAATTATTCAATATTCTACTGACTTAGTACAGTGGATTAAAAAAGCTTCATATAATTCGTTATCAGAAGAATTAAATAAAAGAAAATTAATTTCTGAAGGTTCCATAACTGAACTCAAAGACCGCCTTCAGCGCTTCCTTATAGGCGAATCTATTGAATCAGATTTTCAAATTAATCAAATGTTACCTTCGCACAAAATGACAGAAAGAATACCATTTTGTCAACCTGAAAAATTTTCTGGTGCTATACACCAAAGTATAAATAATTTTTTGACTAAATATAATAGAGCCAGTGACATAAATGAATGGAATGAAAATCAAAAGAAATCATTTTTAGCCATTTATCTCACTGATACAGCCTTAACATTTTATGAAAATTTCGATAAGGAAAATCCCTTAGTAAAATGGTCCGATTTAGAAAGTGCATTACGTTTAGAATTTGAACCCACAGCTCAAACCCATATGTTGAANTTTGAACCCACAGCTCAAACTCATATGTTGAGAATAATGTTAGGAAAACGCAAACAGCTTCCCGATGAATCTGTTGCATCATTTATAAACGATACAGAAAATTTATGTAAACGCATAGATCCCAAAATGTCACAATCTGAATTAGTTCACAATATTATGAAAGGACTGCATCCCAAGAGTGCTAGATATGTAGGAATTTTAGACAATAATACTTTAAAAGAATTAAAATCGAATATTAGAAAATATGAATCAATTGAATTTATGCTAGATGGTGACACTATGCAATCTAGTGATGAAATTAAACAAAAAATAACAACAGAAAATATTTATAACATGGGGGAGCAAAACAAAATGCAAGAACAATTAAAAGACGTAACAGCTCAAATTTCTAAACTTTATCTACTCTTAAGTAAAAATAAAAATAATTTTAATAAACAAGGAACTAATTATTATAATCCATTAAGAAACTATGACGATTCACGTTATAATTTTAATAATTTTCGATCAGGTTATAATAATTTGCGAAACTATAATAATAATAATGCACAACCTAATAATTATCAAGCGCGTTTTTATAATAATAATTTCCGTGGTAATGCATACCGGCCTAATGATATGCAATACCATAGAAGTAATAGGGACACCCAATATAAGAATGAACGAAATCGTAATTGTATTAATTGCAATCTCAGTAATCATACAACTGAAGACTGTAAATGGAGATACAACCGCAATCTATACAATAACAGAAACAACTTAGCAAGGGACTATAAAATCAATACTCCCAACAAAAAAAACACGCAACTAGGTCAAATGCAATAATTGGAGATTATATGCATTCACCTTCTTCTCCAATTTCGAACCATTATTCAAACTANCTTCTTCTCCAATTTCGTACCGTAATTCAAACTCTAATAAAAATAATATCTTAATAATTCTTAATGATAACAGAAAAGCAAATGCATTATATATCTTAGCTAAATTAAATAATGAACATATAGCGGTAACAATAGATTCTGGAGCTAATATTAATTGTATAAGACCTGATTTAGTAAATAAAACTCAAATTAATAAAAATCATAATTAANCAAATTAATAAAAATCATAATTACAAATTATCCGGTCCAGATAAATCACCATTAAACCTATTAGGAACAACTACTATTCAATTAGAAATAGAAAATATAATATATAAGATTTCAGTTTGTGTCATAGATAATTTAAGTAGTACAATAATATTAGGCAATGAATTTCTATCACAATATAATGCAAATATTGATTATTCAAAGAAAATTCTTTTCCTAAATGGAATAAAAACTTCAATTATGAATACTAAATTTCAGAATCACACAGACAATATACAACAAGTTAAAATTAATAAATATATACACATAAATCAAATTAATAATATTAAAGAAACATATACAAATATATTAAAAACATCTAATAATTACAATATAGTATTGTGTACATCAATGGATTTAAAACATAAATCTGAAACATTTTATGAAGTTTCTAATGAATTAGCTAATATAAATAATTTATTAGAAAATTCCAATACATACCTGGGACAAGTAAATACTATAATNTTCCAATACATACCTGGGACAAGTAAATACAATAACGGCTAATAGAATAATACATATACTAATCATTAAAGAAAATTATAGTTTTCAAACTTCTTATTTAGATATATTTGAAGCATTATGTAATTTAAAGAAAATAATGATAGAAGAAAACTTCTTTTCCATTGTATTTTCTATAGAAGATTTAACATTTAAAAATTTATCCTGGGATATAATCAAATGCATAATATACCAAGTATTTCAAAAACAGCCAATACAAGTATTAATATGCTATCCCATATCTGAAGTTAAAAATAATGAGATTGAACCACAATCCACAATAAATATTATTAAAAACAATACTGAACCAATTATAAATAATGATCAAAATTTAAAATTAATCAATATATTTTCTCAATATCAACTGGGGGAAAATGTTCCTTCAGATGGTAATTGTGGTCTTTACGGATTAATAAATGCATTAAATGATAATGGTAATATAACTAACTTATATGAAATATACAAATTACTAAACATAAACGAACTACC
>NW_026099572.1:57818277-57833758 GCF_025091365.1 Daktulosphaira vitifoliae
ATTCCATTAATATGCTGCAAACCTTTAGATAGACTAACCGCAGATTTTCTTGGTCCATTAATTAGTAGTAATAATAAAAAATATATATTAGTTTTTACGTGTCAAAGCACTAAATATGTTTTTACAAAAGCTACTAGATCAGCTGATGCTAATACTGTTATAAAATTTCTAATAAATCTTATAACAAAATATGGTGTATTTAGATATTTAACTTCTGATAGAGGAACTCATTTTCGTAATATAGCTTTAAAACAAATTTGCAAAAATTTTGGAATTCAGCAAATATTTTCTTCTAGTTATGCTCCGCAATCGCAAGGGTTCACAGAAAGAATTAATGGAGTTATTTGTCAAGCTATTAGAAACTATGTTAAAGACGATACTCAACATAGATGGTCTTATTATTTACAATATATTACATTCAGTTACAATAACACACCACAAATATCTCACAAACATTCACCATTTTATCTTTTACATGGCTTTAATGCTAATTTATCAATTGACATACAAATAATACCAGAAACTTTACCCTATAACATTAAAAAATCTTTACAAGAATTAAAAATAGTTAGAGAAAAAATACCTGAATATATAAAAAATGCGCAAAATATACAAAAGATTAATTATGATAAAAATCATCAATTAACCGAATACTCACCTGGCCAATTAGTATTAATTAAGTTTCCTTTTCAACAACCTGAGAAAAGTCACAAACTTGCAGCTAAATTTAGAGGCCCATTCAAAATATTATCAAAATTAAATAATGTTAATTACTTAGTACAATTAACTTTAAATAATAAATTAATTAAAGATGTTGTTCATATCAGGCGGATCAAACCTTATCACTCTAGAGAAGAAATTAATCAAAACATATAGAATTCTCATTTCATAAATTAAATTTAAAATTATAGTTAAAATATTATACTACTATTAATCAACTTTATGCTTATATATTTATATAAATTATAATACTAACATACATTATAATTAAAATATCTCTAATATATACATGTTTTAATAAATAAACTAATTATTCTTCAACATTTATTAATGCTTTAATTAATAATTATATTTACATAATAATTATATAATTATAATATATATTGTAACTTGATATCTGTTATATCAATCATAGTTAATAGATACTTATATACTATATCTAAATATAAGAAAAATATTCAAAATTACTCACTTCTGTATTTAATTAAAATATACCTTATATAATATTACTTTTAATAATAATATGTATGTATTTGTGTCAAATATACAAAAAAAAAAAAATTTTTTTTGTATGTAGACTATAAGTTATACTTGGAATAACCTGAAAATTCCTTTTAAAAATTTAAGCTTATAATAATTCTAAGATATGAAATTATATAATTGTAATGTATCACGCTTATTTAATGTAAAACTTTATAAAATATATATAAAAAAAAAAATTTTATAAAATAACATTTAAACGAAAATCTTCAATCAACATCAAAAATAACAAAAACAATCAATCAACAACCAGAGTATACGCATACTAACTTGAATGTTTCGTACATTATTCGATCTACAATCAACAATGTCTTACTAAGGAAATTCAAAATTCTTCAACTGCCAACAAAGTGACCATAAATTTCAATATTAATCAATAGTCGACAATGATTTTGAGGATAAGAACCCATAAGCCATTTATGGCGAAAATGAATCAGTTCGTCGAGTTTTCGGCCGTTCTTCACTTGTTAGACTTTTCACCATCATATACGTCAGTCAAATAGAACGACATCTGACAAACGTGACACGAGTCGCATTTACGAGAACAACCATCATCAAAATAAAAGAGCTCAGAATATTCATCTTCTAAACTGGCAATAGAACTTAACACAAAGTAACTTTATAATAAGTTTTTACGACACTTAGTATGGCACATAGATATAAATACACTGGACAAATAGAATTATACTCACTCAGTCAATCAGTACGATGGAAACATGAAAAGTATGAATAATATACGATAATGTTTGAGTGAACATGTAAATACTCAAGAACTCTCTATTACAAAAACTTGATGAAGACATCGAACAGAAAAAAAAAAAAAAAAAAACAAATATACCCTTTATGCTTATATAAATTTTTTCTATTTTTCGATTGTATTAAAATAATGAATACACTATCCGAGATTATAACTATTAATATTTAACCATACTATACTAAAAGTATATATATATTAGTAAATTGCACTATCATTTACACTATACAATTTCATTAATTTGCACAATTATGCACATGCTTTTATTATTAAGCAGCATGGGGACATGCTACACAAAAAACATAGGTACATTTTGTAATATTCTGTAAGACCACAGAAAAGAATACGTTAACACAATTACACATATAGTATTAACTTTTGGGCAACTATAAAATAAAGGTGAATCATTGTCTTTCGTGCCGTCTTCTAGGCACCACTAAAGTACTAAAAAAAGGAAATTAAAATATAATAATTCTTTTGCGTTTATTGAAATATGGAATGATGACTGAATGTGCCTATAAAAAGTATGACACATTCAGGACGCCAATCCCCGTTTATGACTTTAGTGGTACATTATATAAAGGCTGAGGACACTGTTTTTCCAGTCAGTCACTCTTTCATTTTTCTCTTACTTAATAATCGCTTTTATCTAATTAAACCTTTAAGATTATTTCCTACGTATTTTGGCATATTCTTTATACTGTGAGTCTATAATTTTAACTTTTAACACTAAACTTAAAATATACATTTGTGAAAATAACTAACATTTTTCTACAATAATAAATACGCTTCTGTTAACCAAGTGCTATTCTCGTTTATTAACACACCTACTAGAATCTTGGGTATATTCTTAGTAATCATAAATCTACACTCAAGATTCATTCATCATCAGAGAATATCAGGTAAGAGTAGTTTTAATACACTAACTACATTTATTAAGTAATGACCATAGATCTTAATATTATCTTTTATGTATAATCCCCCTTTACTGAAATAATTTCTATCTTTCTTTTGGTTATTACAATAAAATTCGAATATTAATAATATCTAATTTATAAGACCTGATTGGTATTAATTTTTTATAATTGAATGATAACTTAACTTGGGAAACGTAGAATTATGTAAATTTTTTGAGTTATTGTTGAATGAATATTGACAACATATAATTAACTTGAACTTAAAAATTTGATAGATAGACAATATCAGATATCTTTGAAATTTATTGTGCAATATTATGTCACTAGGCTTCGCCTAGCTGGGACTTCGCCACAGACCTGTGGCCCTAGGAACCTATCAGCGATTGGGTTTGCTCATACGCCCCTGTTATTGTATATACTATATACAATAACTAATAATATCCTAATTATAATAATTATATTAATATTATAGAATAATAACAAAAAAAAAATCAGCAGGTTATTTCTGGGAATATGTAGAAAATTCAATTTTAATTAGAACATTGGTTACTATGATTTAATGTTGGACAGCATAGTTGTCATAGATGAATCCCAATTTTTACGAATTATTCTGATAATATATGTACAAACTTATACACTTATATAACCGACCTGAAATTTATTTATAACTTATCAATTATTCCTTGATGAAATATACAAAATCGTATCCTAATACATACTCTGCGTGGATAAAAAAAAGTTTAAACAATAGATATATATATAACAATTAACTTGATTAAATATATCAACAAATTTGTATTATAATCATATTTAAAAGAAATCAACATAAAGTATCTGTATGGTTAATAAACTTAACACAATATATGTTCGGCCGCTGATCGGATATAGCGCCACTTGCGTGCTACCGGTTCACGCGATCGAGTTGTGTTGCGCGTTGAGTGTGTACGGCGAGTCTGTGTTTGGCGCTTTTGCTATTAAATGATCATATGACGGACAGTGGAGTGCCTCTTCTTGAGAGCCCACAGCTAAGTTCCGTGATCGCCAATTCGATAGCAAAGAGAAATTTTTGGATGCCCATCCGCTGGTTCATGTTGTGGAGAACGTGTTTGATCCTTGTATGAAAACGAAATAAACAAAGTAATCAGGTTGCATATAAAAAATTTAAATATATAATTGTGTAGTAATGCTATATTAATTTATGTAATATTGTGTTTAGCAATAGTAAAAATTCAGCATATCAAGTGTGTCATCAATAATTGGCAGGGGAAATCTGTCCTTAATAGTGATTTTGTTTAATTCTCTAAAGTCTACACAAAGTCTAAGATCATTTGTTTTCTTTTTTATTAAAACAATAGGTGAGCAATAAGGTGAATTACTGGGTCTAATAATTTTCTCAGCTAATAATTCATTAATAATAGTTTTAAGTTTCTCTTTTTCACTAAATGACATACGCCTAGGTCTAAAATAAAAAGGTACATGATCTTTAGTTAACTTAACTTCAAGTTCTAAAGGAGCCTCTAGTTTTTTAGGGTTAACAACATCATTTAAATAATCATTTTTAAAATTTATGTTCACCTCATCCTGAACATCAACACTTAAATTTTCATTAATATCTAATTTAATAGTCTCAGTCTTATCAATATCAATTAACATAATATCATCAAAAATAAAATCATCATTACTAACTTTTTCTATAAGTAAACTTTCTTTAAATGATAATTTAATAGATTTATCACAAATAAAATTTCTACCTAACAAACAGTCAGAATTCATTGTACCATTATCAACAACATAAAATAAAATATTTAACTTAGTATTTATAAACTTAATAAAAACTGTTGAATTAAAGATACCTAATACTTTTAATTGGCTTTTATTAATACCAGAAAGATTAGAAGTAACAGAAGTTAAAATTAAGTTAGAAGGAACAACATTTTCTTTAATTATAGAAATAGGGCTACCTGAGTCGATGACTGCCTCCAATGTCCAATGTTGCATTTGACACTCAATATTAATACTCAGTGTATATGGTGGATGACATAACTCACTGATTTCTATCATCATTGTGGATTGCTCATCAGTTTCCTCTTCTTTTGTTTTCAGACTGTTATTGCAATCTTTTTGTCGATGCTCCATTGAGCCACACTTAAAACAGGAACCTGGTGCTCTTTTTGGTTTATTACAGTTTCGAATAGTGTGAGAAGTACTATAACAATTAAAACAGCATTTCACATTAATTGTTATTTGATCTTTCTTCTTGTCTTCAATCTTTTTTTGTATTACAGTTGAATTGCTTTGTGAATACTTAAATAAACTATTACCTAAAACTATCCGCTTAGTACGTACTTTATTAAGATTTTCATAAGTTTGTATGTCATTAAAAATTTCATCAGTATCTTTATGATGTTTTGACAACAAGTATGTGACCATGTCACGTGAATAAAAACCTTCTAATAATTGTGTTTTAACTTGATCAAATGATAAATTTAATTCACTACATAAACGTACCTTCTCATAAAAATAATCAACAGTAGGTTCGCCTTTTAATTGTACTCTAGAGACTAAATTTTGCCACAAATCAGTAGTATTTTGATCACCAATAAATGACTTTGTAAATTGTTTTTCAAATATTTTCCATGAAGAAAAAGTACGACTCTTAAACCACTGTTGAGCTGGTCCATTCAAATTTGCTCGAACAGACTCAATCTTTAAATCATCAGACCACTTGTTAATATCAGCTATACCATTAAATGTATTTAGCCAATCTTTGGTTTCTGATCTAGACTCGTGGCCCGTAAATGGTTTTATACTTTTGTTAAGATCTGGCATAACATAAAATTGATTACCTTGGTTACTCATAGTATTAAAAACAGCGAGTTGTTGCATTAATAAACGATTTTGTTCCATCAATAATTGAAACATGGTGTTCATATTAGATGTAGAAGGCTCTTCAAAAGTATCACTGGTAATCACTTGTTGATCNTAAAAGTATCACTGGTAATGACTTGTTGATCATCCTGAAACGTGTCGCCATGCTCTCGATTTTTATCCAAATCCATCATGGAAACGGATTTTCGAAAACCACTTCTAAGATTGTAGGAGGCCATATAATATGGTATAATAAAAGGGACCGATAACGGTGAAAGGAGAACATATAAAACAAAACTAGTTGGTTCTTTAAACTTTTAAAAACATAATTGTATTTTCATAAAGCACATAAAAAAAAATTAACATCAACGCCATAATAATTATTTCGTAATATTAACATTGCATTATATATAACATAACATAATAAAGATAATGGTTGTGGCCAGTGCCACCAACCAATGCCTACAATATTTAATAATATGTATTAAAAATAAAACGAATAGAAAATTAAATTGTCATAAAATATCACATTTTACAAATTAAGGGATACAAAAACACATACACAAAAATTAGTCAATACCCATATTAAAACCATGTGCGTCAAAAAAATTTTGAAAATTCGAGCACACTAAGTAATTTTCTCAGAGAAGAATTTTTTTCATTGTTCTATGATATAATTGAATAATAGAATAACAGAAAAATCTTTATTTTTTATTAAAATTTGATGAATTTTAAACGCTTGTAGCGGCCGGAGTATTGGTCGGATCTCGAATTTCCGTCTTTTGGCGCTTCCCCGGCACGTGAAAATCATCGTGGTATAATTGCGAATCCAAAAAAAAAATCGTTTTCATGTCCTAAAGTGCCGCAAGAATTTTGGCGACGTGCCCTGGAGTCTCGATCTTGTGAAAAAAAGCTCGTAAAATGGTGAAAAATATCATTATAATGACATCCGAAACGCGTTCAACTCCGTGCGATGGTCACACATCCTCGGAGCGCTGGACGTGTTTCGGGTGCTTACTTACCTCGGGTGGATGATCCGGTCGTACTTTAGCGATCGGGTCATCTCTTACCAGAGCGTCGCGGGCCCGAGAATCAGACCTGTTACGGGAGGCGTCCCGCAAGGGTCAGTTCTCGGGCCTCTGCTGTGGAACATCGCGTACGACACGGTGTCCCGCGTTCCGCTACCACCGCGCGTGCGTGTCGTCTGCTACGCGGACGACACGCTGGTGGTGGCGGAAGGCACCTCGGTCGAGGAGGCTGGATCCCGTGCAAACTGCGTGCTCAGCGCAGTCTCCGCCTGGATCCAGCAGGAGGGGAGTGGACTTAGCCTCGCCCTGGACAAGACCGAAGCGGTCTTGTTCACGGGCAGGTACAAGTTCACTCCTCCACGGCTCGCCGTGCTGGGGGTGGAGATCCCGCTTAAGGACTCCATGACTTATCTGGGCCTTGTCATAGACAAACGTCTAAAGTTCGGGCCACACATTACTCGTGCGGCCCAGAAAGTCATGAATTGCTTGGTGGGACTCATGCCCAATCTGGGAGGGCCGAGAGAGATGCGGCGCTGACTTTTAGTCAGCGTCGTACACTCGGTCCTCCTGTACGGGTCCCCGGTTTGGGCGGATACTCTTGAGTATTCGTCCAAAAACCGTCAAGCCCTGCTCAGGGTGCAGAGGCGGGCGGCGTTCCGGACAGTTTCGGCTTACCGAACGGTGTCCGGAGTGGCGGCGGGTATCNGCGATCCGGACTGTTTCGGCGTACCGAACGGTGTCCGGAGTGGCGGCGGGTATCCTGTCGTCACTGCCGCCCGCCGACCTGCTCGCCGAGGAACGCGCCGCCGGGCATGAGCTCCGCCGAGAGCGAAACCGGTCCCTCGAACCCGAGGACCGGCTAGCGCTCAGGCGGATGACCATGCTCCGGTGGTGGACTCGCCTCTCGGAGGAAACGACGAGAGGCGAGTGGACCAAGTCCCTCATAGGACCCGATCGGCTGGACAGGTGGGTGGACCGGACTCACGGTGAGATGACTTATCGTCTCACCCAAGTGATGTCCGGCCACGGCTGCTTTAACGAGTACTTACATCGTATTCGTAAAGCAGCCGCGCCGACGTGCGACCACTGTTCTGATCGCCTGGGAGAGGCTGATAGCGCTCTGTACACCCTCTTCCGGTGCGAGGCGTGGGCCCAGGAACGGGACTCTTTGGAGTCTCGACTAGGGTCCACGTTTCGAGTCGGGTCCTTGGTGGACCTGATGTTGGGAAGCCGGGAGGCGTGGAGACTCGTCCAGGCGTTCGCCAAGTCCGTCTTGAAAAAGAAGGAGGAAGCTGAACGCCTGAGACAGGCAGCCGCGCCGCCCGGTACAGGAGGACCTAAGACGCTGGTTTAGGCCGGCGCCTTAGGTATTCGTGTTTTATGTTTTTATGTTTTTGTTTCGTGAGTTATTTGTGCCCCCTTCGCAAAGTCCTGCCCCCACCTCCACGTGGTGCAACCCGGGCAACGGATCCCACTCTGGGATCCGGCTAACGGGGGAGACCACACCACGTTGTGAATCAGCTCTTGATTAATTTCGGGCTGATTCACAACGTGATGGTGTGAGTTTTAAAGACGGCGTGGGCCGCCCTGAAGTAATACCTAACGGTAGTTTCAGGGCGGTCCACAACCGAGCCGGTCGGAGGGAAAAAAAAAAAAGATATCATTATACTAGATCCAACTATACCACGTCACCACTGTGCCGCGACCCCCCTGTGCTGGGTTTTATTTTATTTTAAAATACCTGACAAGGGGAGTACAGATTTTCATAAATATTATATAAATGAAAAATTAATATAGCATAGAAAGTTAAACTTATTTAAATTTGTTTGCTTCTTTTAAGTCGAGAAAAATAACTTTGAAATTTGAATTAGCTTAAATAGCCAATTTTTCCAAATTTAGAGTATGACGTACGGTTGCCGAGTTGGTAAAACTTATGTTTTACACGCTTGGGGTACGAGGTTTCAACCCGCGTATGGCTATGAATTTTTTGCATTTTTTCTTAATTTTTTTTAAATTAGTATAAATTTTTAACTCGTTTGATTTTTATCTCATTTAGATTCAATAACTTCAATAAAGATCAAGGATCCCATCACTTTAGTCGCCCCTTGTAAGAAGAAATTTCTTATTCGTATTAAAATTATTTTACTATATTTTAAGTTTTAGCTTCGATGCAAAGCTGAAAAGATATTTTTTTGTGACTATCATTTATTTTCTCTGCTCTAACTTGACCTACTTTTTCAACGATACGTCAAATGACTACAATTCGTATCTAGTTGAAGATATTACTCTCAAAAATTGAAAAAAAAATAAAGACAATGAAAATCATTAATTTCTAATGTTTTCAAAATATTTATTAACGAATGAAGTTTGATATGATAGGTTTCAACTACAAAATTAAATCATTTTACTTTGTAATTTAATAATTTTATTACTCTGTTTGTGTGTGCTACTATTAGACTATAATATTCAAATTTTTTTCTAACGTGTTGCTATATAAATCATTTCTAAAAAAAATGATTGTTTTTTCTCCTGAATTAACAATTGATTTTTACAAATATAATCAAATTTTATAATACACTCAATTGAGTAAATCTTTTTAACAACTTTGTTTTGATTGGTACATTTAGTTAAAGTAAATCATTAAAATTAATTAAGTTCTCAATATTTCAATTATAGAATCTTTTCAACAAACAACAAAAGTTCCTAGGAAATTATTACTATTACTTCTATTTAAGTTATCTATTACCATAAAAATGCAAAAAAATATTGAGCTTTTCTGATAAATTTACAATAAATAGTAATTATAAAACTTTCTGACTGCATATTGATCTTAACGATACAATTTTTTTAATTGTCATAAAATTTTCTATTTAATGATGTCAATGTCAAACTTGCCAATTGAGCTAAAAGTTATGGTAAAATAAATTATTTTTTTTTTATTATAAACATTTACAACAATCAACTTTAAACGATTAAAAAAATAGATTAAATATGTCATTCTCCTTATTTTTAACATATTAATAATCAAAACCAGCATTAACTTAAAACAATTTTTTTTGGGCTTAATTATTTTTAGCTTTTTTATATGTAAATTCTATTTTTTAATAATATTAAAACTTAGAAGTGATAGAAAAAGTCTAATTGCACATTTTAAAACATCGCGAAAAGTTGATTTAGAATAGTATATTTTTGTTTCTGATGAAAGTTCCTTATAGTCCAGTGTATAAAACTTATAACTTTGTTAACTGTTATAACTTTATCAAAAATGACCAAATCAGTATATTTTTTTTNTCTTTATCAAAAATGACCAAATTAGTATATTTTTTTTTATTTAGATGCATATCTTTATCTATCATTTGGTTTTTTTTTATAAATCTAACCCTTTACCTACCCACAAGAGGGATTCAAAATAATAACTTTTTTTTTTTTAGTTAAAGTAAATCATTAAAATTAATTCAGTTCTGAGTATTTCAATTGTAGAATCATTTTAAATACCAAAAATTACTTAGAAATGATATTATGATTTCTATTTAAGTGTTCCATTACGATAAAAATGCAAAAAAATAATGAGTTTTTCTGATAAATATACTGTAAATAGTAATTATAAAATTTCCTGACTGCATATTAANTAAAGTTGATAAAAAATTTTTGATAAAGATTTATGAAAGTTTATAGTAAAAAAAATTGAATATATTACCATAACTTTTTGCTCAATTAAAAGTTTAAAATTGACATCTAGGCCAGACAACAAAGGAAAAATTTCTTAAAAAATTCCCAACCAAATTTTGTTTTATTAATAGTTGAATTAAATTATGTATAATGACATACTAATAGTCCTCATTGATTGAAATTGAGCTTTTTTTACAGCCTCGGAAAAGTTAAAAAATATGAGCTTTTTTAATTTTCTCAAAAAATATTTAACTTACAAAAAAGTTTCGTACAAAATTTGTTTAAAAGACAATTTTAAACAAAAAAATTATTTTATATTTTTTCATTTAAACAAATATTTTTCGAGTTACATTACATTTAATATGAGTACTAAAATGTATATTCCATTTTTTTCATTTTACGGTTACTTTTTATCATGTTATACATTAGACACAATGTTATAAATGCATATGTGCGTATGTGTGAGTTTATTTATTTATAGTATCATTTAAGTGTAGTGTATATTAAGATACAACCGATAGAGTAGGTAATTGTTTTGACACTATATTGTTTAAATCCAACTAAACGCTAAATTGTACATTCCCAAACAACAATCATATTATGTCAATTGCCACCGGAATTTCTGGTAATCTTGTTCTTTTTCTTTGCCTTAATCCCAACTACTTGGGGTCGGCCACCCTTATCCTAAGAATCCACTTGACACGATCTCCCACATCTTCTACGCTCACATCAGCTGTCCTCAAATCGCATTCAATAGCATCCCTCCTTCTCTTTTTTGGTCTTCCTCTATCTCTTCTTCCTTCAACATTCATTTCTATAACTGTTCTTACAGCTTTCGATTCTTCTTTCCTCATACCATGACTAAACAATCTAAGTCTATTTTCTGTCATCTTATCCACGATTGACGCAACACCTTTACTTTCTCTTATATGCTCGTTCCTTATCCTATCTTCTCTAGTCACTCCACTCATTCAACTAAGCATTCTCATCTCTGCTACACTTATTCTCTGCTCTACTTTCTTATCAACCGCCCAACACTATNCTACACTTATTCTCTGCTCTACTTTCTTATCAACCGCCTAACTCTATGAACCATACATCATAGCTGGCCACACAATTTTATACTGAATTTAAAAACTATAATTAGTACTTATTCATATATTATATTTTAAAATCAAAAAACTACTCAGGATATTATTAAAGAAATAAGAGATAATGTTGCTTTTGGAATAAACCACCAATTTCTCTAAATGAAACACTATCTACAGATTTGCATCGAAGCGTTTCTTATGATAGTGATTTTAATCACTGTCAGATATCATCTATACTTGTCCCATCTATGCCTCGTCCACACTGTGTCTCGACCCCACTGTGCTACCGTTTTTTTATTTATTTTTTTTTTTATGTCTGTTCTTTCAACGATACGTCAAAAGATCACAAATTGTATCTAGTCGAAGACATTACCCTTAAAAATTGAAAAAAATTCCCTCGTTCCCCGTAAATGGGGGAAACCTCCAAAAAAATTACAAATTTAAAAATCGCTAATTTTCNTGTAAATGGGGGAAACCTCCAGAAAAATTACAAATTTAAAAATCTAATTTTCGAAATTTTATCAATTTTTTTTACTAAAAACTGCCGTAACTTTTCAAAAATGAACATATCAATATAATTTTTTTTTGTATAGATGTTTGATGTTTTTACTTATCATTTCGTATATTTTTTTTGTAAATCCGACCCTTTATCTGCCCAAAGGGGGAGATTTAAAATTACAACTTTTTCACAAAAAATTAACTTTTTAAAATGTTCCGGGAGGACACTTATATATATATCTTAAATTAAAGCTTATGTGAAGTACATTATTATGGAAAATAAAATTTGACCTTTGGACTTGCCTTCATGGTGAAAATGGCTACCAAATGCTACTTTTGTGTGAAAATTTTCAATTTTATAATTTACATTTTGTACTTTAAAATTCTATAACTTTTAAAAAATGTATGGATCAATACAATTTTTTCATGGGGAGTAGTATTTATATACATCTTTCATTGGACATACTTTTTTTTTAAATCAGACCATTTCCCTATATACGGGGGGGCTTCAAATCTAAAAAATGCATATAGAAAGTAGAACTTTTTCAACTTAACTTTTGAAAATGTTCCGAAAGGTCTGACACTTTTATAAATATCTTAAATTAATGCTTATGTAATATACTTTAATTAAAAAAAAAAATTTGACCTCTAGACTTATCTTCACGACGAAAATGGCTACCGAATGCTATTTTCGTGTGAAAATTCTCGATTTTATTTTTTATATTATATTTAACTTTATAATGCTATAACTTATTGAAAAGTGTATGTATCCACACAATTTTTTTATGAGAAATAATATTTTTTAATAAACCCTTTTTCATTTGACATACTTTATCTTAATCAGGATATTAATAAGGAACTAGCAGATCATGTAGCTTTTGGAATAATCCACCAGTTTTTTAAAATTAAACACTATCTAAAGATTTGCATCGAAGCGTTTTTTTTTTTTTGTATAGTGATTTTAATCACTGTCAGATATCATTATACTTGATCCAACTATGCCACGTCACCACTGTGCCGCGACCCACCATTGCTGGTTTTTTTTTCCTTTCTTAAATATCGAAATATGCATGGTTTATATATATATATATATATGTTCTAATTACTTAAAACAAGCTTAAAATAATTATGAACAAAAAATACTAGTATTATTGTGATAAAAGCGTGGGTACTTAGTGCCATATTTTTCGTATATTGAGCGTCCGACGTTTTTATCACAATAATACTAGTATTTTTTGTTCATAATTATTTTAAGATTATTTTAAAAATTATTTTAAATTTTTTAGTTCAATGTACTTAAAAAGCGTGTTTTTTTAGTTTTTTTAAACTATATTTATTAAATCTTTATATCCTTATTAATAATATAAATTTAAAACATGCAGCTGAATTAAAATAATCTTTAAAAGTTCAACGTTTTTTAGATTATAAATTTTCATAAAAATCAACTTCAAAGGACAAAAAAAACATTTTGATCAGATTATTTATAACATATTAAAAATCAAAATTAATAGTAATTTGGAAAAAAAAACATTTTTTATAGGTAAATACTTGTTTTATACTAATCAATAATAATACTTTATATATATATTATAGTTAGTAAAACCGAACTCTGTATTGAAAATTTTATTATTTAGCCACGTTTCATTCAAACAATTTATATCATTTAATAAAACATTACGTAAAAATAAAATCTTAGATAAAAGACTACGAAAATTTTGATAAAAAGCATTTAAATTACATATAGTTAAATACTAATGCCGTACTTAACTATTTATAAACAAATCGATGATTAAAAATCATAAGTTGATTAGCTCAGCTAAACGGGCTATATAACTATACTACACATACTAAAATTTATAACTGTTAAATGCAGTGTAAAAATTTGATGCATGAGAAAAAAACAACGGTAGCACAGTGGGGTCGCGGCATAGTGGAGACATTGCATAGTAGGGTCCAGTATAGATTTAATCTGACAGTGATTAAAATCACTATCATAAAAAACGCTTCGATGAAAATCTGTAGATAGTGTTTAATTTTAAAAAATTGATGGATAATTGCAAAAGCAACATCAACTTCTATTAAAATAAAATACAAAACCCATAATTATCATACAAAAATAGTATATTTTTCAATATGGTAGCCATTTGCGTATAGAAGATAGATCGTCGGGACAAATTTTTTTTTTTCATTTTGTAGTACATAAAATAAGCTTTAATTTTATATATGTTTAAAGGACGCAGTATTTCCGGAACATTTTCAAAAATTAAGTTGAAAAAGTTATTTTTTGTAAAAAAGTTACTATTTTAAATCCTCCCAGTGAGCAGAATAAGTGTTAGATTTTCAAAAAAAATTATATCAAATGAAAGGGAAATATCTAAGGTTTCAATACAAAAAAATATTATTTTTATTTGTTCATTTTTGAAAAAGTTATGGCAGTTTTAAGTACAAAAAACATCCCGATAAAATGTAATTTTTATCGCAAACATTACATTTTTTTTTAAATTTTCGACAGCCATTTGCACATAGAAGATAAGATGTCGGGACAAATTTTTTTTTTTCATTTGATAGTATATAACATAACCTTTGATTTGATATATGTTTAAAGGACGCAGTATTTCCGGAACATTTTCAAAAGTTCAGTTGAAAAAGATCTATGTTTTTTACAATATTTTAAGTTTTGAACGCCCCCTATATAAGGGGAAATTGTCCAATTTTAATAAAAAGTATGTCAAATGAAAGATGTACTTATAATGTATTTAGAAAAAAAAAATTTGTGCTGATATATACATTTTTCAAAAAGTTATAGCATTTTTAAGTTGAAAATTTAAAATCGAAAATCGAAAATTTTAACACAAAAATAGTGTTTTTTTAACTACGGCAGCCGTTTAAATGTAGAAAAAAAAGTGTCGGGACATTTTTTTTTTTTTCATTTTGAAGTACATAAAATAAGCTTTAATTTGATATATGTTTAAAGGACGCAGTCTTTCCGGAACATTTTCAAAAATTAAGTTGAAAAAATTAATTTTTGTAAAAAAGTTGCCATTTTAAATCCCCCCCAATGAGCAGGTTAAGTGATAGATTTTCAAAAAAATGATATCAAATGAAAGGTAAATATCTAAGGTTTTAGTATAAAAAAAAATTATGTTGATTTGTTGATTTTTCAAAAAGTTATGGAAGTTTTAAGAAAAAAAAGTGAAAAAATTTCGAAAATTAGCGATTTTTAAATTTGTAATTTTTTTGGATATTTCCCCCATTATCCCCGATTTGCGGGAAACGAGGGAATTTTTAAGGGTAATGTCTTCAACTAGATACGATTTGTGATCTTTTGACGTATTTTTGAAAGAAATCGGTTCAGTGAGAGCTGAGAAAAAGTGGCAACAGACATAAAAAAAAAAA
>NW_026099572.1:57833800-57849342 GCF_025091365.1 Daktulosphaira vitifoliae
AAAAAAAAAAAAAAAAAAAAAAACACATCATAGTAAAATTAATACCTTCTTCGCTTCGCATCGAAGCTAAAAGTATTATATGTAAAATATAGTATTAGGAAATCAGAAAAAGATTGATTCAAAACAAAATAATATAATGGAATTTTTTAAATGCAATTATGTAAGTTAAAAAATTAAATTTTTACTATAATGTCTAAAATTATTTCGTTTATAAGTAAAATTTGTTGAAGAGAATAATATACTGTAGATTAGTTTAACATTAAAACTAAATTTTGTTATTGCTTCAATCTATAAGTATCTTATTAGTTTATTTAATTTGATTTATCATTGTATATTTCAAAAATGAATAATTATGAGTCGTTCCATCATACATTTTTCTGACGAAAATAGTCTAAAATAGTGAACGTATTTTTGTAAAATATATAAATATTTGATGAGCTTTAATTTAATATTTAAAAAAATTGTTGAAGTGCTTAACTGATATAAAATTTAAATTTAAAACTTTCTAAAAATTAGATTTATTATTTTATAGACAGTTTATTAATGATTAATTACAAATTAATGTATAGGCCTTTTTGAAACTTTTATGTGTAATAATTTTATTTCTTTGAAATTGAAACTATTTAAGGCAATAATATTCTACTATTAAAAGTAATAATTTACAAAATATCAAAGTAAGAATAAACTTAATTTTTTCAAAAATAGCATAGCATGTATATATAAAAATTAGTTTATGGGAGAAGTGGATTATGATAGTTGGGTTTTTTTACCCTACATTACAACTTTGTTTATCAAATCAAAATACATGAAAAATAATGGAATATGATTTTTGTGTTCACCCCTCCGTCATCCCATAAATGATCTCTACCTACGCATCTGTGTAAACATCTTGAATTTTTAGAAAGTTTTAAATTTAAATTTTATATCAGTTAAGCACTTCAACAATTTTTTTAAATATTAAATTAAAGCTCATCAAATATTTAATATTATAACACATAAATCATAGGTAATGGTTACAAATAATGAGATGGACAAATGTTTTTGAACAAACAAATTTTGCTTCAATTTTCAAATCTCTAGTACATAAAACACTAATATAAATTGCACATCATTTTTAATATTTTTTTCAACTGTAAAATCTAGTTTAATCATGTTTTTATTCACCTATTCATTTTTCATTGCTTTATACATCTTAGGAACTTCATCGTCGTTCCAGAATGATGAAAGTGGCAGTTATGAAGTACAATCTCCGGTGAGAAAAATTAAATTATGATAATATTATAATCTAATAATTAATCTAGATAAATAATTGAAATTTGAAAGATTACAAAACAATAAAAAATCAAATTATGGCCTCAACGAATTACACACCTAGGTGGGGTAGGCAGTTCGATGAACGGCAGTAATTGTCGGCTTTCTATTAGTGTCTTGTATGTGGTCTGGTTGACTAGATAAGGCGACGTCGCCGAGGGCTGTTCTGTGACATTTTTCATTCTATCGCGTGTATAAGTACTGTACTTGTGGTTAAATAAAGTCATGTAAAAATTGTTTCCATTAGACATACGAAACACAGAACTAAAAATGTGTCGCTGGAAACTTAGATCAGATTGATACATATTTAAATATATTTATACTATGTGTTAATTTTGTATCACTCTGATTAATTAGATTTTTTATTATTATTAATGTAAGTAGGGACGCCCAGTTATATTCTTAATGTCAATTGCATTATAATTTTTTACTTTTAAATTAATAATATTATTAATATACTGTTAATTTTAAATAATAAAATTGTTGTTCATTTCAATTCATATCAATTGAGCCGTTTGTATATTACGATGGCTTTTAACATTTTTCTTTAGTAATGTATGGTATGTTTGGGTTAGCAATCATCGGAACTGGTTGGTATTGATTTTCTAGCACAGCGATATTTGTGTTGTGTGCACTGCTACATTTGTTAAGTTTTTTGTATAATATTCTCTCATGGATGACTGCTATAATTAAAATGTAAATTTAGATATTTTTACGGCGCCGGCTAAATCTAGTGCTATCTTTTTAGACGTTCAGGATTGGTAATGTATAAATTATTTAAAATGTGTTAGCTAATTTTTCGTGAGTTTTATGTATGACGTGCCTTAAGCAAGCAATGAAAATTTTTAGGAACTCTTTTTTATTGTGATAAGTCTTTAACCACTTTTTTATATAATAGTAGTTATCTGTGATTGGCGCTAATCTATTGCATGGAAGACGTTTTGTTGCATTCTAAAAAGTAATAGTTGTAAATTTATTTTTTTATTAACGTCTGGTTGTTTTGTTTCGTTTTAACTTAACAAAAAATAATTTTTTGGATGAGATACGTGTAAATTCTTGAACGTGCGAAGAGAATCCGTCTTGTAGCACGTTCGATGTGTCGCACAACTGCAAGCAAAGGCTGCCACTACATTACCTCCCGAACGAGTCTCGTTGATCATACTTTGTTCCAAATATATTAAAAACTTTAATTAAATATTTTTTAAATTAGACATAAATATTTTCTATAAATTTTCAATAATGTACTGAAACAAATATTAGGAAAATACTTAAATCTCTAGTTTACTAGGTAAAATTCGTTTTATTAAACTTATTCCCTTATTAATTAATTTATTAATTATTTGTCAAAATTCACTTTTTGTATATAAATCATACTTAAGTATCGAAAAAACGAATTAAAAATTAAATGGTTTTATAAAAATCAAATTTTCTAAAATATTGTTTTTTTTTATAAAATTACTATCAGATGTATACCTGTGTTGTTTCAATTAAATTAACCGATCTAACTGTTAAACTAATTACATACATAATTAATTACGATTTATAATATGTGTTCTTATTTCAGTAGATAAAATGTGGAAAGTTCATTAATATTACGATTATAGCACCATAAAGCCTTATTGTAGAACATAATTTTGAACGATGGGACCGGGTCCTCTACTACCACTCGTTCCTGGTAACAATGTATAACGATTATTCGCTGCATAAAATTACCTCAACTTAAACAATTTATTTAAATTTAATAAATAAAAAATATGATTCTTTAAAATATTTGGAAATGCATATTTTTTAACAAAGGGAACTAAGTTTCCAAGCACACCGCTCTATGCCAATATTAATTTAACAATTAATCAATTTATCATCGACTTAATTGTGAAAAACTATAAATTATTATCTTTAATTTCACAAAATCTAAATTTTAAAATAATTTTTTTAAAAATATTATTTAATTTTATACAATTTTTGGTGGATTATTATGTATTATGTTAACTCTTAAAAAATTTGGTACAAATTGATTTAAAATTAAATAAGTCAATGAATAATTACTAAAATATAACAAAAGTTGTAGTATTGATACTCTTTTTGTTTAATACTTTGAATAATTTTGATAATCTACCGCCATTCTATTAGGTTTGCAAAATTTGATTTTAACATTTAAATATGCTAGAACAATTAAAATACTGTTCAATTATAGACATTTATCTGGATATTAAAGTTATCTTCAATGTAGTAGGTTTATATTTTATTGCTAAAAGTATTAAATTTTAAATAAATACAAACCTATGAATTTTACATACTAATATTAAAATTCAATTCGTAAAAAAAAATCATTGACTACAACTAGACCAGTTAATGACTATAAAATAGATTATTAAAAACTTAGTATATAAGAGTGAAATTTGTTGTATATGTTCTTCAAAATGTACTGACTTTATAATAACTTCAGCTATAATCTGCCATCGTTTAAAGGATATTAGCTCATAAATAGAAAATAAATCTTAACTCAATGTTTAAAACGAGTGTTATATACAAAGTGTTAAGTAAATAAGGAAACAGGTTAACTGTTACAAACAATGAGAAAAATAGATAATAGTTTCTTTACTTTATAAACACTCTATATACGTATATACGTATATTATAATGCATGTATTACATACATTAAATCAATGTTATAGGTTTTTTCCAAAAATCAGTATAAATGTAGAAAACTGATTTTTTCTTGTTCAACAATGTTTAAAATGATACAATTAAGCAGATCATCAAAATTTAGAATATTAATTCACTCTTTTGGTTATAAAACATTTTAATGCAGCTCTTGAGATTTATTACGTTTAAATGATAGCTTTCATAATTTAGTATCTCCTGTGCTTAATAGCAGTATTTAATTACATAGTAATCACTTCTTTTATGCGTTAAACCAATAATTATATTAATTTTAATTAAAATAATTAGTGAACCATAATAATCTATCTTTGTATATTATATTAAAATTAATAGAAATTAGAATTTACTAATTTAAAAAATAACTTTTTAAATTTGAATAAGTATTCTGAATTTTTGATTTATTTTATCCTGTTTTTTTTTTATTTTTAGTATTTTGGTTATTAGTATTTTTTTCAAATAAAAATTTAATTGAATTAGCTATTATTTATCGAACTATTTAAAACTATATTTTTACAATAATATGTTCAATATTTATTTCAATATTATTCTATGAGCATATTTTATTCAATTTTAGATTTTTAAGTGGGATAAATTAAATAATATCAAAACTATAAAAGACTTCAATCCAGTTGATGAGGAATGGCAGCTGAAAAAGGCCAGTCTTTTAAATATAAATTCAAAACATATTGTAAATTTCATAAAAAATATTTGCACAAATGAAAAGCTAAATGGTTCAAATTTAGATTTAAACATTATATATATTGAAAGAGACATGCATTATTTTGTTAAAGCTATATCTTACTGGATAACTGGAAGTGTCGTATTTTATCAACGCATAAAATCTCAATTAGTTCAAGTAATAATTTGATATACAAACTAAAATGTACATATTTATTATTGTGTTTTTTTTAGTTTTTGAAGCAGTCTGAAAAATACCTAGACTATGAGTTTAATAAGGAAAACATAGTACTAAAACGAAGTGATCCTTCAATTTACAACAGTAATATTAATTAATAAATAAAAATATTTTTATCTTGTCCGTGTGTGCCTAGTATAAGCTAAAAAATAAGTACACAAAATTATAATTTCATATAGTTAAAATCAATAAAATACGACATACATTTTTTATAATTAAAAATAATTTTAAAATTACTGAAATTAAAAAATGTTAACTTTTTTAGTTATGTCTGTCGGTGTAGCTGAGTTATATGCTGTAGCTGAAATGTTAAAAACGTCTATTTATGTTTTTGCTAATGAAAAATGGTTCTTTATTAGTAAAGATGGAATAAACGGGAAAATAACAGATGAACAGTGCCTGTATTTAGAAAATCCTTACGAAAATCATTTTAATGTTATTGTTCATGGTTAGTTTAAATATTGATGTAAACGTTTCTCTGAAATATATTTTTTATTTAGTTCTCTATTTATTGTACTATTTACCTGCTAGTGGCGTTGCCACCTTATAGCCAATATCAGTAACTAGTTGTTTTAAAATATTTTCAAATTATTGGTCGNTTAATTGTTTTAAAACATTTTCAAATTATTAGACGCATTTAATGATGAATGCTTACATAATTACATTACATTATCATATGTATTTAAATCATATAATTTAGTCTCAAACCATTTAACTTTAACTAACTGTAACAGAAAAACAATTGATCGCATAACAAGAATTTCATTTATAAGAACAAAGTTGTGTATATTTTTTCTATTATCATATCATGTTAAAAATAGGGATTTCAATTTAAACAAATAAAAGTTTAGCTTTTTTAACCATGCAGGGATGAAAAAATAATTTTTACAAATTATTATTATATAGTTTTCAGAACTTTTT
Source organism: Daktulosphaira vitifoliae (assembly GCF_025091365.1). Taxonomy (NCBI): domain Eukaryota; kingdom Metazoa; phylum Arthropoda; class Insecta; order Hemiptera; family Phylloxeridae; genus Daktulosphaira; species Daktulosphaira vitifoliae. The sequence goes on from NW_026099572.1 coordinate 57,839,613, forward strand.
ATTCTTATTAAAAAATTCTCAACAGTTTCAGAAAAGATAGAGTCTTGCCATATTTATACTACGGAATATTTGTAATCTTATGATTGCACTATATTCCAATTTATATAATATGATAACTATAGTAAAATATTATATAATATTTAAGATAATATTAATTATTTAGAAATTAACAGCGAATAATTAAGTTTTATTTTGAATGTAAAATTTTATCCCCCAAATTTTTTTTATAATTGAACACATATAGATCTGTATTATCTGAAATTATCAATAAAAATAATGAGTTCAAAGGCACAATGAAAAAAGTTATAAAAATCGTTTATTTATTTTTTATTATTTTTTCTTATACTTTTTATTAAAAAAACAGTATGGAAGTAGGATAGTTGGGACAAGTATAGATGATATCTGATAGTGATTAAAATCACTATCATAAGGAACGCTATGATGTAAATCTGTGATAGTCCTTATTTTAAGAAATTGATGAATTATTCAAAAGCAAAATTCTAACACAAAATAATTAAGGAAAAATTGCAAAAAAATTATTATCACAGTCAATGATTTTTTCTGAATAGACAAACGTTCATCGCATTCGATTTTTAATAAAATTGACAATTTATTCTAATTCAAATTTTACGATTAATTTTTTTGACTTAAAAGAAGAAAAAAATTGAAATAAGTTTTACTTTATATTCTTTAATTAGTATTATATAATATTCATCAAAATCAGTGTATCCCATTAGAAGGTATATTATAACAAAATTTAAATGCATTACCAAGAATTTTAATATAAAAATAGCACAATTATTAATATGATGACCATGTTCATTATATCTCAAAACATTTTTTTTCATAAAATTGTATATTACATAAGCTTTACTATAAGATTAAATATGTCAATATTTCCGGATAATTTTCAAAAATTATGTTGAAAAAAATCCAGCACAGGGGGGTCGCGGTACAGTGGTTACGTGGCATAGTTGGATCAAGTATAATGATACCTGGCATTGATTAAAATCAATATAAAAATAAACGCTTCGTTGCAAATCTTTAGGTAGTGTTTTATTTTAAATAATTTGTGGATTATTCCAAAAGCTACATGATCTGATATTTCCTTATTAATATCCCGATTAAGATAAAGTATGTTAAATGAAGGTGTATATAAATACTACTACTCGTGGAAAAGTTGTATTGATCCATACATTTTTTAAAAAGTTATAGCATTTTAAAGTCAAAAATGTAAAATATAATCGAGAATTTTCAAACAATAATATAATTCGGTAGCCATTTTCACCGTGAAAACCACATACAGACCGAATTTTTTTTTTCCCATAATAAAGAACATTACATTAAATTTAGTTTAAGTTATATATAAAAGTGACAGACTTTTCGGTACTCTTTCGAAAATTAAGTTGAAAAAGTAAATTTTTTCTGAATAAGATTTTAAATCCCCTCTGTAGGTAGGTAAAGGGTCAGATTTTGTAAAATTTTTATTCAACGAATGGAAAATACCTAAAGAATTAAATAACAAATTTGTATTGATTTATTAATTTTCAAAAAAGTTATGGTAGTTTTAAGAAAAAAAAGATTAAAAAAATGTCGAATTTTACCGATTTTTAAAATTTTAATATTTTGGAGGATTATCACTAGTTACGTAGAACAACGGGAAAATTATCAATTTTTGAGGGTAATGTATTTGATTAGATCGAATTGTGATCTTCTGACATATTGTTGGGAAAAATTGATTCAGTAAGAGCTGAGAAAAAGTAGTGACAGAAGTAGGGCGTTGTCTGCCTCTCCCGGGCGATCCTGGCAGTGGTCGCACGTCGGCGCGGCTGCCCAGATGAAGGCGAAGGTACCCCGCACGGAGGCGGTGGTAATTGGGCCCCTGAAGGCGGGGCAGCAGTACGCGGCCGTTATGAAAACGGCCATGGCGGCTGTTGACCTCCAGGCCTTGGGGGTCCAAGTTACCGGCACCAGGAGGACCCAAGCAGGGGCGGTGCTGCTGGAGGTCAAGGGCGTGACCTCGCACGCAGACCTCCTGGCCGCCAAGCTTAAGGAGGCCCTTCAGGAGCATGACGTTCGGGTCAGCAGGCCGACTAAGACCTGCAGCGTCATGCTCCTGGACGTAGAGGAGTGGATGGAGCCAGGGGACATTAAATCTGCCCTGGTCTCCGCCCTCCAGGCCCCTGACGGGGGCCAGGCCGAAGTTGGTGCGGTTATGGTCCGCACCAACGGAGTCGGCAAGGGGCGGTACGCCAGGTGTGACCTGCCCATTCGGTTGGCTCCACGCCTAGCGGCCCTCACAAGAGTGAGGGTGGGGTGGAGCTCCTGTAGGCTGAGGATCCTCGAAGACAAGAGTCCTCAGTGAAACAGGTGCCTGGAGCGAGGGCACATTGCGGCCGCCTGTAAAGGTCCGGACCGCAAGGGTGCCTGCTTCAGGTGCCGGAGGGTGGGGCACCTGTCCAAGGACTGCCCCGGTCCCCAAGTTAAGGGGACTAAGGGAGGGGCTGTTGAAAAGCCTCGGGGAGAGGTGTCGGTGGTCCAAGGTACCCCTAAGGCGTCCTGTGCGCCGCCCAGCAGTGGATGAGGTTCCTTCAAACGAACCTCAACCATTGTAGGGCGGCGCAGGATCTGGTCCGGCAGGCGGTATACGAGATGCGCATCGACGTGTGCGTAATCTCGGAACCGTTTGTCGGACTGATCAAGGACGCCCCGGGGTGGTACTTGGACCGGTCCGGGAGAGCGGCGATCGGTGTGATGAGCCGCGGCCTAACGGTCGCGGACATCGAGGTTGGCGACGGATTCGTAGCGGCGAGGATTGACGGCATTGACGTCTTGAGCTGCTACGCGCCGCCCAGCTTGCCGATCGCCGGACTCCTCGAGTCCGTGTCCTCCTGCCTACGGGCGAGGAGACTCGGGCGGCCGCGCGACGGCCGCGGGGAGCTCGTGGCCGGGGACTTCAACGCTCACTCCCCGGTCTGGGGGTCGGCGGACACGAATCAGCGTGGCGAAGAACTGTTGGACCTGATGTCGGCCATCGGGCTGGTATCGGCCAACAGGGGATCCACCCCGACGTTCGAGGGTCACTCCTCGAGCTCGGTGGTGGACGTCACGCTGGTGTCTCCGTCGCTGCACCCGCACGTGACCGGCTGGTCGGTTCTCCCGTACAGGGAAAACCTCAGCGACCACCGGTACATCGTGTACGAGTGCGGCGATGGCGGCCGTCCCCCTCGAGCCGGGCCACGCGTGCCGTCTCGCGGTGGGCGAGTGGGCTGGCGAGTCGGACCGGCCACGGACGTCGACGCTTTTGAGACGGGCTTACTGCTCGCTCAATGGTCGGCGCCCGCGGTACCGGACCGGCGCGTCTCCGCGAGCGAAGCGGCGGAAGAGTTGGACCGGAGGGTGGTCGCAGCTTGCGACTTCGCCCTCCCGGCCAAACGACCGCCGTCGACTCGCGGACCGCCAGTCCACTGGTGGAACGCCGAGGTGGCGGTCAGGCGTGAGGAGTGCGTCAGGGTCAGGAGGACTATGACGCGCTCCAACCGTTGGCCGCGGGACCCGGAATCCCCGGACCCGAGGGAGGCGCTGAGGTCGGCCCGCAAAGAGCTGAAGCTCACCATCAGGCGGGCCAAAGCGAAGTGCTGGGCCGAACTCATGAAGTCGGTGGACCCCGACCTGTGGGGGAAACCCTACCGGGTCGTTATGCGGAAGCTCCGCGGTTCACCGGCTTCCGGTCAGCTGGAGGCGGAAGTGCTGGAAAGGGCGGTAGACACGCTCTTTCCGACACACCCGCTTCTGCCTCCCCCTGCGTTCGGGGACGACGTGTCGGTGGAGGAATTCACCACCCAGGAGGTGGCCGACGCGGTGGCGCGCGTACGGGGCCGGAACACAGCTCCCGGCCCTGACGCGATTCCAAACCGGGTGTGGGGGTTGGTAAACGACCTCGCCCCGGACTGGATACGCGCCGTCGCGAACCGCTGCCTCTCGGAGGGTGAATTCCCCACGAAGTGGAAGAAGGCCAGGCTGGTGCTTCTGAGAAAGGGTGACAAGCCCGAGGGTCTCCCCTCGTCGTACCGACCGCTTTGCATGTTGGACGACTTGGGGAAAATCCTCGAGCGGCTGCTCGTCACCCGGATCGAAGCCCACCTGGCCGACGTCGGCGGACTGGCCGAGGGCCAGTATGGTTTCAGGAGGGGGAGGTCGACGGACGATGCGGCCTCCCTCTTCAGGGACTTGGCCCTCAGGGCCAAAACTGAGCAGGGCTTCGGGTTGGCGGTGAGCCTGGACATCCGAAACGCGTTCAACTCCGTGCGATGGTCACACATCCTCGGAGCGCTGGACGAGTTTCGGGTGCCTCCTTACCTCGGGCGGATGATCCGGTCGTACTTTAGCGATCGGGTCATCTCTTACGAGAGCGCCGCGGGCCCGAGAATCCGACCTGTTACGGGAGGCGTCCCGCAAGGGTCAGTTCTCGGGCCTTTGCTGTGGAACNTCTTATATTCTTATAATATAAAAATTTAAAAAAAAAACGAAGAATAAATTCTTTATAAGTATATACTTATAATGTTTTTTTAAAAAATTAAATAAAAAAATACTTATTGCCAATGAGAGTTTAAAAGCAACACTATTTGGTTTGTGATAAAAACATTTTTATTGCAGGTCTGCAGACTAAATTTTTAAAGTTATGACATGTTTCTACTAACATAATCATGCAGGTTTAATACAGTTAGATTATTTCAAGTATCCTACTATATGGTTCATTTGAAGAACAATATATATTATCAATATATAGCTATTTATTTCATAAATATTACATTCATATAATTATTTATAAGCGAAAATAGACCTATGAATTATTGAATTTAGCAACTAGGACAAAAATTGACTTTAGACTAATATAATTGTTGTGAGAGGTATTAAACCACCTCACTCTTTTATAATCTGGTCATAGCTGCTGTAAATTGTAATATCTGATTTAGGTGAATTAATTTCTCTATAAAACTCCTTTTATGAAAACAAATAATTTAAATGATTTCGCTTATTATAGAAACAAATTCTATGGATTTATGTACCGCAACTCATCCGCTAGTATAAATTATTTGTTTTTATTCTATACAAAAATATTCGTGTATAACAGCATATTATGTTATTTCAAGTAATTTGTATTTGAAAAAATAATATATAACCCGATTATACAAGTGTATTATCAGTAAAAATTCTGATATCACGGTAATGTTACATGGTGAAAATGCGAATTTGAACGACTCGTTCAAGAAAACCATAGTATGGAGTAATTGATAAGAACCGTGACCGATCGTAAGAAATGAACGAAAGAACGAGTTATATGAACGGGTCATTTGAACGATCCGATCCAAACGATCCGGATCGTTCGATTGACCCGAAATTCCCATCACTAATGTGCTGCTCCAAAATAATATTAGGCGGCCGTACAGGTGTGCGCATGCTATATGGATTTATGGACAGGGGGTGATTGAAGAGTTCGGATGTAAAACATCTAAAAGCGCATTCTCTCGATCATATCGTTGTTTCGTTTGCCCGTAGGCGTCCTCTTAATATATATGTATAATACATATGATGACATGATTACAAATACAGGTAGCTAAATGGTTTATATGATATCAATGTCGCAGTCACGGATTGTTTATTATCAATTATGACTATCGTAGATATACTTTCTGTATTGACAGTTGGTGTATTTATAAACTCACAACAATGTGCCTTACTAGCATTGATAATAACAATGCTGTGTACCTGCTAATTTCTTTGAAGTTGTTTAAAACAAAGTAACTCATAACTAAATACTTTATCTATAATAAGTAAACAAATAATGAAATCTCTGTTCAGTATTGATGTTCGTAAATTACTTCCTTTTGATGATGTTTCAGTGTCATTCAACTTCGAAATTATAAATAACAATTCAATTAGGTACACAAAAAGCTCAAGAAAATCATTGACAGCATAAAAACGTTCAACTCATTTAGTCGCACATAATTGTTTTAATGAATTTTTAGTTATACATTTTTGACTTTCTTCGATTTGACTTTTCAACACAACTTTTCGTTTTGGTATATGAAAAAATATCTAACTTTAGATGTTGTTCCTAATCAATTTTGTGTTTCTTGTATAGAAGATGAATAAGAAATAGCAAGGTTTAAAACATGAACAGCACAATGAACAAACGTCACAAGCGGATGACTTTGGTGAATAAGAGATTGAGCTCCGTTAAATTGACCAGACATAGAAGCACATCCATCGTAACACTGTCCTTTAACGTATTTTTTTTCTACGCCAAATGAATGTAAACTTTGAATAATAATATATAAACCTTTTCCAGTAGTATCTGTTGTAGGCATAAACGGAAGAATTCTTCCTTGATAATCATATTTTCAATATCTAAATATCGAACACACCAAGTTACTTGTTCGCTTCCACCACTGTCGGCCATTTCATCAGCAAGTATTTTGAAACATCTTTGAGCATTTATGTTTGTTACGATTTTATTTAAAATAATTTTATTACAGGATTCAATTTTTTCATTTTGAAGTGTTTCACTTGTATATTTTATTGTTTCTTCAGCTTTCAAAAATGATTTTAAACGGTCATCTCCTTGGGCTCTGTATCTTAATATTTCTCTAAAATTTCCTTGATTTACTTGGATAATTTGTCATTTCCTTAATATATATTGAAGTTACAAAGATAGCCGTTATTGTCAAAAAAAAAAAAATAATAACATTAAAAATGCAAATAATAATTAAACCTATAAGGTAGTTAAACCCTAAAGTTATTTTCGATTTGTTAAAGTCGTTTAAATTAATTCAAATCTCCTGTTATTTTCTTTTATCAGAATTATTGTGTCATTAATTCAATTATTAATTAAATTGTTAAACTATATTATATGTTCAACTTAATAAATTTTTATGTTGATTATAATCGCATGGCATGATGTTTTTTGTTAATAACTAAATGGAATTAACAATTTCACATGGGCAAAATTTTTAATAGTTGCAAGAGAATAAATCCAAACGTTGATATTTTATTTCATACAGATTAAATTTTATATACATAAATATTCTGTTAACCAATATCAAATTTATTCTACTTNACATAAATATTCTGTTAACCAATATCAAATTTATTCTACTTGAACTTTTATAAAAAAATCTGTATCATTTGTAAACAAATGTAATAAATAAATAAACAAATACAAAAGTTTTTTCTTCAAAAAATCTTTAAAAAATATATACATATTTTGATAATTCTCTATAATAAACTCTTAACACGTTGTATTCTTTGACCAATAATAAAATAAAAATAAATAATTATTGTTTATACTAAATTTATTTATAATTGGCTTATACATTTGTTTAATGAATTTTTACAATTAAGTTTCCTTGACAATTAGATGTAAATGTTGATTTTATCGACATTTCAGTTCACTCCGTTTTTTCCCGTTAAAAATAAAATATCGTCTTGTGTAATTATTAAGATTTATTTAATTAGTTATTAATATGTCAAGTGAAAAAAATATTTTTGGTCAAACAAATGAATCAAACTTAAATAAGGTCATACGCAGAGTTGAAGAAATATGGATTCGTCGTTTCATGCACTCCAATTGTGTTTTAAATAATACAAATAAAGGACAAATATCAAAAAAGTCAACTAAAGATGGAAGAATTATCTGTAAACACTATTAAGATTAATAATTAAACTAACTATTTCGAATAGAGAAAAAGTTTTTTAATATAAAATATAAGAAAAATTAATAATAAGTTCTCTTATTCATATATAACAATAATTCAGTCGCTTTACTTTAATTTAACTATTTTAATATTAAAAACCTTTTTCGAAATTGATTATTTAATTAATAATTATTAAAATTATATTCAATTTGCAGCAATTATTAATAAAAATATTTATCCTATAAAAAATTCCATTATTCCAAAAAAACGCACGTATCGAAAAACGAATAAAAATGATAAAATTATTCCAGAAAAATTGGTAACTATAATTATATTAATATATTTATTCGATTTAGCTATGTTATTGGGGTTTGTCTGATTCAAAAATATAAAATAAACTATCAATCCCCTTAATATAAATGCGGTAATATAATGTTTAATATTATTCTGCTATTTTTTCTATTAGATTTTTATGGGAAATTCAATTTTTATCGAAGATAATAATATAATATTAAGTATAGTTTATTTGTTTATTTAAATATCTCTTTGGTTACCTAGAATATGATGCAGCAAAGAGAATTCGGAACACTTTTTCAGAATGAAAAATCTGAAAAATATAAAAATGAAATTTTAAATTCAACAGAAAAAAAAAATATAGCAATTTCAAAAGACAATCCGCTATTAATATCAGCTGATTTGTTAGAAAAGGTATANTATAGCTATTTCAAAAGACAATCCGCTATTAATATCAGCTGATTTGTTAGAAACCTTTTCTAACAAATCAAATATTTTATTATGCTTTATTTCAATAAAAAGATTTTAGGGTATACCCTAAACCATTTTTTGGACTTAAAGCAGATTTCTTAAATAAATTTATCATATAATTAAATATATTTTTATGATCCGTTAAGAGTTTTCATAAGAAAAATTTGGAACGCAAAAAATCCGAAATAAAAAAACAACTTTTTGAGATATCTTCTAATACTACTGCTCGACCAAATTTAAAAAGAAATTCATCCGAAGAAGATGANCTAATACTACTGCTCAACCAAATTTAAAAAGAAATTCATCTGGAGAAAATGAAAAAGTCATAAAAAGTATACAACTTTTAAAATATAATTCATTTTTAAAAAATATGAAGTTTGATTTTTGAAACAAATATGTAATATTTTTAAACATAAATTATTTTAGAGCCAAAAGTTAGTTCTAATCCTTTGACCTTAATTACGCCGAATGACGTAAATTTACTTGATCTGTCCACTATTGAAGTAATAAAAGTACCAGAGAAAGAAAAAGGTAATTAGTTATTTAATCTATTTATTTTATGTAAAATTAAATAAAAAAAGATTATTTATTAAACATAATTAATTATAATAATACGAGTTAAATTAATATAACNCATTGACTTTTGAAGATGGTTTAGGTGGATTAAATGGAAAATAGTCTATACATAAGCCCTTGGCTGATGTTGCTCTACTGCATCCTACATAAAGCATATTACACAGTAAATACTTTTTAGGCACATGGTATGCAACATTTTCATATGTTGCACCTTGTGATTTATGAACAGTCAATGCTAATGCCTCAACTAAAGGTAATTGCGTTCTAGTTACCTTCCGGTTCTCTGAATTTCCAATTTGAAATTCCAAGTGCGTAATTTCAATAGGTGTCCAGTGAGACCAGTCGTCCTTAAAACTTCCATAACTTTTTCAAAAATAAACAAATCAACATAATTTTTTTTTATACTAAAACCTTAGATATTTTCCTTTCATTTGATATCATTTTTTTGAAAATCTAACACTTAACCTGCTCATTGGGGGGGATTTAAAATAGCAACTTTTTTTCAAAAACTAACTTTTTCAACTTAATTTTTGAAAATGTTCCAGAAATACTGCGTCCTTTAAAAATATATCAAATTAAAGCTTATTTTATGTACTACAAAATGAAAAAAAAAATTTGTCCCGACACTTTATCTTCTGTATATAAACGGCTGCCGTAGTTAAAAAAACGCTATTTTTGTGTTAAAATTTTCA
>NW_026099572.1:57849442-57864520 GCF_025091365.1 Daktulosphaira vitifoliae
TCACTGTCAGATATCATCTATACTTGTCCCATATATGCCTCGTCTACACTGTGCCTCGACCCCACTGTGCTACCGTTTTTTATGTAAAATTATATAAAAAAAGATTATTTATTAAACATAATTAATTATATAATACGAGTTATACATTAATTAATATAACTTCTGCAGAGGCGTGTCATTAAGGGGGTCCATGGACGTTTTAAACAAAAGTAATTATACGTGTTTAATTTCATATTTCAAAACCTTAAATAAACCATAATAATAGTATTTGTTCAACAAAGTCTTTTATTAATTTTATGAAAAATGTTTAAATATGGTTACACTTGCAGAAGTAATGCAAGATCAGAACACAAAATCTCTTGATCAGTATAATGCACCCTCATTTAAATCGCCCACATCATGGTATACTTCAGACACAATTAATGAGTACATTAAAATGATAGTAAAGTGGTCAGAAGGTGAAGTTTATGCAGTTGTCACTGATTTTTTTGTAGCGTATCTTCGAGGAGGATATCCAGCTGTAAGAAGATGGATAAAAAAAGATATTCACACAATAAAATTACTATTTGTGCCCATAAATGTATATGAAAGTCATTGGATATTGACAGTGGTTAATATACCCGAAAAGACTGTGACATCATATGATAGTCTTAAGTCGTATGAGGGTCACTATCCAATAGTATTAAAAAATTTCTTATTTGAATGGGAGATGNTATCCAATGGTATTAAAAAATTTCTTAATTGAATGGGAGATGGACAAAAAAGGAAAAGCTTCTACATGGACATTACAAATAGGCGAGACATCTCGCCAAACCAATGGACATGATTGTGGGCCATTTACTGTTGACCTGGCAGAAAAAATGTCTCGAGGAGATATAACACCAATAAATGCAAATTTTATGCGTTTTATAAGATTAAGACACAAAAATGAAATTATTGCTGGCGAGATATTCAATTAATATTTTTATGAATGAAATTTTATTTTTGTATTTTATATCAATTTTCTTAATATTTACTATAAATTGAAATTTTTATTTGTATACCACCAAACATTTTTTTACTTTTTCTTTGTTTAATTGTTGATTTGTTATTTTATTTTAATCTTATTTTTCTTTGTAACATTTCATTTAAGAAATTCAAATTTAATATAAATTTATCTTAACTGAAATAATTTATTGTTCTTGTTATGTGAATATACAAATATTATAATATACAGTTATGGATACAATTAAGTTAAAAAGTCAGCCAATTATAAATTTTCAAATTAACAAGCGTATCTACTATCTTAACAACTTAATTTTAATTTTACTAAATGACGATTCATGAAGAATTTCATAACTTTTGTTTATTTTTTAAATACTATTTTAATTATAAAAAATTCTTTTTTGTATTTTTTATGAATGCGGTATATTGAATAGGGGTAACTAAACTTATTTGTTTATAATTCTCTAAACTGATAAACTATAAAATAAATTTAAAAATGAACTACAAGTTCAGAATATTTCCGTTTTTATTATATTTTTGCTACGAGTATTTTTGTTATCTAAATAACCCAATGAAATCCAAATAATTTCTAGAAATCTCTGATAAAATGTAGATAAATACGTGTCGTTGAATCCTATCAAATTATCTTCAATTTTGTTATTTATTTAAAATACCATTTATTTTATAGTAAATAAATATAGTATATTATAAAAAAAGTCAATACCAATATATTAGGCATTTTTTTAAGTCGGGGGGTGTCCAGACATGGAGGACACCCCCCCCCAAAATACGCCACTGATTGTTTAATATATAAACTTGTAATAAAAATACATAATGAACGAATATTATTGAACTCTTTGATTGACAATTCAAATTGGCCTCAAAACAAAAAAAATTTTAAACAATAAATGGCTTTGGCCATCCAACGATCATGATGGATTGGGCCAGGAATTTTAAAATAAATTCCATTTAAAGTTGTTTCACCAAAAAATATGATGACCAATTCTAAAAGTTCTTTATAGTCATTTCGAGGTTGGTATTTTTGTAATTGTTCAAAACTAAATTTCAAAGTATCGTCTTTTTTTGTTTTTAGTTTTTCTAAAATAACAGTATCTTCTATTCCACTTAAGTAATTTGTTATATTTATATTTTGCCAAGACTTTTGGAATTTATTGAAAATAGGAACATCTGGTCCAGATGACGTATTAAATTTTACTTCAAAAACTCTTTTCAATATAATTTCATAAATGTGATGTCTACATGGTAAATATAAAATACCACGCCCTAACATTTTGTCATAACACAATAAAAGAAAACAAGAGTAAAAGTAATTGAGATTGTGATGCGAAGATGAATATAAGCATGTTGTGCCTGCTGTCTAGGTATTCACGTGCGTGTTGTCGTACAGCAGTCAGCGAGCTCGGCTGACACTCCGGGTTAGCTGTGGGTGTCGAAAGGCTGTTGTTATAGGAAGGGAATCAGGGTAACACCTAGGTATGAGGTACAGACGAAGTGCAAGACACAAGTACTCTGAAATGTTGTGGAAGAGAGTAGATAGGTTAAAAAGGAAAAAACAGAAACTTTACTTTAAGCAGTAAGCCGGACAGCGGCAACCGAGTACTGAGACTGATGAATGACACAAGGCACTAGAGTCGACTGACCACGATGGTCAGGTCTATTGGGCTTTTATAATAATTAGAACTATTGCCAATTTGGCAATCAATATTATTTTTTAATTCATCAGTATCAAGAAGTGGATGTGCTTATTCATCATCATCATTCTCAGATGTTGACCGTTCCTTGAGAGTGCATTCTATGTTTTCCATAGAGGATATCCCTTTAGTTTCGGTCGTCACTGAAAATAACGGTTTAAATGGATCATAGGATCCTATGACAAGTTAGCAACCTTTTCACAAGGTATGATCGGGATAGATTTGTTGTTAACAGCAGATATATCTAGGCTTACTAATCCAAAGTCACGACCAACTAATATGCAGGCATCTTATAGTCTACCTGTATTAGAAGCAGTAGTGTCACAGCATAATGATTTAACTTTGTCAGTTATACCCCATTTATCAAGTACTGCGTAGATAGCTACTGCTTGACTTTGTCCCGAACCAGAAGAAATTTTAGGCACATCGAGTAATTGTTCTATATTATTATTTGACATAAATATTGGTAATCTTTCAACTAGCTGATGTTCTGATAATGAAGGAAAAAGTATTCCATCCCAATGAATGGTGCATTGACCTAATGTCAATAAAATAAAATTACTACTTATTTTATTCATTTGGTTTTCACGGAAACGTTTTCGAAAATTATTAATTGAGGTCTTATTTATAATTAATTCAGATGTATCGAGACCGAACGATTCCGCGGTTGCCATTAATATATGAACAGCGTCACTGTGGATTATTTTACACCTATCAAATGCAGCAGCAAGTTTGTCGGTTAAAATATTTTTTTTACCTCTAAGTTGGGGAAGATTAGGTTTTTCAATTAATTCTTCGGTCTTATCACACTTACTAGAACTGTTTGAAGATGAACATAATATTTTTGAGTTAACGACATGATCTATAATAATAAACACGTTGACTTACTACTTTGGAAATATTTTAAGATATTTTTTTAATTACCTAAAACTTCCATTTCATCGTATGCTTTTCTTTTTCTTTGGATTATATTTAAATTTTTATTTTGTTGATTTATTTTACATTTTTCATTGCATTTATCGACACCTAACATACAGCCTGACCTACCTTTTTCCCTCTGAGCCAATAAAAATTGTTTATCAATTTCAATTTTAATTAATTTTAAAGCGTAAGAATAAGCGATATCAAATAAGTCATCAAGCTTATTGACAAAGTCCTCTTCATTTCTTATGTCTGACTTTCTAGTCACATGTTTTTGTAATTTTCTCCATTCATTGTATAATGATTCAATTTTTTTAACGGAGTGACATTTTTTTTAATAGGTATTCTTTCGTTGGCTTTTTGCACAAAATATTTCGATTTCATTGTACATTAATGAAGCACTATCGTGAACATTTAAATAAACCACGCGCATGTTATAAAAAAGAACACATAGACCTTGTTTATTTGATGGCGACTTACTGCCGACGATTTGATTTGACATATAACCAATTAAATAAATTTTATTTGTATCACGAAGGTTCATTTGAGATGTTGAAATTTTTTTTTTTTTTTTTAATATTTAAATCTAAACTTTTTTAAGTTGTATAATTAGAAACGTAAGTATAAAATATAAGAAAATTGTTGAATATGAAATTCATGAACAACGAACGACAGTTGATTCGGTTATGATCTAAACTTTTCAATTACCAGATAATATACAATCTTGGAAAGCGAAATTTTAGCTGGTTATATATATAGGCTCATAATTTCAAGAATACCAGATAAAAGAAAACAATCAAATGTTTAAAAATAATAATAAATAACTTTATCTTGAAAATGACTTTTTTATTAGCCTATAAACAACATAAATTTTAGGTTAGTTTACGTTGGATTTATTCCTCCCCACCACACCTCTTCAAATAGACTACATGGGGTGTGGTGGGTGGGTGAAGTGGGGGGAACTAAAATCCCCTATATTACCCTACTAATAAATAATTGATAAATACGAGTATTAAAAATAGTGGACTGTATCGTTTTATTATAATTTACTTGTAAGCTGGCGATTTGTCCGCGCGCGTACGTAGAACAACATAACTACTTCATATATTGGTCGGCGACAATCATTATTATAGATATCTCTTAATAGCGCGATAACGAGCGCGAACACATCGCTTACCTTGAAATAACACATTTCAATAGAATCAATATAAAGTACATAAAAATAATAAGATTATGACAAACATTTGACCCACATTCATGGCAAAAAATATAAACAATAATTCTGTAAAACATTCTCAAATAAATAACAAATAATTATAACTTAGAACTAACATATCATGCTTTAAATAAATTACAAATAATTAAATTAATATATAAATAAATAATAAAAATTATGGTAACTAAATTTAGCAACAAACATTAACTGCAGGACACTTTAACAATGAACATATTTTATAATAGAGACACAAATAATAATTAATACATTACATACATAAAAAAAAACAACAACAATTTATATCACAATATTTAGACTAGATATTATTGTTGGGTTTGGTTGGGTTTTTTTTTTCAAATCATAAGCATTTTAACATAATTTACTAAACATACATTTTAAACACTTTTAATTATTTGAACTTGCTGTACAATTTCCCTTGAAAGGCAATGGACATAATTAACGAACAGCTCGTTTGTATACACCGGTTGCTGCACGGATAGTAGCCACTCGTACGACACCGTCAGAACCACTATAAACTTCCATTATTCTTCCAATTGATCATTTTAAAGGGGGCAAGTTTTCATCACGCATGAGAACTACAGTGTTTTTCTCCAAACCAGGACCATTTGATTGTGACCATTTTTTTCGCTCTTGTAAATGATTGAGATACTCGTTTTTCATCTAATCCATATTTTTTGAGTAATTTTAACAACACACCTTNCTAATCCATATTTTTTGCGTAATTTGAACAACACGCCTCCAGCGAGTTAGTCTGTTCTCCATAATATTCGTTACGTCACGTTCAGGAAAAGCGGATAGCGAGTCACCTATCAAAAAATGACCAGGTGTTAAAACCGATAAGTCACTTGGATCCGTGGATAAAGGTGTCAACGGTCACGAATTTAATATGGCTTCTACTCGAACAAGTATTGCATATAACTCTTCATAGTTAAACAGAGCATTACCAATCGATTTGAGCAAATGTGCCTTAACAGATTTAACAGACGACTCCCATAATCTGCCAAAGTGAGGACACGGGCCGGAATAAAATACCATTGAATTCCTTTATTACTCAATTCATTTTTAACTTCTGGTTTAGCTAAAAGTTCATGCACTTCTCGAAGTTGTCGATTAACCGCAACAAAGTTTTTTCCGTTATCTGAATACACGTCCGTACAATAACCACGTCTATCACAGAATATCCGTAACGCATTAAGGAAAGACTCCGCTGTCAAATCGCCTACTAATTCTATATGAATAGCCTTTGTGACAAGACAAACCTAAATACTGATATACGTTTTAGTCTTAGGCGCGTTTCCTCGCTAACTAGACCGCACAAATACTGGACCAGCAAAATCTACGCCACATTTAACAAAGGCTCGCGCTGGTTCGACTCGGTCGTTAGGTAAGTCACCCATGATGGGCTCAAATACAACCGGTTTGTATTTGAAACATTTGACACATTTTCTAGATATAATTCTGGCTATATTACGTCCATTAATCGGCCAATATCTCAAACGTATATTAGCTAACATCGCTTGTGGACCGGCGTGTAATGATTTTTCGTGTTCATCCAGAAATAATAATTTTGTAAAAGCACTATCAGCGGGTAACACTATCGGATGTTTTTGAAAAAATGATAGTGAGACGGCATGTTTTAATCTACCGCCTACCCTGATTATACCATCGTTGTCTAGAAATGGTTTAAGACGAAAAAGTTTACTTTTACTGGACACTAATTTTGAGTTTTTTAAGTCACACAACTCAGTAAAAAATTCTTCTTGTTGCGCTTCCTTCACTAATCGTTTAAGGGCATTTTCAATTTCTGTAGCTTCAACAGGACCATAAATATTAGTGTCACTCGATAAAAAATTAGACTTCACACGAAGACAATAAGCCAAAACACGTAAAAGTTTACTTAATGAAGAAAATAATTTAAAAATTTGATTAAAAGAATTATTTTCCGTTGTTAAGAATAAATTAGTAATTAGTTTTTCTTCAGACAAATATTCACTTTTAGAAGTAAGTTCTTGAAAGTTACTTGGCCATTGAGTATGTTCCCCTTTCAACCAAATAGGTCCGTTCCACCATAAATCTAAACCTTTCATTTGTGATGGAAAACAGCCTCTTGACACTATGTCCGCTGGATTGTCGCTGGACGCAACATGCCTCCATTGTGAAACAGACGTTAACTCTTGTATTTCACTTACTCTGTTTCCTACAAAAGTTTTCCAACGAGACGATGGAGATAATAACCAATTTAATATCAGTCTCGAATCTGTCCAATAAAAATATTCATTTATAGGTAACTGTAATTTTGGTGCATATTTTGACATAAAGCGAGCGGCCAAAAGCGCAGCTAACAGTTCGAGCCGAGGTAACGAAACTACCTTTAAAGGCGCGACTCTTGATTTGGCACACAATAAATTTATTAATACTTTACCATAAATGTCTGTAGCGCGTGTGTACATACAAGCACCATAGGCTTGCATACTTGCGTCAGCGAACGCGTGTAATTCTAGTTTTTTAATTTTTTCGATGCCGAGAACAAGACGATTGATTTTAATATTATTAATTTGCTCCATTTCCACACGCATTTTTGACCAATCTTGTTGTAATGGAATAGGTAAAACGTCATCCCAGTTTATTTGTTGCAACCATAACTGTTGCATAATCATCTTGAACCTAATTATTACTGGAGCGATTAATCCAAGTGGATCGAACTAGTCTTTTTGTGAATCGACCAGATATTTTTATTGGTTTTATATTGTATTGATAGCAATCTTTCACGTGATTCCAATATAATCCAAGGATTGTAGTAATATTTTTATTAGGCTCTTTTACATCGTCATCAACTTTCCTTAAATATAAAGGTAATTTTCTTAACAATAGTGGTTCATTGCTACACCATTGTTTCAACTTGAAACCAGCACTCTCCATGATTGATATTAAATTATCTCTTAACTTGACCGCCTTTTTTAAAGTATCTGAACCACTTAGGAGGTCATCCATATAAAAATCTCCATGCAACGCTCTACAAGCTTCCGGATAATGATCACCTTTTTCGTTCCGTTTGGTATTATTTTCAAAATGCAACTGGCACGCCTTTTCATCTAAACTTAAAATGTTTTTAGTTTTGACCTCTTATAATAGACAAAATTTCGCTATCTGGTCAACTAAATTAATTCGGGCGTTTATATCATTTTCAACTACATCTTGTTGGTGTGGTAATACAGTAGTGGCGAACATAGATGTAGTGAGGCTTGCTGAGATAGGACCGGACACGACCCAACCGAACTCAGTCTTTTATATAACATGACCATTTTCAACCGTCTTTATTTAATCGGAATACATTAAGTCAAAGAAAATTTCAGCTCCAATCAACATATCTATCGTTTGTGGTGTGCCCAACGGCGGATCGGCCAAAATAATATCTGACGTGGTAAGAAACTGGTCTGCTTGGGAAGTGTTAAAAAGTTCAAGTTTATCTTAAAATTTGACACGCGAGATTTAATAATCGCTGATACTTGGTGGTAGGTAAACACTGTATTACCTTAGCAACTTCTCCGCTTAATGAAGATCGTAAATAAAAAATTTTTGCATATTATTGAGATTGTTATTCTCTTTGATCGCTGTGGAAAACATATCATAATATGATTGCCACTCAGAATAATCTCCTGAAAATTTAAGTAGATCGATTGGTGGTAATTTGATTATAGAAGAACCGAATTGACTATTTATAGTATTGGGTTTATAAGAAATAGATTGAATATTTTGAACGGAACTATCATTAATGCTGATATTATTAGTTGAACATAGTTTCTTTATAAGTTTATCAAATTCGGCTAAGACTCCAAAATAAATATTTTCCATCTCCTCTCTATACTTTTCCGTTTCTTCCGTATCCCCGTAAGTTCTTCTATTTCTGCTTGTACCAATTCATTATCTTGCCCCACCTCCAATATTTTATCTCGTCGAAGTATGATTTGACTGGCGTCAATATTTTTTTCTCCACTCTTTCTCTCAACAAATAATACAAATCGTGATAGTTGGCATTTGAACTGACCACGACGAATGCTTAGCTGTACCATAACGTTGATATCTATTCAGATAGTCAATTGTATTACGCGATTACAATAGCGCTCTATTGCATTCAATTCCGAGTGTACCGAGTGAATGTTCCTATTATAGCACACGTTACTCGAGTTATGGGCGTTTTTACCGTATCACCAGAAATAGAACGAGATGAAAATTAGAACTAGCGAGTCTATTCTTTTACGAATCTCGAACTAATTGTGAATGACAAACTATACGATAAATAAAGTAATAAAAAATACGAAACGCACTTAAGACGGTACACTAACGCACTTAATTGAAAAACGTACGATGATGAGCACGGCGATGACAAAACTTACAAAATCAAATTATATACTAATTAATCGATCCGGTCCGAAGGACCAAATGTTTCGAGCTGGTTCAATATGTATAATAAATAAATAAATAATTAATAAATACGAATATTAAAAATAGTGGACTGTGTCGTTTTATTATAATTTACTTGTAAGCTGGCGATTTGTCCGCGTACGTATGTAGATCGAACATAACTACTTCATATATTGGTCGGCGACCATCATTATTATAGTGCGAACATAAGCAGTCCATTAATTTGGACTGACGAATAAGCGGTCATAGACAGCGAGCCACCGACACGCTTGTTAATCCTGTAGATATACAGAGTAGCCTTGAAATAAGCCTTTATGGACAAATAAGCGGTAGCGTTTGGGTGAAACGGAGAATTATGGCAACGCAACCAGTGAAGTTGAGGTCGGCCCGCAAAGAGCTGAAGCTCGCCATCAGGCGGGCCAAAGCGAAGTGCTGGGCCGAACTCGTGAAGTCGGTGGACCACGACCCGTGGGGGAAACCCTACCGGGTCGTTATGCGGAAGCTCCGCGGTTCACCGGCTTCCAGTCAGCTGGAGGCGGAAGTGCTGGAAAGGGCGGTAGACACGCTCTTCCCGACTGTTCGGATCGCCCGGGAGAGGCTGATAGCGCTTTGCACACCCTCTTCCGGTGCGAGGCGTGGGCCCAGGAACGGGACTCTTTGGAGTCTCAACTAGGGTCCACGTTCTGAGTCGGGTCCATGGTGGACCTGATGTTGAGGAGCCGGGAGGCGTGGAGGTTCGTCCAGGTGTTCGCCGAATCCATCTTGAAAAAGAAGGAGGAAGCTGAACGCCTGAGACAGAGGCAGCCGCGCCGCCCGGTACAGGAGGACCTAAGGCGATCCGAACAGTGGTCGCACGTCGGCGCAACTGCTTTACGAATACGGTGTAAGTACTCGTTAAAGCAGCCGTGACCGGACATCACTTGGGTGAGACGATAAGTCATCTCACCGTGAGTCCGGTCCACCCACTTGTCCAGCCGATCGGGTCCAATGAGGAACCTGGTCCACTCGCCTCTCGTTTCCTCCAAGAGGCGAGTCCGTCACCGGAGCATGGTCATCCGTCTGAGCGCTAGCCGGTCCTCGGGTTCAAGGGACCGGTTGCGTTCTCGGCGGAGCTCATGCCCGGCGGCGCGTTCCTTGGCGAGCAGATCAGTGGGAGGCAGTGACGACAGGATACCCACCGCCACTCCGGACAACGTTCGTTACGCCGAAACTGTCCTGATCACCGCCCGCCTCTGCACTCTGAGCAGGGCTTCACGGTTTTTGGAAGAATACTCAAGAGTATCCGCCTAAACCGGGAACCCGTACAGGAGAACCGAGTATACCGACTAAAAGTCTGCGCCGCATCTCTCTCGGACCTCCCAGATTGGGCATGAGTCCCGCCAGGCAATTCATGACTTTCTGGGCCCGCTGGGCCGCACGAGTAATGTGCGGCCCGAACTTTAGACGTTTGTCTATGACAATTCCCAGATAAGTCATGGAGTCCTTAAGCGGGATCTCCACCACCAGCATGGCGAGCCGTGGAGGAGTAAACTTGTACCTGCCCGTGAACAAGACCGCTTTTGGTCCAGGGCGATGCTCAGTCCACTCCCCTCCTGCTGGATCCAGGCGGTGACTGCGCTGAGCGCGCAGATCGCATGAGATCCAGCCTCCTCGGACGAGGCACCTTCCGCCACCACCAGTATGTGTCGTCCGCTTAGCAGACGACACGCACGTGCGGTGGTAGCGGAACGCGGAACACCGCGTCGTACGCTATGTTCCACAGCAGAGGCCCGAGAACTGACCCTTGCGGGACGCCTCTCGTAACAGGTCTGATTCTCGGGCCCGCGGCGCTCTCGTAAGAGATGACCCGATCGCTAAAGTACGACCGGATCATCCGCCCGAGATAAGGAGGCACCCAAAACGCATCCAGCGCTCCGAGGATGTATGACCATC
This sequence comes from Daktulosphaira vitifoliae, assembly GCF_025091365.1. NCBI lineage: Eukaryota > Metazoa > Arthropoda > Insecta > Hemiptera > Phylloxeridae > Daktulosphaira > Daktulosphaira vitifoliae. The sequence goes on from NW_026099572.1 coordinate 57,860,651, forward strand.
GCACGAAGTTGAAGGTGTTTCGGGTGTCCAGGCTCACCGCCACCCCGAAGCCCTGCTCAGTTTTGGCCCTGAGGGCCAAGTCCCTGAAGAGAGAGGCCATCGACCATCGACCTCCCCCTCCTGAAACCATACTGGCCAGTCCGCCGACGACGGCCAGGTGGGCTTCGATCTGGGTGATGAGCAGCCGCTCAAGGATCTTCCCCAAGTCGTCCAACATGCAAAACGGTCGTTACGACGAGGGGAGACCCTCGAGCTTGTCACCCTTCCTCAGAAGCACCAGCCTGGCCTTCTTCCACTTTGTGCGGAAATCACCCTCCGAAAGGCAGTGGTTCGCGATGGCGCGTATCCAATCCGGGTTGTCAGGTAGTGTCAGCTACCTCTTGGCTGGTGAATTCCACCACCGACACGTCGTCACCGTCCGCGACCACTCTCCAGTCCAACTCCTCCGCCGCTTCTTTCCGGAGACGTTTCGGTCTGGTACAGCGGGCGCCATTGAGCGAGCAGTAAACCCGTCTCGAATGCGTCAACGTCCGTGGCCGGTTGTGCCAATCCAACCCAACCCGCCAGCCCACTCGCCCACCGCGACACTGCTCGCAGGGCACGATTCGGGGTGGTCGGATGCCATCGCCGCACTCGTACACGATTTACCGGTGGTCGCTGACGTTTTTCCTATGCGGGAGAACCGACCAACCGGACACGTGCGGGTGCAGCGACGGGGACACCAGCGTGACGTTCACTACCTAGCTCGAGGAGTGACCCTCGAACGTCGGGGTGGAGCCCTTGTTGGCCGACACCAGCCCGAGAGCCGACATCAGGTCCAACAGGTCTTCGCCGCGCTGATCCGTGTCCGCCGACCCCCAGACCGGGGAGTGAGCATTAAAATCCCCGGCCATTATCTTCCCGCGGCTGCCCGAGCCTCCAGACCCGCAGGCAGGAGGAGACGGGCTTGAGGAGTCCGGCGATCGGCAAGCTGGGCGGTGCATAACAGCTCAAGACGTCGATAATAATATAATCGAAGTTAAATATAAATTCGTTTACTATTATTGTTCACTTGATTATTTATTATTTCTTGAATTCGTGCATGATAAAACTATTTTAAATGTAATGTACATAAAGTTCTTCTTAAAATTACCAAATTCGTTTTGATGTCAATAAGCAGAAGAGCATTTTTTATTTAAATAAGCTTGGTTTTTTTAATGATGAAAAACAAATATTAACAAATATTTTTATTAATGTATTTATCAAGGGCAATACTAAAGGAGGATATAGATGGGAGGTATTTTGTTCCACAAATATTTTGCCTCTATGAAAACAGTTGTTTACTGTCAACAGCTATATATAAATAAATCGGTAGCACAGAAGGATTATGGCATAGTATGGACGTAGTATAGTTAGGACTAGTATAGATGATATCTGACAGTTAATAAAATCACTACCATGTTGGTTGGTTGGGTTGGGTAAGCGCCATCTTTATATCGCTTCAAATGGAAGCTATTTTGAAGGAGATAAAATAAATTTGGAAGAAAATTAACACAATTTTGTTTTATTGACTCATTCCCGGTACTTATTAATCATAGTGTAAGAAACACTGAATTAAATCTGTAGATAGTTTTTAATTTTAAGAAGTTGGTGTATTATTCTGTAGTAATTATATGAGGAAGTATTGAATTACGTCGATTTTAGTATAATATAAGCTTTACAATAGTAGTAAGCAATTTTTGAACTCTTAAGCAATAAAATAATTCCATATAAAAGGGAAATGCAGGGTAAGCAAATTAATAATGGTGGGAAAAAGAATATAAAAGGGAAAGATGAAGAGGGTAGGGGGACGATACTGAGCGAGACGAGACTGGACGTTTTTGTCGAAGGAACGTCGAGTTGCGGGTTAGGTTGTTGACGTAAGAATAACTATATACTTTTTGTAAGATTTAATTAATTTTTGTGTTAAATTATTATATTATATTTGACTTTTGTGTTTAATACTTTTCGTAAATAAAATAGCTATTTAAAAATCTTGACTTAGCGCAAATATTTTATTTTCACGGTGATCTCGACATTGTGTGTGTGTGTGCGGCTAGAGTCTAGGTTGGACTGCTGGTCCTTTAGTCAATCTTAATAATTAGTGTACGAGCTGGCTAGTGTTTGGGCTTAACCGTCCTTTAGTGGGTATAGTAAAAAGGTAGTTGTGTTGGTGGCTGACAAGGAGCCACCCTTCAGTCTGCTACTTTTGAGCTAGACTGTGCTGACGGGTCTAAACTCTACCCCTTTAGTAGTCCACTAATTAGAGAGATTGGGGCTGATCAGTTTATCCAACGGGAGGACTCGAGAAGAGCTCGGACGACGAACTCGTCGTCTATATATATATATATACATAAAACTTTAATAAACCTTTTGTGTCTACGTTGGGGCACTACCGACGTACGACAATTCCAAAAGCAAAATTAACTCCTATTTTTTGTTCAACTTTGACTGCCATTTGTACATAGAAGATAAGTCGTCGGGACAATTTTTTTTAACTGCTATTACTTTTTAAAAAATGAACGTACCAAATTTTAGATTCGATGCGAAGCTGAGAAGGTATTAATTTTACTATAATGTTTTTTTTTATTATTTTTTTTTTTTTTGTGTCTGTGAACGCTCAATCTCAGCTCTCGCTGGACCTATTTTGATGAACAATATGTCAAAAGATCACAAATCGTATCTAGTCGAAAACGTTACACTCAAAAATTGAAACAAATTCCCTCGTTCCCCGTAAACGAGGGAAATTCCCCAAAAAATTACAAATTTAAAAATCGCTAATTTTCGACATTTCTTCAATTTTTTTACTAAAAACTGCCTTAACTTTTTGAAAAATGAACATATTAATATAATTTTTTTTTATAACTACCTTAGATGTTTACTTATCATTTTATATATTTTTGTGAACATTTAACCCTTTAAGAGCCCACAGGAAGAGTTTCAAAATGGTAACTTTTTTACAAAAAATTAACTTTTACAACTTAATTTTTACAACTTAAAACATACATTAAATCAAAGGTAATTTATATTTTATATAACCTTTGGAAAAATGTATGGATCAATATTATTATTTATTTTAAATAAATATTTTTATACCCCTTTCATCTGGGACACTTTTTTTGTAAATTGGATCATACCCCTTTAACAAGGGGGGTCAAAACTTTCAACATGCATATTGCTACTAAGATATTTTCAATTTAATTTTTGAAAGCATTCCGAAAATACTGACACTTTTATATATATCTTAAATTAAAGCTTATGTAATATACTTTAATTTTAAAAAAAAAATTGACCTCTGGACTTGTATTCGTGGTGAAAACGGACATCAAAGTGAAACGTTTCTACGTTTGTTCTCTTTAAATATAAAAAAATATAACACAAATTGTTCGACTAATCGATTTGTTCTGATTTATTTTTATATAAAGATGAATATATACATATATTAATAAACTAACTACTATATCAGTCTTATTTTAGAAACTATTTAATTTGGGGTGAAATAAAAGTATAACCCTCTGGATCACGGTTGGTAACGAGTAGTTACGAACACCGTTGCAAAAAGGTTAAAGGGATTTTTACAAAAAGACAGTTATCTCGATCACGGTTGATAACACGGAGGTTATGATCACCGTTGAAGATGAACTGTATTGTATAAGTGGTGGAATCTAACCCTTTGGATCACGGTTGGTAAAACGTTTATTACGAGCACCGTTGCAAAGGATTAAAGAGGAATATTTAGGAAAGACTAGCAATCTTGATCACGGTTGATAACACGATGGTTATAATCACCGTTGAAGATTATGACTAGCCTTTAAAGAAAAGAATATATAATTTTGATCACGGTTGGTAACG
>NW_026099572.1:57865051-57911219 GCF_025091365.1 Daktulosphaira vitifoliae
GGTTGGGTAAGATTTCTTTTGGTAAAGTTGTTAATATTAATTTCCGAAATTAGTTTGAGTTCTGGTAAAGATTCAAGATTTTCATAGTCGAAAATTAATGGAGGCCCACGAATAATCTTTGATTTTTTTATCCTTTCAGTTTGCGCTGCGAGTTTATTTGTTTCTTTGTCTTCAGTATTCTCTCTTCTCTTTACCATAATCATATCTTCGTTTAATTGTTCGAAAATGTATTCTTTGTCAAAATTACTTTCTTTGATTTCTGGTAGTTTATTTGGTCGTGTTTTTTCAAATTGAATATCTTCCTCATCGGACCATTCCATGTCTAATATTTCTTTTTCATTAAAATATCGTCCCATTAGACTCTCCATCTCCTCGTATACTTCCATTGCCAATACCGGGGGTTTGTTCATAGTACGGACAATAATACGGACGCAGGTTTCTGATGTTTTGGATGCTGTCTTTTTTAGGGTTCTGTAATTCACAAATTAAAAACGTATTTTCGCCTAATTTTTTTTTTATTTTATATGGTCCCTTATATAGAAGAAATAATTTTTTTACTTCTCTCTCTATAGCTGATGAACGGTTGTGATTTTTCACTAATACCAACTGATGCTCGTAATAGTTAATGAAAGTTTTATTATTATCAGCTTTTGCTTTTCTATTTTTTGCTTTATCCCTTATGTTTTTTCTAACTATTTCTACTATATCCTCGTTTATTATTACTTCAGGGAAATTAATAATTTGTTTTATTGGTCTTATAGGTGGTTTCTTTTTAAATACCTCCCAGGGTGTTTTATTAGTAGTATCGGAAATACTATGGTTAATCCAACATTCTGTTTTTTCTAAAAAATTAGCCCAGTTAGTATGTTGTGCGTGACAAAACGTCCGCAGAATTCTACCTATTTCCCTATTTGTACGTTCTATTGGATTACTTTGAGGGTTATAAACTGCCGTAAACTTACATTCAATTCCTACATTCCTTAAACATTCTTTCCATTTTTTTGACTGGAATTGTGTACCATTATCTACTAAAATTTTTTTCGGGGTACCTTCCTTTACTATATATTCTTTTATTACCCTATTTAATATAGCGGTTGTAGTAGCTTTTTTAAGAGCATATAGTTTTACATATTTTGAAAATGTATCAATAATAGCTAATACATATTGTACGCCTCCCCTACTCTTTACTAGTGGTCCTAATAAATCTAATGAGCAAACCTCTAATATTTGTGTTGGTGTGTGATTTATTTGGGGTCCTGCCGTATTTTTATTAAATACCTTTGCCTTTTGACACAGATCACATGACCTTATTATTTTTACTGCTATTCTAGACATACCTTTATAAACACAGTTTTCCTTCAATATTTTGTATACCTTGTTCGCCCCTATATGGCCAAAACTTATATGTGTTTCCCAAATCAATTCTTTTATTAAAACCCTTGGTATCATAACACGCCATTCTTTATTAACATCTATTCTCTCTAATAATGTGTCCTCAGTAATTATGTGATGTTTATATTCTGACGGATTTAAATTAACTTTGTATTTTAACTTTCTTATAATCTCATCCTCGTTTTGTATTTTACTTATATTTTTTAATTTGTTAGTAAGTTCTCTACTATACTGAATTGAAATTATTTTTGCGATAACTAATTTTTTCGCGTCACCCGGAATTACTTCCTGATTATAAACCGGATATCGGGTCAAAGTATCTGGTACTATATTATATTTTCCCTGTATGTATTTTATTTCTAATTTAAATTCTTGTAAAAATAATATCCATCGTGTTAAACGATTGTTTAATAATTTACAATTACGCATAAAAATCAATGACTGGTTATCAGTCCATATAATAGTTGGAAAACCTAAAATATAATTTCTAAATTTTTGACACGCAAATACTACAGCTAATGCTTCTTGTTCCGTAGTTGTATAATTTTTTTCAGCATTATTTAACAACCTACTTGCAAAAACTAGTGTCCTATGTTCCCCATTCTCACCTATTTGATAAAGTTCTGCCCCAATAGCTACTGATGAAGCGTCCGTCGCTATATGAAACCTTTCATGATAATTAGGAAAATACAAAATTACTTCTTCTAAAAACGCTTTTTTCGATTTATCAAATGCCTCTTGTTGTTGCTTATCCCACACCCATTTCACATTTTCTCGAGTTAAGTTACTTAATGGTGATATTAAATGTGAATGATTATTAATAAAACGTCGATAAAAATTAAGAAATCCCAAATATTTTTGCACCTCTTTTTTATTACTTGGTTCTCTAAATTGTTGTACGGCTGTAATTTTATCTTGGTCCATTTTAATTATACCTTCCGTTGATATTATATGGCCTAAAAACTTTACTTCTTGTACGAAAAATTTTGATTTTTTATAATTTAAGGTCATATTATATTTTTTAAAACGGTAAAAAACGTTACTCAAATGTTTTATATGTTCATCAAACGTATTTGAAGCTACAAAAATATCATCCACATATATAAATACGTATCCTGCTTCTATAAGGGGTTCTAGTACTATATATAAACTTTTTTGGAATTCAGATTCAGAAATGTTTAGACCGAAAGGTATAACTTTAAAATGATAATTTCTACCCAAAAACAGAAAAGCGGTTGGTTCCCGACAGGAAAAACGTTAAAGAAAAAGTAAAAAAGTTAAAGAAAAACGTACGATTTCCGTGAAAAAATTCTCGATTTTATATTTTATATTATTTAATTTANCGTACGATTTCCGTGAAAAAAATCTCGATTTTATATGTTATATTATTTAATTTATATTTTATATAACTTTTGGAAAAATGTATGGATCAATATTATTATTTTTTTATAATAAATATTTATATACCACTTTCATATGGCACGCTTTTTTTGTAAATTGGATCATACCCCTTTAACAAGGGGGGTCAACACTTTAAACATGCATATTGCTACTAAGATGTTTTCAATTTAATTTTTGAAAGTATTCCGAAAATACTGACACTTTTATATATATCTTAAATTAAAGTTTATGTAATATACTTTAATTTGAAAAAAAAGAATTTGACCTCTGGATTTGTCTTCATGTTAAAAATGACTACCGTATTCACAAATTCGCTATTTTTGTGTAAAAATTCTGGGTTTTGTATTTTATATCATTTTAAAATACTTGCCAAGGAGAGTACAGATTTTCATAAACATTATATAAATAAAATATTAATATAGCATAGAAAGTTAAACTTATTTGAATTTGTTTGCTTCTTTCAAGTCAAAGAAAATAACTTTGAAATTTGAATAAGCTAAATGGCCAATTTTTTCAGCCGACGGTATCAATGTACGATTGCCGAGTTGGTAAAACTTAGATTTTACACGCTTGGGGTTCGAAGTTTCAACCCGCGTATGGCACTGAACTTTTTGCATTTTTTCTTAATTTTTTTTAAGTTAGTATAAATTTTTAACTCGTTTGATTTTTATCTCATTTAGATTCAATAACTTCAATAAGAATCAAGGATCCCATCACTTTAGTCGCCCTTTGCAAGAAGAAATTTCTTATTTATATTAAAATTATTTTACTATATTTTAAGTTTTAGCTTCGGTGCAAAGCTGTGAAGATATTTTTTTGTGACTATCATTTATTTTCTCTGCTTTAACTTGACCTACTTTTTTAAACGATAAGTCAAATGACTACAGTTCGTATCTAGTTAGTGATATTACCCTCAAAAATTGAAAAAAATTCCAATTAAACAGTTACTAATCCCATGTTCTCCATACAGACAATTAAAATCATTCATTTCTAATGTTTTCAAAGTATTTATTGACGAATCAAGTTTGATATGATAATTTAATATGATAGGTTTCAACTACAAAATTAAATAATTTTACTTTGTAATTTAATAATTTTTTACTCTATTTGTGTGTTCGACTATTAGACTATAATATTCAACATTTTTTGGTATCATGTTGGTATATAAATCATTTCTAAAAAAAAATGATTGCTAGTTCTCCTGAATTAATAATGGATTTTTACAATTATAATCAAATTTTATATAACGCTATTGAGTAGATCTTTTTAAAAACTTTGTTTTGATTGGTTCATTTAGTTAAAATTAATTAATTTCTCAATATTTCAATTGTAGAATCTTTTCAAACAACAAAAGTTACTAGGAAATTATTACTATTACTTCTATTTAAGTTATCTATTACCATAAAAATGCAAAAAAATATTTGTTACTCTGATAAATTTATTATAAATAGTAATTGTAAAAAAATTTGACTGCATATTGATCTTAACGATACAATTTTTTTAATTGTCATAAAATTTTCTATTTAATGATGTCAATCTCAAACTTGCCAATTGAGCTAAAAGTTATGGTAAAATAAATTTTTTTTTTTTTTATTATAAACATTTACAACAATCAACTTTAAACGATTAAAAAAATAGGTTAAATATGTCATTTTCATTATTAGCTTTGATGCGAAGCGGAGAAGGTATTAATTTTACTATGATGTGTTTTTTTTTTTTGTATGCCTGTTGCCACTTTTTCTCAGCTCTCACTGGACCAATTTCTTTCAAAAATACGTCAAAAGATCACAAATCGTATCTAGTTGAAAATATAACCCTTATAAATTGAAAAAATTCCTTCGTTCCCCGCAAATGGGGGAAATATGCAAAAAAATTACAAATTTAAAAAACGCTAATTTTCGAAATTTTTTCACTTTTTTCTCAAAAAATATTTAATTTACAAAAAAAAGTTTCGTACAAAAGTTGTTTAAAAGACAATTTTAAACAAAAAAATTATTATATATTTTTTCATTTAAACAAATATTTTTCGAGTTACATTACATTTAATATGAGTACTAAAATTTTTTTCATTTTAAGGTTACTTTTTATCATGTTGCACTTACGTTTGACAAAATGATATAATGCATATGTGTGTATATATGAGTTTATTTATTTATAGTATCATTTAAGTGTAGTGTATATTAAGATATAACCGATTGAGTAGGTAATTGTTTTGACACTATATTGTTTAAATCCAACTAAACGCTAAATTGTACATTCCCAAACAACAATCATATTATGTCAATTGCCACCGGAATTTCTGGTAATCTTGTTCTTTTTCTTTGCCTTAATCCCAACTACTTTGGGTCGGTCACCCTTATCCTAAGATTCCACTTGACACGATCTCCCACATCTTCTACGCTCACATCAGCTGTCCTCAAATCGCATTCAATGGCATCCCTCCATCTCTTTTTTGGTCTTCCTCTATCTCTTCTTCCTTCAACATTCATTTCTATAACTGTTCTAACAGCTTCCGATTCTTCTCTCCTCATAGCATGACTAAACATCTAAGTCTATTTTCTGTTATCTTATCCACAATTGACGCAACACTTTTACTTCCTCTTATATGCTCGTTCCTTATCCTATCATCTCTAGTCACTCCACTCATCCAACTAAGCATTCTCATCTCTGCTACACTTATTCCTTGCTCTACTTTGTTATCAACCGTCCAACACTATGAACTATACATCATAGCTGGCCTCACAATTGCATACTGAATTTAAAAACTATAATTAGTACTTATTCATATATTATATTTTAAAATCAAAAAACTACTAATCAGGATATTATTAAAGAAATAAGAGTTAATGTTGCTTTTGGAATAATCCACCAATTTCTCTAAATGAAACACTATCTACAGATTTGCATCGAAGCGTTTCTTATGATAGTGATTTTAATCACTGTCAGATATCATCTATACTTGTCCCATCTATGCCTCGACCCCATTCTGCTACCGTTTTTTAAGTAATAAAACGTATTAAGGTTTGTGCGTAATTAAAAATATCTAATTGATTAAGATAAATTAAGGTATATTACAAATTATAAAGTTTATATATATGGATACCAAACTTCTAAGGTTGTGTTTTTTACATAGAAACTTTAGAATTTTTCCTTTTCAATTAAAATTAGTTTTTTGATAGCCTGACTCTGCACTAAAACACGTAGGGGGTTTCAAAACAAAATTTTTTTCACAGAATTTAATGTTTTCTAATTTACTTTTGAAAATGTTATTTCACGTACTAAAAAAAAATGTCCCGAGACTTTTCATCTATGTGAAAATGGCAGTCAAAGTTGAACTAAAAATAGAAGTAAATTTTGCTTTTGGAATATTCCACCAATTTCTTAAAATTTTAGACTTTCTGAAACTATTGAGAATTTTTTATTTTTTTATAAGAATAAAAAAAACTTCTAAAAACTCTATTTATAAAACAATTTATAATAATAGATTGTAAAAAATTGTTTTTTCATCCCTCCATGGTTAAAAAAGCTTAACTTTTATTTGCTTAAATGGAAATCCCTATTTTTAACTTGATATTATGATAGAAAAAAAATATACTCAACTTTGTTCTTATAAATGAAATTCTTGTTATGCGATCAATCGTTTATCTGTTACAGTTTGTTAAAGTTAAATGGTTTGAGACTAAATTTCTGTTTTTATTGTATACTATTTTGAATACATTATTTCTCTTTGGTGTAATATGAACTAAATTTTATTGTCCAAGTTATAACAAATATGATAGCAATACAAAAATACTACGTACTAAATGAGAGATAATAGTAATATGTTTAAATCGGGTGTTAACTATACTATATCTATTTTTTTGCATCACTTTCAAGTTTTTTCGACATATGATAATGTAATGTAATTATGTAAGCACTCATCATTAAATGCGACCAATAATTTGAAAATATTTTAAAACAACTAGTTACTGATATTGGCTATAAGGTGGCAACGCCACTAGCAGGTAAATAGTACAATAAATAGAGAACTAAATAAAAAATATATTTCAGAGAAACGTTTACATCAATATTTAAACTAACCATGAACAATAACATTAAAATGATTTTCGTAAGGATTTTCTAAATACAGGCACTGTTCATCTGTTATTTTCCCGTTTATTCCATCTTTACTAATAAAGAACCATTTTTCATTAGCAAAAACATAAATAGACGTTTTTAACATTTCAGCTGCAGCATATAACTCAGCTACACCGACAGAAATAACTAAAAAAGTTAACATTTTTTAATTTCAGTAATTTTAAAATTATTTTTAATTATAAAAAATGTATGTCGTATTTCATTGATTTTAACTATATGAAATTATAATTTTGTGTACTTATATTTTAGCTTACACTAGGCACACACGGACAAGATAAAATTATTTTTAATTATAAAAAATGTATGTCGTATTTCATTGATTTTAACTATATGAAATTATAATTTTGTGTACTTATATTTTAGCTTACACTAGGCACACACGGACAAGATAAAAATATTTTTAATTATTAATTAATATTACCGTTGTAAATTGAAGGATCACTTCGTTTTAGTACTATGTTTTCCTTATTAAACTCATAGTCTAGGTAGTTTTCAGACTGCTTCAAAAACTAAAAAAAACACAATAATAAATATATGCATTTTAGTTTGTATAACAAATTATTATTACTTTAACTAATTGAGATTTTATGCGTTGATAAAATACGACACTTCCAGTTATCCAGTAAGATATAGCTTTAACAAAATAATGCATGTCTCTTTCAATATATATAATGTTTAAATCTAAATTTGAACCATTTAGCTTTTCATTTGTGCGAATATTTTTTACGCAATTTACAATATATTTTGAATTTATTTTTAAAAGACTGGCCTTATTCAGCTGCCATTCCCAATCAACTGGATTGAAGTCTTTTATAGTTTTGATATTATTTAATTTATCCCACTTAAAAATCTAAAATTGAATAAAATATGCTCATAGAATAATATTGAAATAAATATTGAACATATTATTGTAAAAGTATAGTTTTAAATAGTTCGATAAATAATAGGCAATTCAATTAAATTTTTATTTGACAAAAATACTAATAACCAAAATACTAAAAGTAAAAAAAAAAGGATAAAATAAATAAAAAATTCAGAATACTTATTCAAATTCAAAAAGTTATTGAAAAATTGACCTTTGACACTTCTGTAAAATCCTGTAAGTAATTGTTAAAAGATATACATTAAGAAATTTATACACTTACTTTGTATGTAGATAATAGAGGATCCTAAAAAAACATAACTTTTATAAAAAAATTAGTTTTTAATTTTTTATATAATTTGAGTTCTGAGTCTACGTCTTACGGTAAATATATTTCAGGGCAATAAATGTATTTAACTTATTTGATTTTTGGATTACATTATATTATTTTACTTACTGTGTTAGTGTTTATTTGAATCTAAAAAATAATTTCATATAAATATTAATTTTTTTTATTCATAAATATTAGAGCACGGAAAAAAATTATTGTAAATAGTTGGAAAAATTATAGCTAATCAAATTCACATTTTCTTGATACAACTATAATAATACAAAACGGTAGCATAGTGTGGTCGTGTCACAGTTGGGTCCAGTATAGATGATATCTGACAGTGATTAAAATCACTATCATAAGAAACGCTACGATGCAAATCTGTAGATAATATATAATTTTAAGAAATTGGAGGAATATTTCAAAAGCAAAATTAACTCTTATTTCTTTTATTATTCCCAATTAGTATTTCTACAATTTATAAGTAAAATATATGAATATAAATCTATCATAGTAATTTAATGTAGTATGAAATTTAAATTTTTAATTTAATACTGTACATTTTATGGAGAAATTATAAAACATTATAAAGTAGTTATTATTATGGTAAACATGCATACAAATTTATGAGTTTGATACAAAACTTTTGCAAGATAATTTATTGTTAATTATGAATAAATGGCCTTGAGGAATTTTTATCAGAGTCAAAAATATACTACTCATAAGCAATTTTTCTTGATAATTTCAATTCTGCAATAAGATATTTTCATCATTAATTTTTCATATTATTACTAATAAGTTAAATACGAGTATCATATCAATAAATATAAGTTAATGAAATTCAACAGAAAGTTAGCGGACAAAATCATAGGTAAAATTAAGCACGGAATATTTCTGAATTTCAGTATATTAGAGAATACTGTACAATATGACTACACGGAATATAGTTTTAAATATTTCAATTTTAACAAGGATATGTTTTTAAAAATTAAATATCAATAATGACTTCCTAAATATTTTTTTTTAAATAAATTTTATAATGTGTAAATACTCGCTTTCTAATTAGTAACAATTCCAAATAAGAGATATTAGAAAAAATCTAATTGTAAACTTGAAATTAGCGTCAAAATGTGGTTAAGTAAAGTATATATTGGTCTATGATCATTAAAAAATTTCATTTTAATGATATTATTTTACTGGAGAAACAGTATAAAAACAAAATATATATTCCTTTTATTTTCCAGAATTTTAATTGAAAAAAGTTTTTTAATGTGGCCATTTTTTACAGTAGCATAATTCTATTTTTATTCATCTAAATTTCTAGAATTAAAAGTTTTTTCAAAGTTTGGTGATAATAAGTTTAACGAGATAAACAATGTGTTCTTTTGATGTATTGAACACAAAAAGAGTACCCTCAAAAATTAAAAAAAAATTCCTTGTTCCCCGTAAATGGGTGAAATCTCTCAAAAAATTACAATTTTAAAATTTTAAATTCGCCAATTTTCGAAATTTTTTCAATTTTAGCTTCGATGCAAAGCTGAGAAGGTATTGGTTTTACTATGATGTGTTTTTTTTTTTTTTTTTTTTGTGTCTGTTACCACTTTTTCTCAGCTCTCACCGAACGGATTTCTTTCAACGATACGTCAAAAGATCACAAATCGTATCTAGTCGAAGACATTACCCTTCAAAATTGAAAAAATTTCCCTCGTTCCCCGTAAATGGGGGAAACCTCCAAAAAAATTACAAATTTAAAAATCGCTAATTTTCGAAATTTTTTCAATTTTTTTTACTAAAAACTGCCGTAACTTTTTCAAAAATGAACATATCAATATAATTTTTTTTTATATAGATGCTTGATGTCTTTACCTATCATTTGGTATATTTTTTTTGTAAATCTGACACTTAACCTGCCCACAGGGGGGGATTTAAAATGACAACTTTTTCACAAAAAATTAACTTTTTCAACTTAACTTTTGAAAATGTTCCGGAAGGTCTGACACTTTTATATATATCTTAAATTAAAGCTAATGTAATATACTTTAATTTGAAAAAAAAAAATTTGACCTCTGGACTTGTCTTCGTGGTGAAAGTTGACATCAAAGTTAATAAAAAATTACGATTTTTGTAAAATAATTTTTTTTTATATTTTTAACTTAATAATGCTCTAACTTTTTCAAAAATGAACATATCAATATAATTTTTTTTTATATAGATGCTTGATGTCTTTACTTATCATTTGGTATATTTTTTTTGTAAATCTGACACTTAACCTGCCCACAGGGGGGGATTTAAAATGACAACTTTTTCACAAAAAATTAACTTTTTCAACTTAACTTTTGAAAATGTTCCGGAAGGTCTGACACTTTTATATATATCTTAAATTAAAGCTAATGTAATATACTTTAATTTGAAAAAAAAAAATTTGACCTCTGGACTTGTCTTCGTGGTGAAAGTTGACATCAAAGTTAATAAAAAATTACGATTTTTGTAAAATAATTTTTTTTTATATTTTTAACTTAATAATGCTCTAACTTTTTCAAAAATGAACATATCAATATAATTTTTTTTTATATAGATGCTTGATGTCTTTACTTATCATTTGGTATATTTTTTTTGTAAATCTGACACTTAACCTGCCCACAGGGGGGGATTTAAAATGACAACTTTTTCACAAAAAATTAACTTTTTCAACTTAACTTTTGAAAATGTTCCGGAAGGTCTGACACTTTTATATATATCTTAAATTAAAGCTAATGTAATATACTTTAATTTGAAAAAAAAAAATTTGACCTCTGGACTTGTCTTCGTGGTGAAAGTTGACATCAAAGTTAATAAAAAATTACGATTTTTGTAAAATAATTTTTTTTTATATTTTTAACTTAATAATGCTCTAACTTTTTCAAAAATGAACATATCAATATAATTTTTTTTTATATAGATGCTTGATGTCTTTACTTATCATTTGGTATATTTTTTTTGTAAATCTGACACTTAACCTGCCCACAGGGGGGGATTTAAAATGACAACTTTTTCACAAAAAATTTACTTTTTCAACATAACTTTTGAAAATGTTCCGGAAGGTCTGACACTTTTATATATATCTTAAATTAAAGCTAATGTAATATACTTTAATTTGAAAAAAAAAAATTTGACCTCTGGACTTGTCTTCACGGCGAAAATGGCTACCGAATGCTATTTTCGTGTGAAAATTCTCGATTTTATTATTTATATTATATTTAACTTTATAATGCTATAACTTATTGAAAAGTGTATGGATCCACACAATTTTTTTATGAGAAATAATATTTTTTAATAAACCCTTTTTCATTCGACATACTTTATCTTAATCAGGATATTAATAAGAAACCAGCAGATCAAGTAGCTTTTGGAATAAAACACCAATTTTTTTAAAATTAATCATTATCTAAAGATTTGCATCGAAGCGTTTATTTTTGATAGTGATTTTAATCACTGTCAGATATCATTATACTTGATCCAACTATGCCACGTCACCACTGTGCCGCCACCCCCCTTTTTTTACTTGAAACTGCCATAACTTTTTTAAAAATGACCAAATCAATATAAATTTTTTTATAGATGCATGATGTCATTACTTTTTACATGGTATTTTTTTTTATAATTCTGACCCTTTACCTGCCCACAGGGGGGGGGGATTTAAAATAACAACTTTTTCACGAAAAATAATTTTTTAAACTTGACTTTTGAAAATGTTCTGGAAAGTCTGACACTTTTATATATATTTTAAATTAAAGCTAATATAATATACTTTATTATGGAAAAATTAAATTTCGGACTTTATTTTGTCTTCACAGTGAAAACAGACAAAGTTAATAAAAAAAAATACGATATTTGTAAAAAATTTTTTTTTTACAGTTTCAACTTTATAATGCTACAACTTAATGAAAAGTGTATGGATCAACACAATTTTTTTACGAGAAATAATATTTATATCCCTTTTTCATTCGACATACTTTATCTTAATCAGGATATTAATAAGGAAATAGGAAATCATGTAGCTTTTGGAATAATTCACCAATGTTTTAAAAGTAAACACTATCTAAAGATTTGCATCCAAACGTTTTTTTTTATAGTAATTTTAATCACTGCCATACTTGATTCCACTATGCAGCGTCACCACTATGCCACGACCCACCTGTGCTGGGATTTTTTACGGTAGCCGTTTGCATGTAGAAGACAAGTAGTTTTAAAACAAATTTTTTTTTTTTGACTTATAATTCATAAGCTTTCATTTTTAAACATATGTTTTTCTGGAACATTTTCAAAACTTAAGTTGAAAAAGTTAATTTTTTTGCAAAAGCTGTTATTTTGAATCCCCCCATTTGTGCAAGTAAAGGGTCAGATTTCGATAAAAATTTTTGTTAAACGTATGAAAAATACCTAAGGAATTTATATATAAAAATTTGTATTAATTAATTAATTTTTAAAAAAGTTATAGTAGTTTTAAGAAAAAAAAGATTAAAGAAATGTCCAAAATTACCGATTTTTTAAATTTAAATTTTTTGGGGGGTTTTCACTATTTACGTAGAGCGAGGAGAAAATTATCAATTATTAAGGGTATGTTTTCGATTAGATACCATTTGTGATCTTTTGACATATTGTTGGGAAAAATTGATTCAGTAAGAGCTGAGAAAAAGTAGTGACAGTCGCATACACAAAAAAAAAAAAATAAACACATTATGGTAAAAATAATACCTTTTCTACTTCGCATTGAAGCTAAAAAATTAAATAAAATAATCACAATCTAGAATCAGAAATTTATAAAACATGTTCAAATTCAAAATGATATTTATTAGTTGATAGCAATTTTTCAAATTACATAATACTTAATAATACTTTTGTCAAAATTTGAAAAATACTCTACCTTTGACTTTTCTGTAAAATCCTGTAATTGATTGTTAATAAATTTCTTGTTAAATAGAATACATTAACAAAATGTATACACTTACTTTGTAGGCAGATAACAAAGAAGCCTAAAAAAACAAATGTCTTTTAAATAAAAATGATTTTCTTCGTCGTATAGAGATTGCATTTTTAAACGAAAGTTTATTTTACACGTTTAATTTTTGAATTAAATTTGGTTGGTTGAGTTTGTTTTAAATTTATCATTCAACAATATTTGGAGACATTTCATGCGTTATTTTACTTACTGTATTATTGTCCATATGACCCTTTAAAAAAAAAGTACAAATAAGTATTCATTTTTTCTTTTATAACTAATAGCGCAAAAAAAAATATTTTGTAAATAGTTCAAAAAATTATATTTAATCCAATCCCAATTTCACAATTTTCAAAAAAAAACGCCTTTTAGTTTCTACAAATATTCTGTATTATTATGTTTTGATTGTTACGGTTTTATTTTTGTTTGTGAATTTCGCTACAGATAGGTTCGCTAGTTTCTAATACAAACATAGAAAAATGTATATATATATATATATATATATATATTTTACATTACACAGCATCTTATTTTTATAATATTTATTGCTACATAATGAAAACAATTAACTATAAATAACTATTATATTTTATACATCAGTTCCACGATAGCCGTCGTTCGATACGCACGTGTGTACAGTGCGCTCTAAGTTACTGTCTTTTCGTACAACGTGTGTTTTCGTTCATTATTACTAAACTGGTTAATCAAGATGTGACTTGCCTATGTAACCACTCTACTTACTCTTCACTTTCAACTAAAGTCTTGTGCACAGCAACAAACGAAAAATTATCGTCTGGCTATTGTCATCGTTCTAGCTGTAATATTAGCAGCCCCAAGTCCATACGGTCTAATCGGCGGCCGCCTCGGCGGTCTCGTTATTATTAATTATAATGCATTACGCTACCGCATCCCACCGTCGTCTTCATTTGTTTTATTGGAATCGCGTTGTGATTGTTACTCCATTTATTTAGTAACTTAATAATAATAATTGCATTCTAGTCAAAAAGACTAGCATAAATAACATCAACAACAATAAGAATAATAATAAAGAAATTAGTATAACAAATAACACCGTATCCCCGTTAACAATTAGTAAAAATAAAGCCTTCAACTCGCCACTAGACACAAGTAATAATCAACCAGAAGCAGGATGGACTGTACAAAAATCTAAAATAAATCTCTCCAGTTCTACTAATTCAGAACCAAACTCTTCACGTGTACAATCTCCCAACCAAAACAAGTAAAAAAATATTCACTTCAGCAAATCGTTTTTTAAAAAAATTAAAAAATAGTAATTTAGTTTGGAGGTGTACGAACGTCGTACTCAGAGCGTATTAAGCTGTGTTATATTCGATGCAGACACTGTACATTACACGAATTGCTAGCTAAAAAGAACTATTTAATCTAGTTCAAAAGGTTACTTTTCTTAACATTGAAGAGGAAAAATTATCAAACTAGTTCAAATTTATATTTCATGTCAGTTAGATTCATGTAAATTTTATAAAAATTGGTCGACTCATTACTATGGCAAATCCTTGTTAAATATTTTTAAATAAATAACAAAATAACAAATTTGAACACAAAAATAGCATTTTAGCTTCTATGCGATTGGTTATTAGTATTGGTAATAGTTTTACTATGATGTGTTTTTTTTTTGTGTGTCTATTGCCAATTTTTTTCAGCACTCACTGGACCGATATTGATGAATACTATGACAAAAGATCACAAATCATATCTAGTCGAAGACATTACCCTCAACAATTTATTTAATAAATTTCAACTCGTCACTAGGCACAAGTAATAATCAACCAGAAGCAGGATGGGCTGTACAAAAATCTAAAAGAAATCTCTCCAGTTCTACTAATTCAGAATCAAATTCTCCACATGTACAACCTCCCAAAACAAGAAAAAAAATATTCACTTCAGCAAATCGTTTTGAAGCCTTCGCTTCAAACGAAGACCAACAGTCCAATCAGTTAAATTATCAATTCGATTTCCCGCTCAATGTTTCTACTGAAAACATTACTACTGACTTGCAGACCGAGTGTACTAATAATCCACCAATTAAATCCCCTCCTCCGATTTTTGTAAGAGGTGTCGAGGATTTTCCAGAAATATGTACAGTACTTATAGAACTAATCGGTGTTGAAAACTTTGTCTGCTAATCATCTGCAGATAGATTAAAAATTCAAACTAGCACTCCAGGTGTATATAGGTCACTGATACGGTATTTAAAGGAAGAAAAAGCCGAATACCACACCTATCAGCTACAACAAGATAAACCCGTCTGTGTCGTAATTCGCAACCTACATCCACCAATGCCAACTAGTCTTATAAAATCTGAATTAGAATTTCATAATTTTGAAGTTAAAAATATTACCAATGTTCTACACAAAACAAATAAGCACCCATTACCATCTTTTTTTGGTTGATCTAGAACCCAGCAACCAATCAAAATATATATACAAATTGACCTATCTATTACACACAAAAATTAAAGTAGAAGAACCTTTCAAAGTTAAAACTATAAGCCAATGTCTAAGTTGCCAAAATTACGGGCACACAAAAACGTACTGTGGCTACCTACCACGATGCGTTCGCTGCGGCGCCTGCCACCCATCATCTGCTTGTCCAAATCCACGCAATGCTCCACCAATATGCGCACTTTGCCAAGGGAACCACTCAGCTAGCTACAAAGGTTGAGCAGTATACAAGGGCCTCATCGACGTAAGAAACCTACCACAAGTAATCATTATTTTTTTGTCAGATAATATTAGAGATTAGTCACTAGTTGTAAAAGACAGCCACCCTACTCATGATGCTAACCCATACCCCACTCCATTCTATGCACAAGTCACGTCAGGCCATTCCTCAAATCAACAGCTGCCCCCACCGACAGCTGATATCAACAAAACAATAACAAATTTCTAGAGGACTCTAAATCTTTAATAAATCCATTAATATCCCTACTTACCAAAGTAATATCTAGTCTTTTAGATAATAAAAAATGAACAATGACATACACACAAGCAAATCCCTTTTAATATTACTATTCAACGCAAACGGTGTTAAAAATCATGTAATTGAAATCTAATCAGTACTACAAAACAAACGTATTTATATTGCATTAATTACTGAAACTCATCTCACTCAATACTCTAAGGTACATATTCCGGGTTACAGGTTACTGAAAGCCAATCATCCAGATAATACAGCTGACGGCGGAGTCGCCATACTAATTAAATCCACCATTAAATTCCAAATTCTTCATAATGTCTGTCAAAACTTCTTACAGTCCTGTGCTATTTGAATCAATATAAATAATATTCCTGTAACAATTCGGCACTATACTCACCTCCAAGACATTCTGTTACAATTGCTGACTTCAATAACTATTTTTGTACCTTTGGCAACAATAGTTGGAGGCGACTTTAACGCCAAACATCAAAGTTGGGGTTGTCGCACAAATAACATAAGTGGTCTTGTATTACGTGATGTCATATGTGCAAAAAAACTTAAAATACTTGCCCCCCAGGCCCTACTTACTTACCAACTTCTGCTCAAAAAAACCCAGATATACTTGACATATTTGTTTCAAAAATCACATCTAATTTATTTCACTCTACTGATAATATCTTAGACTTAAACTCGGACCACTCTTCTGTCATAATAAACACTTAACGATTATCCATTAACTCGCCCGGAACCTTCCAAACTTTTCAATGCCACAACTGATCGTTAACACCTCAAAATATTTATTATCTTTAACATTATATTGTCTTTTACGTGACTAGCTCCTAACAATAAATCTACTTTTTGCAGCTGTCTTAATCCCGGGTCAGCCAGCTCCACTTGTTCAGGAATACATACTCTTCCATTAATATTTTTAATAGTTAAACTGCCATTAGATTTGGATAAACTAAGCAATCACATTTTATTACATAATTATTTATTCGAGATGGCGTCTCAATTTGCACAGATGCTGTGATATGTTTTATAAACTCTCTAATACAAATTATAGTAAGAGATAAATTTAACCTGAGATCCAGAGTCTAATAATATACGACACTATTAATATTTATCATACTTATCGTGCACGTATAGAATCACTTTTGCACAATAGCATCTTAAACCTCTCTTCTAAAATTTCTATTAATTCCCTCGGTTCTACTACGTCACTTGTAATCGCGTTTGTTTCCCATGCTACTAATTTCATCCTACATAATTTTATCGTTATTGCTTGTATTATTAGTGAACCCCATGTATTTAGGTTATGGCCTGATCATCTATCCAGTTTTTGATTATTTTTATTTGTTTCTATTTCAATGGGACTCTGTACTTGTTGAAATTTTGTCCATACCTCTTCTATCTTTTGTGTTTTAATTTTAACTTGCATATGATTTTTTCTTCTTTAGGCTCTCTAACGAATTTTTCGTATTTTATATTGACTTAAACTGTATCGTTTGTATTCTACTTATCGCTAAACTTCTTAACTCAGACATCTCTAATTACTGAATGCCTCTATCTTATACTATATTATTTTCTCTATGACTTACTCTGATAACTGCTGTTAATGTTTTGATTGCTATTATACTATCATCTATTTACTTTACACACTGATATTATTACTACTATCTTTATTCTGCGCGCTAGCCACGAACTAAAATTTATTAAGGATAGCTGGTTTTTGTCGTAACACATAAAGTGTACTACAAAGTTGTGTATAATTCTACTCTTAGTAGAATTATTTAGTTAAATTGTTAATAAATCTTATTTAGTTAAATTGTTACTAATGCAATAAACAACAATAATTAAATGAAATTATAATTGTTGAAGTAAAATTTCTTTATAAAGGGTCTGAAAAAAGAAACAGATTATCGAGCGTCACAGCCGGCTAAGGTCGCATACGGTCGGCTCTTTTTACACTACTTGCTCCGGATTATCCATTAGCTAACTCTTTATAATTTTTTGTTTTGTTACACGGAATAAAACATATAGGGAGTAAAAAGATTTACCAACTTTAATTTCAACTTTGATTAATTGTTTTTCCAGAGCATTACTGCGATGCTTTCATTTATGAAGTAGACGCTTATAAATTACTTGATTTTTTTTATAATGAACTATTTCTTTATTAATATAAACACCTCGCACGCTATGACACAGCTTTCCGTCTGGTTAGCGGTATACTATACAAACAACTATGAAAAATTTAATTTTTGACACTAATGATCTGCATCTGAAGGAATATATTGGTCAGTAACTAACGAATAAAAACATCTTTTAGTTTTGATAAATTAACTGTATTATTACGATTTGATTTTTACAATTTTATTTTTTCCTATGAATATAAGCGCGCGTAGGTGCGTCAAAGTCTCAGATATCGTTTATGAATATTAACAACTTGACACGGCCCGCGTCGCTTTGTTATACACGATGCCCCGCGACTCATGCCACCTTTATCAGCCGTCGCCCTACTATGAGTATTTGACTGATCAACACCGCGTGCCGTACGCCAAGGTGCAAAGTCCAGCAAATGCCACACGGCCGACGACAACCCGCCGCAAATGGTGCGGGAGTCTTCTTCCCGTTGTGAAAGCGACAACGTCGACCAACCGAACCGGACCCGCGCACCGTCGCCTACAACGCTGCTAACCATTTTGTCGCCCAAGGATCACGCCGGTCACGGCGTCGTCGACGCCAGCGAAAATGCCGCGATATTATGCGAAAATTTTTATTATTGTGTTCATCTTTTCGGTTTGTTTTATTTTTTTGTTAAAATAACCTGTTGTTGCTCATTAATAAACAGCCAACGGGTCTTTACCCTCAAAACCAGTATCGACCACATTTTTAGGACGTAAGTCGTGTCAAACTAAAAGTCTATACTACACCACCCATTGCCTACTTAACATAACAATAAAACTTATTTAGCATAATATCGACCAATAACAATAATTATCTAGTAAAAATTAACCTAACTTATCAACGCACCTTAAAAAATTTCTTAGGGGACTTCTTGTTAAATAGACAACATTAAAAAAAATTATACACTTACTTTGTATGCACATAATAAAGAATCCTAAAAAAAATATGCCTCTAAAATAAAATTATTTATTACATTTTTTATGTAAATATGAACTATGATTTTTATCATATAGCGAATAATTTAAGATGATAAATTTATTTTACAAATTCCATTTTTGGAATAAATTATGTTAATTTTATCTTTTAAAAATATTTAAGGACATTTCATACGTTATTTTACTTACTGTGTTAATTTCCATTTGTTTCTAAAAATGAAATTAACAAATAAGTATAAATTTTTTCATGTCATGGTTAATAGTACTTAGAAAAAAAAATCGTAAATAGTTAAATAAATTATAGCTCATCAATAAAAATTTTGTTGGCACTATTTAAATAATATTGTTAGGATTACTTAATAAATGTAGCTGTCCCATATTAAGTTAAATCAGCCTAAGTTATCGACACGCATTGAAAAATTTTCCATAGGGGAATTTTTATTATATAGATCACATTAAGAAATTGTATACCCTTACTTTGTATGCAGATAATAGAGAATTCTAAAAATAAAACAAGTCTTTAAAATAAAAATTATTTATTCAATTTTTTATTTAAATGTGAATTCTGGTTCTTTGTCGTATAGCAAATATATTTTAAGATGATAAATTTGTTTTACAAATTCCATTTTTGGAATAAATTATGTTAATTTTATCTTTTAAAAATATTTAGAGACATTAATTACGTTATTTTACTTACTATATGACTGTCCATGTGATTCTAAACAAAAATTTACTTATTAGTAATAATTAATTTTCTTTATAGCTATTAGTGAATAGAATAAAATTATTGTTAATAGTTGGATAAATCATAACAATTTTTTTAAGGACTGTTATTATCATCTAATGAGAACTATTTAATAAATATAGTTATCTGATCTTTACAGGGGCGTATTCACATATATTCCGCCTATAGGCATTTTAAAATTTGTCGCCCTCCATTACGTTATAACGGAGAAGGCTCATTTTTATTTATTTTCGCCATAACACTAGTAATTTTGCCTCAAAAAAAAAGTGTTTAAAAATATTTTTCAAGCAAATCTATTTTTTTTAGTAAATCATAAAATAAATTGCTTGTAGCTATTTATATACATATCATAAATACATAATAAATGAAAACGATTATGATAGTTATAAGGACGTCAATATGTCTTAACAGCAATAAAAAAGTAACTCCCTTATTATAAATTTGTTGCCCTTCAATATTTGCCGCCCCTTAAAATACGCCGCTGTGATTTTTAATAATATATTAATCAAAGTTATGGACTCAGCTTGAAAATGTTTCAAAAAGGCACTTCTCTGTAAATATTACATCAAATGTATTATTACGTAATACATTAAATTTTACACTTTGTATGCTAATAATAGAGGACCCTAAAATACACATAATTTATTAAAAATAGATATATAAGTATCAATTTTTATTTTATAGTGCATAAAGAAAAATAAATTATTGTAAATAGTTGGATAAATTATAGCTGATAAAATAATTCAATAATGATCAAATACAATTAATCTATAGCCTACAAATAAAAATATCTTTTAGATTCGATAAATAGACTGTATATTTTTGTTTTGTTAATCCATAACTTAAAACTTGTCCACAGTAATTTTTTTCTGTTTTTATGCCATAGTTTGGTCGCAATAAACATCATAAATAAAATTATTATATTATATTGAATGCAAAAAAGGCCTAAGATCAAATGCCTTTTTAATTTTAAATGGTATTGTCTGAAATGATAGATATAACTTTTTTCTCAAAATACGAAATCTAAATCGTTTAATTTAAATATTTCACAGAACTAAGTATACCTGAGCAAAAATAGCTTTATTTGGTTTCTAAATAAAATTTTTTTGAGATTTTTATCACCTACTTTATAATTGTCATTTAACAAAGTATATACACAATACTTAAAGTAAATTAATCATGATATATAAGACAAGAACACTTGTATAAATTTGAAACCAATTTCAAAAATGTTTGGCTTGTTTCATTGTTTATGTACTAAATTTACAAAATCTGAAGAATAATATACCTTTGACTTTCTTTTAAAAGTCTGTAAATTATCATTATCAAATTTCCCATTAAATGAAACAATTAACAAAAAAATGTATACATACTTTGAACTGAGATAATAGAGGATCCTACAAAAAAAAAAATATTTTTTTTTTTTAATAAGAAATAATTAGCTAATTTTTTTAAAATAAATAAGATCTGTTATTTTTCGTTGTATAGTGAAAATATTTTAGGACGAAAAAAAGCTATTCATTTCTTTAATACAAAATTTATTACTAATTTTTATAATAATAACCTGGTTATTATAGTATGTAGGTGGCCGAAAAAAAATGTCATTAAAATATTTATAATAATTATTATTATTTGTGTATCAATCAAAAATAAATAATCATTAAAATTTATGTTTTATGTCAAATAGGATAAAGACATTGTCTTAGCTGAATGCAATGAATATGATATTCGATAACGACAGTACGATGTATTATTGAGTATGCTTAGTAAATCATAAATAAAAATTTCAAGTTAAAATTAGAATAGTTTTTTTTAATTATTTAAGGATTTTCTAATTGAATAATTCAATTTAATTATTAAATTTGAAAAGTTTCCCCGAGGTTTCAGTTTCCAATTGAATTTTAAATTTTCTAAAATTGCTACCTACTGTTATTTTACTAAAATATTATCTATATTACATATATATTTCGTCAGGCATACAACTTTGAAAGTCATATTTCACCAATCTTACAAAAGCGAATAACTTTTACAGTTATACATTTGTTGCTAAAGAAACGAGTTTAGTTTTTGATCATTAACATGATGATAAATGTACCATGTAATTTTTCTCTTAATTTATTAATATGCGTAAACAAATATTTTGAACACTTTATAAAAATAAATATATATTGAGAAAAGTACGATTTATGAGGTTTTGTATTATAACTGACCAATTTCTCGTATTTATTTAATAAAAATTCCTTTAAATCATTGCTAATGATTTATTAAATATATGCCATAAAATGAGTAAAGTTAATATACTTACATCAATTATTGTACCATCATCACTCTGAAAAATAATTTTTGTAATTTAGTTATTGAACAATTATACATAATGTTTGTATTTATAGTACAATTTAATAAGTAATTCTCCCCAACTGATATTTTCTCATCGATATACAGGGTGATTTTTTTATCATAACCCACTCAATTACTTGCAGAATAATAATAATTTAAACATTTTTTTTTATTATTATCTTTAGTTACACATTATTCTTGAATTTTTAACTATGTAATACTTTTTAAGTTCATCCCTTATGCCTTGGAAGGGGGTCAACTTTGTTTTTTTAAATGGTAACCATCAATATGTGATTGACCGCTGATAAAAATAATTAAACGAGTTCCATGCGACTCTTTAAAACGAATTATTATTATTCTATTCGCAATTAAAAACGCTCGCTCGAGTTTCGTTAATACCAAACTAAACGGTATAGTATCGTTTCATTTTCTTTTCTCTTTTTTATTTTGTGCTCTTTTGAAGCACCGCAAAGGTGTATACGCGCATACCTCCGCATACGCCAAAATTCGCCATGGCCGGGACGAGATAACTTCATTTCCACGTTGTGGAACGCTTTTTGTAACAAGTCTCCTGTAATTCGCAATCCAGCCGTAAACCAGGTCACTGCCATTTGTGGATCTACAGGTCGCATTTATTATGTTATTTTACACTACTATTAAATTATCAATTAATGTACCTATGTATATATTTTAGTACCGTTAAGTTTTACTAACATTAATTTTAGTGACATATTATGTTTGTATAATATNTTAATTTTAATGACATATTATGTTTGTATAATATGCTTATATAGAAATATTAATATATGAATACTCTCAACACCTTTCACAATTTTCTATATTATATTTGTCTATTCCTGACATTCC
The DNA here is from genome assembly GCF_025091365.1 of Daktulosphaira vitifoliae. Lineage (NCBI taxonomy): Eukaryota > Metazoa > Arthropoda > Insecta > Hemiptera > Phylloxeridae > Daktulosphaira > Daktulosphaira vitifoliae. Next base: position 57,888,179 of record NW_026099572.1, read on the forward strand.
TGTAGTGTTCTCCTTTTCAATTTAAGTTAAAGGAACACTCAAACACAATATGAAAAAATAAAACATTGATNTTTAAAAAGTTATTTTTTAAATTAGTAAATTCTAATTTCTATTAATTTTAATATAATATACAAAGATAGATTATTATGGTTCACTAATTATTTTAATTAAAATTAATATAATTATTGGTTTAACGCATAAAAGAAGTGATTACTATGTAATTAAATACTGCTATTAAGCACAGGAGATACTAAATTATGAAAGCTATCATTTAAACGTAATAAATCTCAAGAGCTGCATTAAAATGTTTTATAACCAAAAGAGTGAATTTAAATTCTAAATTTTGATGATCTGCTTAATTGTATCATTTTAAAAATTGTTGAACAAGAAAAAATCAGTTTTCTACATTTATACTGATTTTTGGAAAAAACCTATAACATTGATTTAATGTATGTAATACATGCATTATAATATACGTATATACGTATATAGAGTGTTTATAAAGTAAAGAAACTATTATCTATTTTTCTCATTGTTTGTAACAGTTAACCTGTTTCCTTATTTACTTAACACTTTGTATATAACACTCGTTTTAAACATTGAGTTAAGATTTATTTTCTATTTATGAGCTAATATCCTTTAAACGATGGCAGATTATAGCTGAAGTTATTATAAAGTCAGTACATTTTGAAGAACATATACAACAAATTTCACTCTTATATACTAAGTTTTTAATAATCTATTTTATAGTCATTAACTGGTCTAGTTGTAGTCAATGATTTTTTTTTACGAATTGAATTTTAATATTAGTATGTAAAATTAATAGGTTTGTATTTATTTAAAATTTAATACTTTTAGCAATAAAATATAAACCTATTACATTGAAGATAACTTTAATATCCAGATAAATGTCTATAATTGAACAGTATTTTAATTGTTCTAGCATATTTAAATGTTAAAATCAAATTTTGCAAACCTAATAGAATGGCGGTAGATTATCAAAATTATTCAAAGTATTAAACAAAAAGAGTATCAATACTACAACTTTTGTTATATTTTAGTAATTATTCATTGACTTATTTAATTTTAAATCAATTTGTACCAAATTTTTTAAGAGTTAACATAATACATAATAATCCACCAAAAATTGTATAGAATTAAACAATATTTTTAAAAAAATTATTTTAAAATTTAGATTTTGTGAAATTAAAGATAATAATTTATAGTTTTTCACAATTAAGTCGATGATAAATTGATTAATTGTTAAATTAATATTGGCATAGAGCGGTGTGCTTGGAAACTTAGTTCCCTTTGTTAAAAAATATGCATTTCCAAATATTTTAAAGAATCATATTTTTTATTTATTAAATTTAAATAAATTGTTTAAGTTGAGGTAATTTTATGCAGCGAATAATCGTTATACATTGTTACCAGGAACGAGTGGTAGTAGAGGACCCGGTCCCATCGTTCAAAATTATGTTCTACAATAAGGCTTTATGGTGCTATAATCGTAATATTAATGAACTTTCCACATTTTATCTACTGAAATAATAACACATATTATAAATCGTAATTAATTATGTATGTAATTAGTTTAACAGTTAGATCGGTTAATTTAATTGAAACAACACAGGTATACATCTGATAGTAATTTTATAAAAAAAAACAATATTTTAGAAAATTTGATTTTTATAAAACCATTTAATTTTTAATTCGTTTTTTCGATACTTAAGTATGATTTATATACAAAAAGTGAATTTTGACAAATAATTAATAAATTAATTAATAAGGGAATAAGTTTAATAAAACGAATTTTACCTAGTAAACTAGAGATTTAAGTATTTTCCTAATATTTGTTTCAGTACATTATTGAAAATTTATAGAAAATATTTATGTCTAATTTCAAAAATATTTAATTAAAGTTTTTAATATATTTGGAACAAAGTATGATCAACGAGACTCGTTCGGGAGGTAATGTAGTGGCAGCCTTTGCTTGCAGTTGTGCGACACATCGAACGTGCTACAAGACGGATTCTCTTCGCACGTTCAAGAATTTACACGTATCTCATCCAAAAAATTATTTTTTGTTAAGTTAAAACGAAACAAAACAACCAGACGTTAATAAAAAAATAAATTTACAACTATTACTTTTTAGAATGCAACAAAACGTCTTCCATGCAATAGATTAGCGCCAATCACAGATAACTACTATTATATAAAAAAGTGGTTAAAGACTTATCACAATAAAAAAGAGTTTCTAAAAATTTTCATTGCGTGCTTAAGGCACGTCATACATAAAACTCACGAAAAATTAGCTAACACATTTTAAATAATTTATACATTACCAATCTTGAACGCCTAAAAAGATAGCACTAGATTTAGCCGGCGCCGTAAAAATATCTAAATTTACATTTTAATTATATGGTCATCCATGAGAGAATATTATACAAAAAACTTAACAAATGTAGCAGTGCACACAACACAAATATCGCTATGCTAGAAAATCAATACCAACCAGTTCCGGTGATTGCTAACCCAAACATACCATACATTACTAAAGAAAAATGTTAAAAGCCATCGTAATATACAAACGGCTCAATTGATATGAATTGAAATTAACAACAGTTTTATTATTTTAAATTAACAGTATATTAATAATATTATTAATTTAAAAGTAAAAAATTATAATGCAATTGACATTAAGAATATGACTGGGCGTCCCTACTTACATTAATAATAATAAAAAAACTAATTAATCAAAGTGATACAAAATTAACACATGCTATAAATATATTTAACTATGTATCAATCTAATCTAAGTTTTCAGTGGCACAACTTCAGTTCTATGTATGTGATATTAAAAACCAATATTTAAATGGGATGACAACTCGCTTTTCATATGCCTAATGGAAACAACTTTTGCACGACTTTAATCATTTATATAACCACAAGTATGGTAATTACACACGCGATATGATAAAAAATGTCACAGAACAGCTCCTGGCGACGTCGCCTTATCTAGTCAACCAGACCACATACAAGACACTAATAGAAAGCCGACAGTTACTGCCGTTCGTCTAACTGCCTATCCCACCTCGGTGTGTAATTCGTTGTGGCCATGATTTAATTTTTTATTGTTTTGTAATCTTTCAAATTTTAATTATTTATCTAGATTAATTATTAGATTATAATATTATCATAATTTAAGTTTTATCACCTGAGATTGTACTTGATAACTGCCACTTTCATCATTCTGGAACGACGATGAAGTTTCTAAGATGTATAAAGCAATGAAAAATGAATAGGTGAATAAAAACATGATTACATTAGATTTTACAGTTGAAAAAAATATTAAAAATAATGTGAAGTTTATATTTGAGTTTTATATACTATAGATTTGAAAATAGAAGTAAAATTTGTTTGTTTAAAAACATTTGTCCAACTCATTATTTGTAACCATTACCTATGATTTATGTGTTATAATATTAACATAAAATGATTGCGCATTTCAATTCAAATACACACGTTAATATCTTTTATAATAATTGTCGATAAAAATAATTTCTATGAATTATGACTCTGAAAACATTTAAAGATTTTTAAAATTAATTTCTAATTTTATCGATATTATATAAATATATAATATCGAATATAATAATATATAGGCCTTTTGAAAATTATGCGTGTAATAATTTTATTTCTTTGAAATTGAAACTATTTTGTGGCAAAAATATTCTACTTTTAAAAGTATTAATTTACAAAATATTAAAGTAAGAATAAACTTAGTTTTTTCAAAAATAGCATAGCATGTATATATAAAAACTAGTTTATGGGAGAAGTGGGTTTTGATAGTTGTGTTTTTTTACCCTACATTACAACTTTTTTATCGAATCAAAATATATGAAAAATATTGTAACATACTTTTTGTGTTCACCCCTCCGTCTTCCCATAAATGATCTCTACCTACGCATCTGTGTAAACATCTTGAATTTTTAGAAAGTTTTAAATTTAAATCTTATATCAGTTAAGCACTTCAACAAATTTTTTTAACTATTAAATTAAAGCTCAACAAATATTTATATTATTTACAAAAATACGTTCACTATTTTAGACTATTTTCGTTAAAAAAATGTATGATGGAACAGCTTATAATTATTAGATTCTGAAATATACAATGATAAATCAAAATACAATTAACTAATAAGATATTTATAGATTCAAGCAACAACAAAATTTAGTTTTAATGTTAAACTAATCTACAGTATATTATTCTCTTCAACAAATATTACTTATAAATGAAATAATTTTATACATTATAGTAAAAATTTAATTTTTTAACTTACATAATTCCATTTAAAACAAAAATAGTAAAAAATGCCATTATATTATTTTGTTTTGAATCAATCTTTTTCTGATTTCCTAATACTATATTTTACATATGATACTATTTTCTCATGCATCAAATTTTTACACTGCATTTAACAGTTATAAATTTTAGTATGTGTAGTATAGTTATATAGCCCGTTTAGCTGCGCTAATCAACTTATGATTTTTAATCATCGATTTGTTTATAAATAGTTAAGTACGGCATTACTATTTAACTATATGTAATTTAAATGCTTTTTATCAAAATTTCCGTAGTCTTTTAACTAAGATTTCATTTTTACGTAATGTTTTATTAAATTATATAAATTGTTTGAATGAAACGTGGCTAAATAATAAAATTTTCAATACAGAGTTCGGTTTTACTAACTATAATATATATATATAAAGTATTATTATTGATTAGTATAAAACAAGTATTTACCTATAAAAAATGTTTTTTTTTCCAAATTACTAATAATTTTGATTTTTAATATGTTATAAATAATCTGAACAAAATGGTAGTAAGGCACGTTGTTGCGAGTTTATAAATACACTAACTGACAATACAGAAAGTTGATCTATTGATAGTCATAATTGATAATAAAGAATCCGTGACTATGACAGCAATGTCATAAAAATCCAATTAGCTATCTGTATTTATAATCCCTTAAATATTATACATATATAGTATAAGGGATGCACTTATAGTGTTATATAATTAATAATTCAAGAATAATGTGTAACAAAAGATAATCGAAAATAAAAATGTTTAATTTATTATTATTCTGTAAGTAATTGAGTGGGCAATGATAAAAAAATCACTCTGTATACAATGTATTTTTTTTTTTTATAAGAACGTTTATTAGAAAATTTACAATCTATACAGCTATATGTACAATAAGTAAATATGTGAATAGGAATAAAATAGACAATGATATGGCGGTGAGGAGGAAGCTCACATTAGAGCCACCTGTGTATTATTAATTTTAAGTGGGTTAAATAATATTAAGAAGGTCTCTTGACCAGTTGCGTTTGAGGCGTCTGTTTGGATTGCCCGGAAGAATTGTTGAATGTAGCTGAGTAACGAGACGGTTTGGATGGGATTGCATTTTGGAATGTAGTCTTTTGTAATATATGTGTGCAGTTTTAGCTTCGATGCGAAGCTGAGAAGGTATTGGTTTTACTAAGATGTGTTTTTTTTTTTTTTGTGTCTGTGTCTGTTACCACTTTTTCTCAGCTCTCACCGAACCAATTTCTTTCAATGATACGTCAAAATATCACAAATTGTATCTAGTTGAAGACATTACCCTTAAAAATTGAAAAAAATTCCCTCGTTCCCCGTAAATGGGGGAAACCTCCAAAAAAATTACAAATTTAAAAATCGCTAATTTTCGAAATTTTTTCAATTTTTTTTACTTAAAAGTGCCATAACTTTTTCAAAAATAAACATATCAATATAATTCTTTTTTATATAGATGCATAATATCATTACCTTTCATTTGGTATATTTTTTTCATAAATTTAACCCTTAACATGCCCACAAGGGGGGATTTAAAATGACAACTTTTTCACAAAAAATTAATATTTTTAACTGAAATTTTGAAAATGTTCCGGAAGGTCTGACACTTTAATATATATCTTAAATTAAAGCTAATGTAATATACTTTATAATGGTAAAAAAAATTTTGGACTTTATTTTATCTTCATAGTGAAAACAGACATTAAACTTAATAAAAAAAATACAATTTTTGTAAAAAAATTCTTTTTTATATTTTTAACTTTATAATGCTATAACTTTTCGAAAGATGTATGGATCAATATAATTCTTTTTTTTTGTAGATGCATGATGTCTTTACCTATCATTTGGTATATTTTTTTTATAAATCTGACTTTTTACCTGCCTACAGAGGGAGATTCAAAATGACAACTTTTTCACAAAAAATTTACTTTTTCAACATAAATTTTGAAAGTGTTCCGGAAAGTCTGACACTTTTTTATATTAGTTATTAATTGCCAGTTCGACATCGGTTTTTGTTTTTAGTTTAATATTAAGATGGGAGTTCTTCGTCATGAGATTTCGGAATTTTGGTCAGTATATTTGATTTTGGGTGAAATTGTTTATACTAGAAGAAGTTTGGGCGTTTATTTGTAGCATGACTGGAGTATGGTCTGAGGCCGGGTCATTTAAGTTAGTGATTATTGTTAAGAAATGATTTGGCAGATTTGTTAGAGAGAAATAAAGTATATCTGGATGACGGTTTGCATGTGTTGGCCAGTATGTAGGCGCATCTGGAGCGAGTGCTTTAGCGTGTTTGGAGGACATGAAATTATAGAGTTAACGTCCTCTTGTATTGGTTGATCTGGCTCCCCATGTTGGGTGTTTGGCGTTAAAATCAGCTCCGATAATATAAGTGTGAGTAAAAATGTTGATAGTTCATTTTCAGGAAACTGACAACCTGGTGGGAGATAAGCAGAAGCGAAAGTAATTGGAATCGAATTTATAATTATAGAGGAGGCAATGATTTGTAGTTTGTTAGAGGTGAATGGTAGAAAAGGAGAATGAGATATTTTGTTGGAGATGAGTAGAGCGGCTCCTCCATGGGCAGTACCATCAGGGTGATCAGCTCTGAGCATTTCATACCCAAAGATTTTTAGAGAAGACGTTTTAGTAAAATGAGTTTCCGATATCATTACAAAATCTACTTTTTCTTCTGATAGAGTTAATTGTAGTTCGTTGATGTTATTTAGTATTCCATTGGCATTCCACAAGAGGATTGTGAGTAGGTGTGATTGTTGATTAACGGCCATTTTTAAGAAGTTGCTCGATGACAGTCGTGAGGAGTGAGATAAGTGGATTAATTAGCGTTTTTAGATCGGTAATAAAAGAAGATAAATGATTTGAAAAAATTTTCTCTGACGGCTGGTCTGATTTTGTCCACTTAGTTCGATTTTTTGCTGTGGTAGATTGAGTAGTTTTAGAGTGAGAAAGGGGTGGAAAATTTTGAGTGGTTAAGATTTTTTCTGAGTGAGTTTCATTTGAGTTTACGTTAAGTAAATAATTGGTTTTAATGTTTCAGTTGAGATGTGATTTTCTTTGCTTTAGTAATTCTTTATGAGACTGACAGCTCCTATAGTTTGCAGGATGGGAGCCTCCGCATAGGGCGTATTTGGCCGGTTCATTTCGGTTTTTTGTGCAAACAGAGGACTCATGATCTTCACCACAGCGAACACATCTGGGGTTGTGATTACAGTAACTAAGGGCTGGACTGGCAACGTTGGCATTGGGGTATTTCTTTTTTGGTGTGGGGGACTTCAATTTTTATTTTGGAATAGCAGAGGGAAGTGAGTTTGAATATTTCTTGATTCAGTTCAGCTTGCTCAAGGTCAACAAAAAAGAGGGGCAGCGGCGTTTTAGAAGATCTGTGGAGGACATTCGTTATGTTTTTGATTTGGTACCCTAGATTAGTTAGCTATTAGGCGATCTGATGCGTTTATTTTTATCGACTGTTTGCCAGTCATTTTCGCTATCCGAGAATTCAAAGAGCGATTAATCGGTAGACTGGGAAAATCTTGATTTAGATAAGACTAACGGTGAAATAGTTTTTTTTTTTTTGTAGTATTCATAGTTGAATTATTTTTTTAAGTTGTTGGGATAATTATAGTAGATAAGATGTTCGAGTAACTGACCTCGAACCGTCGGCGGTCGTTTGTTTTGTAGTAAGTTGTGAAACTGGTTTATTTTAGTGAGCGGTGTTTTGTGATAGGAAATAATTGCATAATACCTGATTTCTGTAGTGTAGACTCGTCTGTACGCTATCGATAGCTATAAATGCGGTTCGCTCGAAAGTAACAAACGTGTTGCTCAGTTGGGAGTCGAACACGAACTGACAATGTATTTTACGGTTGCATTTTTCAATTTTATTAAATAATGTGATTTTTGTTTATATTACTCAATTATCTCAAAAAAGGTATCACTGCATTTAATGAGATCGTAAACAAATATTATATATCATTGATGCGCTGTAAGTTGCATTGAAATAATTTTGAAACTATTAGATAATAGTTCTATTTAAAATAATTTTTAATATTTTACTAAAAATTTTTGTTTGTAAATTTAAATCATTTTTTTAAACTATTTTATGTTTTGTATAACAACATAATTAATTGTAATAATATTTATTAAAATAAATATATTTTTATTAATAAAAATATATATTAAATGTTTTTTTATGTTTCTAAGTCAATTAGAAAATCTTACTCAAACTGGGGGGCCTTAGTTCCCCTATTTCCGATTATAGCTACTTCTACGAATAATTGATTTGTTTAATAAATTTATTTAATTATTAACGATTAATAATTAATCGTTAATTATTAACGATTTTATTTCAAAATTATATTTTAGGTAAATATGTTTGTCTAAAAGGCAAGTGTAAAGGTCAAACCTTTCTTTTGTTATTTATGACGGATGGTTTCTATATCCGTTGTGAACGAACGTTTTTTATTGTTCTGAACGGTCGTCCGTTCGATGTTTCATACGTTCCGAATGTGTTCATGAACAACGTTTGTCATATAAACCTATATAAAATAAAATCTGAACGTATACGTTCGTGAACGAACGATTCAAAAATAGACCCCCAGGTCCCTCTGCATCATGCCTAACCCAGTGGACACCGAACTCTCAACCCAACCCAACCGAACGCCTCAGCCGTCCGGAGTTGGCCACAGAGAAAGCAGTCACTTGCCGACTTCCCGGTCTCCATGTGATATAGCCAGTCGACCCATCGGGTAAACACTGATTGAGTCAGCGGCATGTCGTCGCGAAAACGCTCACGCACGCCTTCCCAATCATCCACCATTTCCTCGGTGGTAGTAAAACCAACAGCAGTTACCTCAGTGACCCGAAGGTCACTGGAGGGTGCCTCCTTGGCACACCCTCCGACAGTTACTTAAAACGACCCCTGGACCCTGCCTCACCAGTCCTACGGTTCTGATACAGTCGCTGGATAACGACCGGGTTAGGCCTTTTTTTTTTATCGACCGGCATTATTGTGGGCCGCCCTGGAACTGCCGTGAGGCATTACTTCAGGGTGGCCCACGCCGTCTTAATAATTCACTCCACCACCTTGCGAATCAGCCCGAAATTAATCAATAGCTGATTCGCAACGTGGTGTGGCCCCCTCCCGTTAACCGGATCCCTGAGTGGGGACAGTTAGGGAGGACTGCCAAAATAACTCACAACAATACACAAAAATGAGAACCTAAGGCACTGGCGTAAACCAGCGCCTCAGGTCCTCCTGTGCCGAGCGGCGAGGCTGCCTCTGTCTCAGGCGTTCCGCTTCCTCCTTCTTTTTCAAGATAGATTCGGCGAACGCCTGGACGAGCCTCCACGTCTCCCGGCTCCTCAACATCGGGTCCACCATGGACCTGACTCGAAACGTGGACGCTAGTCGAGACTCTAAAGAGTCCCGTTCCTGGGCCCACGCCTCGCACCGGAAGAGGGTGTGCAAAGCGCTATCAGCCTCTCCTGGGCGATCCGAATAGTGGTCGCACGTCGGCACGGCTGCTTTACGAATACGGTGTAAGTACTCGTTAAAGCAGCAGTGGCCGGACATCACTTGGATGAGACGATAAGTCATCTCACCGTTTGGGTTTGGTTGGGTTAGGCCTGTAGCGACACCTTTCCCAGCCGGCCCTGGAGACTCCGATATTCCTGGTACGGTAACCGTTATATTTGAATGATTTTCTTCCATGTTTGGTTTTTACGGGTCATGAATTGCCTGGCGGGAATCATGCCCAATCTGGGAGGGCCGAGAGAGATGTGGCGCTNCCAATCTGGGAGGGCCGAGAGAGATGCGGCGCAGACTTTTAGTCAGCGTCGTACACTCGGTCCTCCTGTACGGGTCCCCGGTTTGGGCGGATACTCTTGAGTATTCGTCCAAAAACCGTGAAGCCCTGCTCAGGGTGCAGAGGCGGGCGGCGATCCGGACTGTTTCGGCGTACCGAACGATGTCCGGAATGGCGGCGGGTATCCTGTCGTCACTGCCGCCCGCCGACCTGCTCGCCGAAGAACGCGCCGCCGGGCATAAACTCCGCCGGGAGCGAAACCGGTCCCTTGAACCCGAGGACCGGCTAGCGCTCAGGCGGATGACCATGTTCCGGTGGCGGACTCGCCTCTCGGAGGAAACGAGAGGCGAGTGGACCAGGTCCCTCATAGGACCCGATCGGCTGGACAGGTGGGTGGACCGGACTCACGGTGAGATGACTTATCGTCTCACCCAAGTGATGTCCGGCCACGGCTGCTTTAACGAGTACTTACGCCGTATTCGTAAAGCAGCCGCGCCGACGTGCGACCACTGTTCGGATCGCCCCGGAGAGGCTGATAGCGCTTTGCACACCCTCTTCCGGTGCGAGGCGTGGGCCCAGGAGCGGGACTCTTTGGAGTCTCAACTAGGGTCCACGTTCCGAGTCGGGTCCATGGTGGACCTGATGTTGAGGAGCCGGGAGCGTGGAGGCTCGTCCAGGTGTTCGCCGAATCCATCTTGAAAAAGAAGGAGGAAGCTGAACGCTTGAGACAGAGGCAGCCGCGCCGCCCGGTACAGGAGGACCTAAGGCGCTGGTTTAGGCCGGCGCCTTAGGTACTAGTGTTTATATGTTTTTTGTTTATGTGAGTTATTTTTGCCCCTTCGCTTTCAACGAAGGAGGCCACACCACGTTGTGAATCAGCTCTTGATTAATTTCGGGCTGATTCACAACGTGGTGGTGTGAGTTTTAGAGACGGCGTGGGCCGCCCTGAAGTAATACCTCACGGTAGTTCCAGGGCGGTCCACAGTTGCGCCGGTCGGTTTAAAAAAAAAAAAAAAAAAAAGGGGTTCGGGCGCCCAGGCTGACAGCCTGAAGAGCGCCCTAAAGGAGCATGACGTGCGCGTCCACCGTCCGGTGACGACGGTGCCCGTCATGCTCCTCGACGTGGAGGAATGGACGGAGGGGAGCGACGTGCAGAGTGGACTGCTGGACGCCCTCCGAGAGAACTCCGGCGGCAAAGGGCGTTACGCCCGGGTGGAGGTGCCGGCAAGGCTGGCCCCTCGCCTCGCAGGTCTTGCCCGTATCCACGTGGGATGGGTCACCTGTAGGCTGAGGATCCTTGGCGACAAGGGTCCGAGGTGCTACAGGTGCCTGGAGCACGGGCACGTGGCTCAGACCTGCAAGGGACCGGACAGGTCCAAGGGGTGCTTCTCCTGTAAAAAGGAGGGGCACCAGGTCAAGGACTGTACCCGTTTCGCTGCGCTACAGTGTCGGCGTGATCGGGCTCTACGGGGCTACGAAACGTCGGCACGAGCGCAGTATCCCTAGCTCGGGGAATCGGGCGCGTCCTCAGGTTGCGGATAGAGGAATGGCCTGCAGATTTGCAGGTTAGTCGCAAAATAAGCAGACCATTAATTTGGACTGACGAATAAGCGGTCGCGGACAGCGAGCCACCTAAACTCTTGTTAATCCTATGAGGTCAACCCCCTCACAAAATCATTTACCAAATGACAATGGCACAAAACGGAGTAAAGGTTACTGCATCAGGGGATTCGGATGCCCCAGTGCCGGCGGTTGGTGGGGGGTGTACCCACCAGGTGTCGTTATCAAACGAATACACGACAAATGCAGGAGTGTTGAGGCAGGCTCCTGCAGCCAACCACGGGGTTGGTACTGCGACTGCAGGGATTGGTGGTGACCAAGCCACTCTCACCGGTGAAATAGCCGGGAGGGTATTGGCAATGGACAGCTTGGAACCTGGAACGGACTTGACAACGACCAACCCCATAGATACGACACCAAAACTCTCCATACTGGAAAGATTGTGGGGCGCATCTAGGGGTGGTTCAACAAGGGTGGGACCTTCGGGAACTATATGTGTTAAAAAAAAATCAATTTACACTATAATATCTTCTTTTTCTTCTTCCTCATCTTAATCCCAACTACTTGGGGTCGTCCATCCTTATCTTAAACTTCCACTTGACACGATCTCCCACATCCTCTACGCTCACATCAGATGTCCTCATATCACATTCAATAACATCTCTCCATCTCTTTTTTGATCTTCCTCTACCTCTACTTCTTCTTCCTTCAATATTCTATAACTGTTCTTACAGCTTCCGATTTTTCTCTCCTCATAACATAATCAAACCATCTAAGTCTATATTCTCTCATCTTATACATAATTGACGCTACAACTATACTTTCTCTTATATCCTCGTTCCTTATTCTATCTTTTCTAGTCACTACACTCATCCATATAAGCATTGTCATCTTTGCTATACTCATTCTCTACTCTACTTTCTTATCAACCGCCCAATACTCTGAACCATACATCATAGCTGGTTTCACTACAGTCCAACTATGATGTATGGTTCAGAGTATTGGGCGGTTGATAAGAAAGTATAAAAAAATATAAATATTTTATAACTTTAAATTTAATAGTTAAAATAATTATTGGAGGCATAACCGATTTAAGAAGCTTTTTGCAAATTTAAAGTGTTTGTACAGATGCGTAGGTATAGATAATTTATGGGAAAATGAAGTGGTGAACACAAAAATCATATTCTAATATTTTATGTAGGGTAATAATACACAAACAATTAAAACACACCTTTCCCCTAAACTAGCTTTTGTATGTACATATTATGCTATTTTAGGAAAAACTAAGTTTATTCTTACTTTAATATTTTATAAATTAACAGTTTTAAAAGTAGAGAATTTTTGCAACAAAAAATTAGTTTACATTTCAAAAAACAAAAAAATTAGTACACTTATATGTTTCAAAAAGTCCTATACATTTTTATAATACTGATAAAAATAAATGTAATTTTAAAGAGCAGTAAATTTTTTTAGATCCATAATTCACAGAAATTTTTTTCCTCAATAATAACTGTAATAGATATTAACATGTATATTTAAGTTGATATTCGCAATACTTCTAAGTAAATATTATAACAATATGTTTGAACTAACTAATTTTACTTCTATTTACAAACTTACAATATATAAAACTCATAATATGTATTACATATTATTTTTAATAGTTTTTCAACTGTAAAATCTAGTTAAATCATGTTTTTATTCACCTATTTATTGTTCATTGCTTTATACATATTAGGTACTACAGCGTCATTCCAGAATGATGAAAGTGGCAGTGACCAATTACCAATTCCGGTGAGAATATTTAAGTTATCCCTATGACAATATTGTAATCTAATAATTAAAATTGTTAAATGTATTTAATTTATATAAACAAAAATCTATAAATATTTTTAAAATTATAAAATATACTTTTGAAAATAATAAAATAAACAGTAAAGAATCGAATTTGATAAAAAATGAACCTTTTTTTTTTTAGCTAATTGTTCATTATTATCTTTTTTGTCTTTATACCAGCTTTTTGTGTGACAAGCAGCCCCTCAATATTAAAGAGGGATTGCTTGATACTGTGCGGTGGTGGTGTTGATTTGTAGAAAACAACTAAAATACGGAAAATAAGAGGGGGTAAGAAAATAGGTATACCTGCTTATGAATGTACAAAATAAAAATTATATATTTATTGTTCTGCAAAATAAAACTCTGTAACGTGACAAAAAGTATCTATTTATTTTTTTTGTTTATTTGTATGTATATATATATATATATAATATATATTTGTGTTGAGCTGAATGCGTACTGCGACGGCGTTTATCAGTTTGTGCGCGCGCGAGATAGTCAGCTGTGTACTGCTTCAAACCGGTTCATGGACGGCTNTGTGTACTACTTCAGACCGGTTCATGGACGGCATTTGTGTGTACATTCACCCCGCTCCTTTCCTATCTTGAACGTCATTTGCACTGCTCACCGCATACATTGTCGCCATATGATTTAAATTATATTAATTATAATCTTAATAATTTCCAGCACTGGGTATTTAGTTTCTTTTTGACCCCTACTCTAAAGGATAGTCGTGTTGTCGCCAACGGACCGCCGGGTCAAACGCCGGACGCTTTGTCGGAAATTAGCCATCATCGGAACTGGTCGTCGCTAATTTTCGTCCGTAGCGGTCGTGAATTTTGTTGTGTGCGCTATAACTGTTTTTAACACGCTTATATTAGTTTCACTTGTATGTTTGTTTGTTTGTTGTAAGTTTGTAACTCCACGTGGCACGTGTTATTATGTCGCATATCCCGTCGACTATGACCTTGAGACTAGACTGTTATATCGCATTCACCCCACCCCGCTCACCACTGGCCGACAACAATATTTTCCTATATAATTTTTTTTATTTTTGGTTTTCATACCCCTATACGCGTGCGTGTCATCAATTATATATATATATATATATATATATAAATAACAAATTTTTATTGTGATTGACACGGCCTCACGTCGTTTCGTTATACACGATGCCCCACGACTCGTACCACCTTTATTAGCCGTCGCCCTATTTTATGAGTATTTGACTGACCAACACCGCACGTTATACGCCGAGGTACAAAGTCCAGCAAGTGTCGCACGGCCGACGACGTCCCGTCGCTAATGATACCATAGTGTTCTTCCCGTTGTTAAAATGACAACGTCAACAAACCGATCCGCACTCGCGCACCGTCATCATCTGCGCTGCTAACTTTTTGACGCTCGAGGGTCACGTCGGACATCGCGTCGTCGACGCCAGCGACAGTGCTGCGATTTTATGTGATGATCATATATTCCTACCGCCACCGCTAATATTAATATATATATTCATATGTTAATATTCATTTATATATTCCTACAGCCGACGCCACTGCCGCCGTATATGCCTCGTGTATAATGTTCTCCCCGCCACGCCCGACCACAAAAACACGGCTATAACTCGTGCATGATACGTTTGTGTACTTAAGTCGCTTTACATGTATATATATATATATTCTAATTACTATTAAAACTTATATATTAATACACTTTATTCTCATTAAGAGATATGTAGTGTATTCATTCCGATTACGGGGAATGATTCCCGTATCGTCATTTTTTGTCACTACCTCCATGTTGCGCGCCTACTGCTTTCCTTGGGTGCATTGTGCCATATTTTTTGTATATTGAGCGCCCGACGCTTTTTATCACAATAATACTAGTATTTTTCGTTCATTATTGTTTTAAGTTAATTTTAAAAAATATTTTTAACTTTTTAGTTCGATGTGCTTTAAAAGCGTGTTTTTTAGTTTTTTTAAACTATATTTATTTATATATATAAATTTTTTTACGTGAGTGTCCGCTGTTTATTATGTAGATTTTAGTTTCGATGCGAAGCTGAGAAGGTATTGGTTTTACTAAGATGTGTTTTTTTTTTTTTTGTGTCTGTGTCTGTTACCACTTTTTCTCAGCTCTCACCGAACCAATTTCTTTCAATGATACGTCAAAATATCACAAATTGTATCTAGTTGAAGACATTACCCTTAAAAATTGAAAAAAATTCCCTCGTTCCCCGTAAATGGGGGAAACCTCCAAAAAAATTACAAATTTAAAAATCGCTAATTTTCGAAATTTTTTCAATTTTTTTTACTTAAAAGTGCCATAACTTTTTCAAAAATGAACAAATCAATATAAGTTTTTTTTTATAGATGCTTGATGTCGTTACCTATCATTTGTTATATTTTTTTCATAAATTTAACCCTTTATCTGCCCACAGGGGGGATTTATAATGACAACTGGTTCACAAAAAATTAATTTTTTTAACTTAAATTTTGAAAATGTTCCGGAAGGTCTGACACTTTTATATATATCTTAAATTAAAGCTAATGTAATATACTTTAATTTGAAAAAAAAAAATTTGACCTCTGGACTTGTCTTCACGGCGAAAATGGCTACCGAATGCTATTTTCGTGTGAAAATTTTCGATTTTATTATTTATATTATATTTAACTTTATAATGCTATAACTTATTGAAAAGTTTATGGATCCACACAATTTTTTTATGAGAAATAATATTTTTTAATAAACCCTTTTTCATTCGACATACTTTATTTTAATCAGGATATTAATAAGAAACCAGCAGATCAAGTAGCTTTTGGAATAATCCACCAATTTTTTAAAATTAAACACTATCTAAAGATTTGCATCGAAGCGTTTTTTTTTTTATAGTGATTTTAATCACTGTCATATATCATTATACTTGATCCAACTATGCCTCGTCACCACTGTGCCGCGACCCCTCTGTGCTGGGTTTTTTTTTATTGGCGTCGGCTGAACTCACCTCCAGTTTCTTTAGCCCTTCGGGGCTGGTAATATATATTTAGTATTTATTGTTTTGAGCCAGTTTTTTTTATTAGTGCGCCGTGCCATAAGCAAGTGTGGCGAGTTTTTTCTATTACATGTTTTTTAGGTGCCCTTATTATTTTATTTAGGTCCCGCAACATGGCAGGCGTGTTACAAGACCACCTGTCATGTGATATCCATATTTTTTTGTGATTTTTTTTATAGGTTTTATATTATATTTTATGGGTGATATGTATATATTATTGGTACAATGTGGTGACATAGTGCATTTTATTCCGGGGTGTTCCAAAGTCTTGCAAGCTAAGTCTAACTGCCTAAAACCAGTTGCTTACTTGGGACGTATACCCGCCGTGCTTAGCGGTAATGCCGCGTTTAATAGCCGGTGGGTACCCGAAGACGTTCATTGTATTCTCTAATAATAAAACTGTTGGTGTAACTATTTTTTTTATTAATATCTGTTTTTTTTTCTTTGTCCCCTTTAATTTGTAGACGAGGTTTTTTGACCGTTCGGTTTTTTGCTTCGTGTTAACTTTTTTTTGTTGTTTTTTTTTTACTTAATAAATTCCCCTTAATTTAACTGAACCATCATATTTTTCTTTTTTTTTTGCGTGTTCTATCTTCAATAAACTCGTGTATTTTTTTTCCTTTCAAAAATCAACTCCCCTAGTTTATAAGGTACGGGCAACGTCCTTGTATAAGGTCATCCCTGATCTATATGGTTATGTGACAACTGTCACAAGGTTTTGGTGTACATCTACTATCAACGCCTCAACGGACATCCACTTTAATGTTTATTAATTTTATATTGTTGTTTAATTGTTTTAATATACAAAAGTTAATTTTTTTTAAATCCTACTGTGGTCCGACATTACACTGTCTCGCCCAGTTGTCATTATAAATCCCCCCTGTGGGCAGGTAAAGGGTTAAATTTATGAAAAAAATATAACAAATGATAGGTAACGACATCAAGCATCTATAAAAAAAACTTATATTGATTTGTTCATTTTTGAAAAAGTAATGGGGTAGTTTTAAGAAAAAAAAATTGAAAAAATTTCGAAAATTAACGATTTTAAAATTTGTAATTTTTTGGAGGTGTCCCCCGTTTACGGGGAACGAGGGAAATTTTTTCAATTTTTGAGGGTAATGTCTTCGACTAGATACGATTTTTGATCTTTTGACGTATCGTTGAAAGAAATCCGTTCGGTGAGAACTGTGAAAAATGGTAACAGGCACAAAACAAAAAAAAACACAGAATAGTAAAACCAATTCCTTCTCAGCTTCGAATCGAAGCTAAAATATATAAAATAAATAAAACAAATGATTAAAAACTTAGCTGTATAATATAAGATGATAATTAATGGCGGTGAGTGTGGACTGAATATGAACGTTGAAATAATGAAGACATGAAGGATGCCAATAGCCCGTGATATGCGGAAGGGTCAACTATACGGATAGAAAAGTACAAGGCATATGCACAAAATGATCTTGAAAGTTCCGATATTATAAGTCTGTTCAAGACGCAACAGAATGAGCAAAAACATTAAAACTATGGTCGGTCAATAGCACAAACACATTTGCTGAATATACGAGAGAAGAAAATGCAATATATACTTGTTAAGTCACGACCATCATCTTAGTAACGTGAAAACTAGTGTACTGTATACATACAAAAAAGGTATTGACGTTCGTTGAGGAAGAGACGACGGCAGGACGTGGCATGAACACGTTTGAACACGAGTACCACACTCTACCAAACATTTCCTTTCCGTGTTAAAAGTTATATAACTTTTAAAATCCTTGTTGATCATTAAACAACACAAAAACATAAAACATTAAAAAAATTAGTAAAAATTAAGAATCCAAACAAATCATAATACATTTTAAATAATATATTAAATAATATGAATTCATATTAAATTTATAAACAGGTAAAAATGATAACAAAAATGATTCTACTAGTAAAAATATAAAATAAGTTTTTTTTTTTTTTTTATGAGGTTTACCTTTACATAATCTAAATATAATCAGTCATTGTTAAATGAAATTAATTTCTAAAGAATACCTTAAATAGATTATTAAATCGTGTATGAGACATACACAAATAGATATTATATATGTGTCTGGATGTATTATTAAATTCATGCATTACATCGATAGTCTAGGTTTTTTGGAAAACTAAGTTTAGCTTCGGTGCGTAGCTGAAAAGGTATTTTAACTTTACTATAATGTTATTTATTTTTCTATCTGTTACCACTTTTTCTCAGCTCTCTCTGGACCGATTTCTTTCAACGATACGTCAAAAGATCACAAATTGTATCTAATCAAAGACATTACCCTCAAAAATTCATAATTTTTCCCTCGTTCTACGTAAATAATGAAAATCCCCCGAAAATATTCATTTCAATTAAAATACTCAGTGAACCATAATTTTTTTTTTAATTAGTTTCTTTTTGTATAATTTATTAAAATTAGTGGAAATATCAATATTCAATTTTTCATATTGTTGTTCTGGTGTCCAAAATGACAGTATTTTTTTACAATACTGAGAAAAATAATTATTTTTTGTTTTATGTAAATTTAAAAATTAAACAATACTTAAAATACAAAAATCTCTTTAATTAATGACGTCTAAAATCGATTGATAATAAAATATTCAGGTTTATTTTTAATACATATATTTTCAAATATTTAGTTTGAAAAAAATTACTATATCTAGTTTAATGAATAGCTTAATTTTTAGCAAATTTCTTTTATTATTTTTTATTTTATTTTATTATTATTTTTATTATACAGACTGACGAAGAAAAGAAAAATAAACTTTTTTTACCAGTCGACAAAAACTGGCAGATAGAAATGTGTAATAAGTTAAACTTTGTTTGGAATGAAACTTGTATACAAGAAAAACCTGAGCATTTCTGCAGTTTTCCAAAAAAATTAGTTGATATAAGGAAAGATGGTAATTGTTTCTTCAGTTCCTTGTCTTATTGGATATCTGGTACAACAAAGTACGGGCAAATATTAAGAAAAAATATTATTGATGTAATAGTTGTTGATTTTTTAATATTGACTTCCTTAATCTTAATAAATGCTAACATTAATATCCTTTAATTTTTAGTTTGCCAAAACTTCAAAAATGTATAAAATTATGACATGCGATGACGAGCGAGATGAACGAATTAAAAGAATGTATAGTTCTGGTATGTACAAATATAATTCTAAATTTATGAATGTTAATCATAAAGGAATCATTAGTGGGTGAATATTTTTGTCAACTATTCAATAATTGTCAGTAGATTTATATTTATTTATTTTCATATTGTACCGATTTCAAAACAAATTTTGTATAGAGAGTAATCAGAATTATATTTATACATATTAGTCGCTCAAATATGTCCAAATATAATTCTAATTTTATTAATTTTAACCACCAAAGTGTTATTAATAGGTTTGTCAAGTATTGATATTATTTTCTATATATTTTCATTGAACATATTTTGAAACAAGTTCACATTAAGACTTTTTCTTGTGAATAATTGAAATATAAAAAAAAATTTGTGGTACTTACTTTAATAACAACTAAAATTTTTGTAATTACATTTTTTAATTAAAGTGCAAAAGTTAGATTTAACTAATAAAAATGTAAAATATACGAGAGGCGATAATGAAGTCAATTTTTAATATATCTTTACCAAAGAAATAACTGTTCGTTGCTGATAAACTATCTATTATTGTCGACCAGTTTATTGACCACAATCGGTAATTAACCTTTTAAAGAATGTGAACAGGCTATTCGTTTGGAGTCACACCGTTCTAGATTTATATAACTTCTCGAACACCACATCTAGAAGGTTTGTGAACTTTAAGAATATAATCTCGCTTTACGTAAATGGCGATTCATAAAAAACCTCCTGACAAGTGGTTATCGTCTATATTTAGAATATTCGATTCTGATTATTGAATTACCATACAATTCTATTGCATAACTTACAAAAACTTAGTTTAAGTTAGTTTGATGAGAGTGAAATAGATATTAAGACTACAGATGTGTATACAAATGAAGTTAGAGATCGAATAAAATAAAAACTAGAAGTTAAGGATACGGGAGGCCGAAACCAAGTAATAGGTTAGAAGGAGAAGATATTACTTTCGTTACGCCTTATCTTTTATGAGATATTAAAGTTCATAACAATTTTAAGAGATACCAAACAATGAAAGATTTTTAAATGCTGCATCGTATCACAGTGTGTACATGGCATAGTTGGGCCAAGTATAGATGATATCTGTGAGTGATAAAAATGACTATCATAAGAAACGCTTCGATGCAAATCTGTAGAGTGTTTAATTTTAAGAAATTGGTGGATTATTCAAAAGCAAAATTCTAATTAAAAAATAAAATGATTTTTACTGAATCGGCAAACGTTTGTCGCATTCAAGCAAAATTTCTTTTTTAAATTCCCCCATGGGCAGGTTTCAATTCAGATTTTAAAAAAAATTATATTAAACGAATGAAAAATATGTGTGATTTTAATATAATAAAGAATTATTTTAAATTCTTAATTTTACAAAAAGTTATGGCAGTTTTAAGCGTTAAAATATTCCATGTAAAACAGTGATTTTTGCATAAAAATTATTTCATTCAATAAATTTGATGGCCATTTTCCCATAGAAGTATAGGTATCGGTAAAAATTTTATTTTTAACTTATAGATTTATCATAAGTTTTAATTTGACATATATTTACAATTGGAGTGCTACCGGAACAAATTCGAAAATTGAGTTGAAAAAGTATAACTTGTGTGTAAAAATTTTTATTTTGAATCTCCTCTGTCGTCAGGTCAAAAGTCAGTATTTCAAAAAATGTATATCAAATAAAAGAGGTAAACATAAAATATTTATGAGAAAATAATTGTATTTAATCATGAATTCTTCAAAGAGTTATAGTAATTTTAAGTTGAAAAAATAAAATATGAAATCGTAAATTATTACACCAAAATTTTCACATAGAATATAATTAGTCGGGATAATTTTTTTTTGAACTTATAGTACATATCATTAGCTTTATTTTAGCATATGTATGTTGGAAGCTTGGAGAATTCGAGATACATTCTCAAAACTTAAGTTGGAAAAGTTAAATTTTTGTGCAGAAATTGCTATTTTGAATCCCTCTTGTGAAAAGTTAAAGGATCAGATTTTCAAAAAATTTATATCAAATGAAAGTAAAATATAAAAAGTTTTAATACAAAAAATAATTATTTAAATTTGTTTATTGTTCAATAAATTATGACAATTTTTAGAAAAAAAATTTAGAAATTCATCGATTTTAGAGCCCACTTTTTCAAAAATGAACATATGAATATAATTTTTTAGCTTCGATGCGAAGCTGAGAAGGTATTGATTTTACTAAGATGTGTTTTTTTTTTTTTGTGTCTGTTACCACTTTTTCACAGTTCTCACAGAACGGATTTCTTTCAACGATACGTCAAAATATCACAAATCGTATCTAGTCGAAGACATTACCCTTCAAAATTGAAAAAATTTCCCTCGTTCCCCGTAAATGGGGGAAACCTCCAAAAAAATTACAAATTTAAAAATCGCTANTTCCCTCGTTCCCCGTAAATGGGGGAAACCTCCAAAAAAATTACAAATTTAAAAATCGCTAATTTTCGAAATTTTTTCAATTTTTTTTACTAAAAACTGCCGTAACTTTTTCAAAAATGAACATATGAATATAATTTTTTTTTTATATAGATGCTTGATGTCTTAACCTATCATTTGGTATATTTTTTTTGTAAATTTGACACTTAACCTGCCCACAGGGGGGATTTAAAATGAAAAATTTGAAATTTCATGTATTATTTTACGGTATTAAACATTGAAATACGTATTGAGAAAAGGACAGAAGAAAACGCTATCTTTTCAATATACTTTTGAATGAGAGTGATAAGTAATAATTGCCTTATCTAATTTCTTATCATGGTATTAATGCCAAGTTTGTAATGTATACACATTATCATCATATGTATACACAGTAATCATGAAAAGATAGCGTTTTCTTCTGTCCTTTTCTCAATACGTATTTCAATGTTTAATACCGTAAAATAGTACATGAAAATTCAAATTTTCACAAACTTCAAAACGCTACAGAATATTTACTACTGAATATTAATAAGATATTTTTTTACTAAAATTTTTCTTAAATTCTACTCTACAAAATAGCTATCTTAGATTTTTTTTTTACTTTTTATTTAAAATTTAAAAATAATTAATATTTTTAATAAAATGTAAAAAAATTAATTATTGAGATATAGCTATAGACCTAACGTATAACTATTATTTAAAAAAAAAATCAACTAAAAATATTAACTGGATCAAAAGTTATTTAAGTTGTCAGTGAGTGGTAGGCCACCCAGTAT
>NW_026099572.1:57911294-57941028 GCF_025091365.1 Daktulosphaira vitifoliae
AAAAAAAAAATTTGACCTCTGGACTTGTCTTCACGGCGAAAATGGCTACTGAATGCTATTTTCGTGTGAAAATTCTCGATTTTATTATTTATATTATATTTAACTTTATAATGCTATAACTTATTGAAAAGTTTATGGATCCACACAATTTTTTTATGAGAAAAAATATTTTTTAATAAACCCTTTTTCATTTGACATACTTTATCTTAATCGAGATATGAATAAGGAACCAGCGATCAAGTAGCTTTTGGAATAAAACACCAATTTTTTTAAAATTAAAC
The DNA here is from genome assembly GCF_025091365.1 of Daktulosphaira vitifoliae. Classification (NCBI taxonomy): domain Eukaryota; kingdom Metazoa; phylum Arthropoda; class Insecta; order Hemiptera; family Phylloxeridae; genus Daktulosphaira; species Daktulosphaira vitifoliae. The sequence goes on from NW_026099572.1 coordinate 57,911,576, forward strand.
ACTATCTAAAGAATTGCATCGAATCGTTTATTTTTGATAGTGATATTAATCACTGTCAGATATCATTATACTTGATCCAACTATGCCACGTCACCAATGTGCCGCGACACCCCTGTGCTGGGTTTTTTTTTATACTAAAACCTTAGATATTTCCCTTTCATTTGATATCATTTTTTTGAAAATCTAACACTTATTCTGCTTACAGGGGGGATTTAAAATAGCTACTTTTTTACAAAAACTAACNTAACCTGCTCATTGGGGGGGATTTAAAATGGCAACTTTTTTACAAAAATTAATTTTTTCAACTTAATTTTTGAAAATGTTCCGGAAATACTGCGTCCTTTAAACATATATCAAATTAAAGCTTATTTTATGTACTACAAAATGAAAAAAAAAAATTTGTCCTGACGATCAATCTTCTATGCGCAAATGGCTGCCGTATTCAAAAATACGCGAAAGGTACGAGGTTCGAATCCACTTGTGGCTATTAATATTTTGCATTTTTTTTTGAGTTAGAATAAAATGTTCAAATCATTTGATATTTATCTCATTTAGATTCCATAGCTTCAATAAATATAAAGGATTCTATCACTATAGTGTCCCCTCGTGAGAAGAAATTTATATTCATGTTAACATTATTTTACTATGTGTTCCTTTTTTCTATAACATTTCAAATTTTTTGGTAACATCTTACTATATAAATCATTAATCTAAGAAAAAATGATTTTTAGTTTCACCTGAATATAACAATGGATTTTTACCATTATAATCAAATTTTATCATATGCTCAATTTAGTAGACTTTTTAACAACATTTTAATTAGTTTTTTAGTTAAAATAATTCTATAAAATTTATTATGTACTGAATATTTCAATTGTAGAATATTTTTAAACACCAAAATAACTTAGAAATGTTCACTATGATATCTATTTAATTGATCTATTACGATAAAAATGTAGAAAAAAAAATCGAACTTTTCTGATAAATTTACTGTAAATAGTAATTATAAAATTTGCTGACTGCATATTAATCTTAACAATTTCATTTTTTTCTATTTAATAATGTCAAGTTCAAACTTGCAAGTTGAGCTAAAAGTTATGGAGTCTAAGAATTACTAGTCTGAATATAATTAAGAAATTAGAAGTTGACGTTGCTTTTGTAATCATTCACCAATTTCTTAGAATTAAACACCATCTACAGATTTGCATTGAAGCGTTTCTTATGATAGTGATTTTATTCACTGTCAGATTAAATCTATACTGGACCAACTATGCCACGTCCCCACTGTGCCGCGACCCCACTGTGCTGGGTTTTTTTCTAAATACATTATATATACTTCTTTCATTTAACATACTTTTTTTTCTTAAAACTACCATTACTTTCTCAAAAATGAACAAATCATAATTCTTTTGTTATAGATGCTTGATGTCTTTACCTATCATTTGGTATATTTTTTTAATAAATCTATACCCAACCCACAAGAAGGGATTTAAAATGACAACTTTTTCACAAAAAATTAAATTTTTCAACTTAACTTGTAAAAGTGTTCCGGAAAGTCTGACACTTTTATATACAACATAAACTAAAGTTAATGTAATGTTCTTTATTATGGAAAAAAAAATGTCGGACTGTATTTTGTCTTCACGGTGAAAATGGCTACCGAATTCTATTATTGTTTGAAATTTCTCGATAATATTTTACATTTTTTACTTTAAAATGCTATAACTTGTTAAAAAATGTATTGATCAATACAATTTTACATGAGAAGTAGTATTTATATACATCTTTAATTCGACATACTTTATTTTATTCAGGATATTAAGAAGGAAATAGCAGATCATATAGTTTTTGAAATAATCCACCAATTATTTAAAATTAAACACTATCTAAAGATTTGCAACGAAGCGTTTTTTTTTATAGTGATTTTAATCACTGCTAGATATCATTATACTTGATCCAATTATGTCACGTCAGCACTGTGCCGCGACCCCTCGTGCTGGGTTTTTTTTTTTTTTTTTTGTGTCTGTGAATGCCCAATCTGAGCTCTTGCTGGACCGATTTTGATGAACAATGCGTCAAAATATTCCAAATCGTATCTAGTCAAAGATATTACCCTCAAAAATTGAAAAAAATTCCCTCGTTCACCGTAAACGGGGGAAATCTCCCAAAAATTTACAAATTTAAAAATCGCTAATTTTCGACATTTTTTCAATTTTTTTTTACCTAAAATTAAAGGAATAAGAGTTATTGTTGTTTTTGAAATAATCTACCAATTTCTTTAAATTAAATAATATCTACAGATTTGCATCAAAGCGTTTCTTATGATAGTGGTTTTATTCACTGTCAGATATCATCTATACTTGTCTCAACTATGCCGTGACTCCACTGTGCTACCATTTTTTAACACTATGTTGCTATAACTTTTTAAAAAATGCATGAATCAATTTTATTCTTTAATGATAAATATTTTTTATATACTACTCTCATTCGACACATATTTTTTTTTTAAATCGGACCATTTCCATTTATACTGGAGGGAGGTGCAAACCTTTATAAATGCTTATAGAAAGTAGAAGTTTTTCAACTTAACTTTTGAAAATTTTCCGGAAATACTGACACTTTAATATATACCTTAAATTAAAACTTATATAATATTCTTTATTTTGAAAAAAAAAATTTGACCTCTAGACTTGTCTTTATTTTGAAAAGGACATCAAAGTTAAAGAAAAACGTACGATTTTCGTGAAAAAATTCTCGATTTTATATTTATAAATTTATATTGCTATAACCTTTAGAATAATGTATGGATCAATATTATAATTTTTTATAAATAATTTTTAAATACTCTTTTCCTCTAACACACTTTTTTTGTAAATCGGATCATACCCCTATATACAAAGGGGGTCAAAACTTTAAACATGCGTATTGAAACTAGGACATTTTCAATTTAATTTTTGAAAGTGTTCCAGAAATACTGAAACTTATATATATATATCTTAAATTAAAGCTTTTGTAATATACTTAAATTAAAAAAAAAAAAAACTATGCCACATCCATACTGTGCCATTATCCCACTGTGCCACCGTTTTTATATTAATTTGATCGTTAGTTCAAAGGCAAGAAGTGATCACCGACGGTACCATTATTTCTTTATTAATCGTAATTTATTACAATTTCGTCAATAATGATCTACATTTCATAATGTTCTACAGTTTGTTCTATAAAATCTTACACATTATTTACTACCTTATATCTAGCACATTATTATTACATATTGTTTATTATTTCCTGTATCTTTTATATAACTACTATATGTTTTTTATTACGAAATTTTAATAGTATATTTAAATATTTAAAGGGTACATATATATATATTTATATATATATATATATTAAGGTGGTCCTTATTTTTCGACTTCATAAATTCAGAGTCACGGGCTCAAAATATCGTTAGGTTCACTGAAATAATGAAACTGGTAAAATTTGAGTACAATAAGTCAACCCCTTCACGTACCTCAAATGGGTTGAAGTTCTTCAAAAATGGGGTGGATTATCTTTTTTTGAGTGTACGCTCTTTATTTTAGAAGTTTCGCCAAAAACATAAAGAACAGTTTTTATAGAACTCAATGTGAACAAAAAATAAGATAATTTACTATTTTTTCGTAAAATTAATATTTTTTTGTAAAAATAAGAAAAATTAGTTTCACTTAATTTTTTTTTTAAAATGACATAGTTTTCAGTTATACTTTTCCAGTGTCTTAAATTTTAATTGTACGCAGAAATTGTACAGAAGTAATATTAATCACAGTGATATCTTCTATAAAAAATATTATTTGAGTTTTTCGAATTATGAATCCTTTCCAAATAAAAATTAAAACAACTACGAAAACTTTTTTTTTTTTTTTAAATTTTTTTTGCATGAATATTTTTTTGTTCATATATTAACAAATTTTCTTTCTATAACTAAGGACCACCCTAATATATATATATATATATATATCTTATTTTTATTGGTTTATTTCATTTTGTGTGATTGATTAATTGAAGTATTAAATAATACATTATGACATTAAGGATATACTGTGTATATAATTACAATTAATACCTTCTCAGCTTTGCATCGAAGCTAAAAAGTCCATATTTGAATTTTCCAAAATTAATTTTTTTAATTTTAAAAATAAAAACTTTATATAATCAGTTATATAATCAATTATATTATTTTGAATAATGTATTTTAGGACTATTTATAGCTATCGTTATAATGCACCGATGAAAATAAATAAAATTTTATGTTTTATAAGATATAAAATAAGAAATTTATTTTTAGTTGAGTTCGCTGAAAGTCCTGAAATAGCTGCTGCAGCAGAATACTTGAAAACATCAATTTGTGTTTACTCTGAGGGATCATTTTTAAAAGGGTGGCATTTTTTTGCAACAGATAACTTAATAAACCCAAAAGAAAATGAGAAATGTCTGTACATTATTAATCACGGAGAGCATTACGATGTTGTGGTTGACACGGTAGATTAATAATTTATAATAATCTTTAAGAACACGAGTTAATCAAAACAATACTAATAAAATAATACTAATAGTAAATATTAGACATAATAATTTATTTTCATATAGAAAATAATAAAATAGAAAAAACTAATTTATAGTGAGTCATTATTGAACCCTGAAAAATGACTCTAAACGAAAAATTATAAATAAACCATTTATTTAAAAATTAACAAATGTCACAAAACTATGAAAATCAATTAAAAACAAATGAAACAATTTTAATACTCTTAAACTCAAATTATTATTGTCTATTTAGTTAATAAATTAATTAAAAAAAGAAATTAATTAATTTTTATACTGAAAATCTATGATATAGACTATATATAAACAAACATAGTATGTTTGTTTCATATGGAGCTTTTTTCATTTTTTTATCATGAATTTATACAAATTATTTCAGTATTCAATGGGAACAGAAATTTTAGACGAAAATACTAAATATGAAGTAAATATATAAAAATTAAATTAAGCTACTTTTTGTGATCTTTGAATTAAATTAAATTTATATATTTGTATCCAATGTTTACTGACTCTTATAGTACCGTAATATTCGTCATCCATATTACAGCTTTCAAGTAAGTGAATAATATTATAATGTTATTAATAATTGATAACAAAAATGTATATTGTTGATAAAATCTCAGCTAGTTACAAATATTTTAAAATGTAATAGAATTTTAAACATCATGTATAATTGTTTAATGACTAAGATAAAATAATTATTTTTCAGAGTGATAATGGTACAATAATCGATGTAACTATATTAACTATATTTATTTTATCGTATATGTTTAATACATCATTAGCATTGCTTTAAAGTGACAGCATTAGTAAATAAATACTAGCAAACAGTCGGTTACATTACAAAACCTCATAAGTCGTAGTTTTACCAATTTTTTTTTATGTATATTAATATATCAAGAGAAATTTTCCATGATAACTTATTATATTAATGATCCGAAAGTAAACTTAATTTCTATAGCAACAAACAAAAAAGCGAATATTTTTTCGCTTCTAAAAAATTTATAAAATATGACTTACTAGGTTGTATCACACACAAAATATATATAAACACAGATTAATTTTTAATAAAATAATATTAAATAAATGAACATCTAGACAGCAATTCTAGAAAAACTTAAAAGTAATAAGTAATATTTCTGGTAGACTTGTAAATGTGATTCAATTAACGACAACTTTAATATTTAAAGAAATCTTAATATATACATGAAAATTTTGTTTAAGGTCTTAATTAATTTAGCTTACTATGTATGTCGGTATCGGTATTCAATTCTGTTGTGGCCATGACTGTTTTTTCGTTCTCTTTAATACAAGAAAAGCTCTTAAAATGTTAAACATATTATAAAATTAATATTTATTAATTTTTAATTGATACACAAATTATAATTATAATTATCAATTATTACTAATTTTTTAATGAATTTTTTTTCAGTCACCTTATTTCTATATAACAGAGGTTAATATTACAAAAATTAATAATGATTATTGTTTTAAATAGTTTAATTGCTTTTTTATCGTCATAAAATATACTATAATAAGACGAAGAACCCGAGTTCATATTCTCTATAATTTGCATACAAAGTAAACGTATGATTTATTTTAATGTAGTTCATTAAACGATTTTATAACAGTCATTTACAGGATCTCAAAGATAATTTAAGGAGAGTGTATACTTTAAATTTTGTTATTCGAAAAAATCTAATCAACTGTTAAATATCATTTCGAATTTGAATATGTATTCTAAATTTTTGATTCTTTATTGTGATTATTTTATTTTACTTTTATATTATTATTATTATTATAGTTGTTCCATCAAAAATTATATGGATTAGCTATAATTTATTCAACTATTTACAATAATTTTTTTGCATGTGCACTAATTGTTATGAAAGAAAATATTGATACTTACATATAAATTTATTTTTAGAATCAAATGGACACTAAAAAAGTAAGTAAATTAATGTATGAAAATTCTTCAAATATTTTTAAAAGATAATTTGAAAACATATCCCACCAACAATGTTTATTCGAAAAATTAGATAAGTAAAATAATGTTGTAATCATTATTATCTATGAAATGTTTATTATAATTATCTCTATTTAGTAGCTATTGTCCACCCGTGTGTCTTTAAAAGAAGATAGTTCGCGTCTAACTGTCACCGCCGATATGTCAGAGTATTTGTTTTCCAATAAAACCATATGATAAGGTTTTTTACAATAGTTCGTAAATTATTTTACTTTTAAATTAGCCACCTTATTCATACAGTCATAAGACTGTTAGTATGATTTTCACATTCTCTCTCTATGGTTTCAATCCATAGATTGGTTTGCAGCCATCTTCCAGTTTTCCCTTTTATCCGCCTTCCTTTTCATTTCCACATATGAGTCACATCCTTGGTCCTTTAATATCTGTTGAATGAATTCCAATCTTGGTCTACCCCTACGGTTCTTTCCTTTTACTGTTCCTTATCAATTTCAACAATCATTCGTGTCTCATTATATGACCTATCCATTCGTTGCGTCTTCTGACTATGTTATTCCATAGTAACTTTCCATCTGATATTCTTTCCAGTACTTCTACATTGGTTACTCTGTCCATCCAACTTATCCTTAGCATCCTTCTATAGCACCACATTTCAAACGCCTCAAGTCTTTTTTTTTCTTTCATTGCTATTGTCCAGGTTTCACACCCATACAGAGCAATGCTCCATACATACGTCTTTAATAAGTTTTTCTTATTTTTAGACTCATGCTTCTTGATGTAAATATAGTTTTCTTTTTGTTAAAGGCTATTTTAGCTTGACAGATACGTTTTATAATTTCACTTCTGTTTCTTCCATCCTTGCTGATTGCGCTTCTCAGGTATGTAAATTCATCTACTTGTTCTATTGCTTGGTTTCGTATTTTTATCTGTATTCTTGTATTATTTTCCCTTTCACGTACCATTACTTTTGTTTTCTTCACATTTATTCTCATTTCCAACTCTTTATCGAATGTTTTATCCATAGCTTTAATTAGTTGAACCAGATCTTTCTCGCATTCAGCAATTAAAGCTATGTCATCGGCAAAACGTAACATACTTATTTTTTGTCCGTTAATCTTTATTCCTAGATTGGCATTTCCCTTTATCATATCTATTGCTTCTTGAATATATGCGTTTAATATAATTGGGGATAATGTTCAACCTTGTCTAACTCCTCTGTTTATTTTTACTTCTTCTTCCTCATCTTGTATCCTTTTAACTGCAGATTCATCCTTGAATAGGTTATACAGAAGTTTACTATCTGTGTATTTTAACCCCAATCTTTTCATCATGTTAAACATTATCTTCCAATTCACGTTATCAAATGCTTTTTCGATATCCACAAAAGCTATAAATGTTTGTTTGTCTTTCTTAATCCTTTTTTGAATAATTAGCCTTACGCCAATATTGCTTCTCTCGTTCCCATATTCCTTCTAAACCCGAATTGGACTTCTGTCAATGATTGTTCTATTTTAAAGTTTTCTTTGGGATGGGGATAATTAGACTCTTTACGTAATATTCAGGCAATTCACCGGTTTCGTATATGACTTTGATAATTTAAAATAATTCCCTTTTAACTTTTTCTCCCGCCCCTTCCAAAGCTCCGCTTGTATTCCATCGATTCCTGCTGCTTTTTTATTTTTCAGATTCCGCAAAGCTTTGTCGAACTCTTCTCTCATAATTGGGTCTATTTCGTCATCTTCTTCAGATTTGTCTTCTTCGTTTGATTCGTTGGTTTCATTTTCCTTAAGTGTTTCTCCCTTGTACAGGATTTCTAGATATTCTTTCCATCTTTTCGCTATATCATTTTGTTCATATAGCATTCTTTCGTTGTTATCTTCTATTCCCCCTGCTCGGGGCTTATGTTGACCAAAAAACATTTTCACCATTTTATATGCTTCATCACTACTTCCTGTCTTTATGAGGGTTTCTATTTCATTACACTTTTCTTCCAAATATTTTCTTTTGCTTCCCTCGATTTTCTAATGATTAGATTCCTCAGTACTCTATATTTTTCCTGTCCATCTATACTGTTCAAACTCTTGCATTTCCTTCTTTCTTCTATCATGTTGACTATTTCCGTTGTAATCCATTCCTTTCTTGCTGCATTATTGCTATTTCCTAGAGTTTTCGTTGCAGCCATTGTAATTGTATCTTTCAAGTTCTACCATCTTTTTTTAATAATTTGGGATTCTTCAATAATTATACCATTAGTGTTTTCACTATATTTTTTGCTTATTTTCTCATCTCTCAATTTTTTATTTTCCCAATAAACTATTTTCTTCTTTTTATCAATTATTCTTTTAAATTTAAGTTCGCATTTCATCATTACTAGATTGTGGTCGCTATCTATATCCGCTCCTGGGTAACTTCTACTTTCCTTTACTTGATTTTTAAATGTGTTCTTAACCATGATGTAATCTATTTGGTATCTATTTATGTCTCCTGGAATTTTTCACGTGTATCTTCTTCTTCGATGGTGATCGAAACAAGTGTTTGTGATTATTAAGTTATGTTTTGCACAAAATTCTAATAAGCGTTCTCCTCTTACATTTCACGTTCTACAACGGCATTCTAATCACCCATTACTACCAGATTCTCTTCCCCTTTAACATTTTCGATTATTTTATCTATATTTTCGTATACTTCTTCTACCTCTTCATCGATACTATTTGATGTCGGCATATAAACTTGAACTACTATTGTATCTTTTGGTTTCGTCTGGAGCTTGACTAGAATGATTCTATCGTCATAGTGTATATAGCCTTTAACTTTTTTTCTTAGGGTTTTATTCATTATAATCCCTACTCCTCCTGTGCCAGATTTCTTCTCTGATGCACCTGTATATATTATTCTATGGTCTCCGCTCCAAAAGTCTCCTGACTTTGGCCATCTCATTTCTGATATTCCAAGAATATCGATTTTCATCCTGTCCATTTCTATTATCAGATTCTCCAATATCCCACATTGTAATAAAGTCCTTACATTCCAAGTTACTATTCGTTTATATTCCTTCACATCCTTAACACTTCTTACCTCTCTTGTAGTCCTCACCCGAAGATCCGAACGGGGGACTATTTTACCTCCGGAATTTTTTACTTGAGAAGAAGAGATGTTGATTGCTGTTACTTGGGATATTAATACGGTGGTTTCACGTTGCCTTCCGTATCGCAGTGCAGCCATCAGTTATACAGTTTCCCGTATCTGCACCCAATATTGTAGTAGCTGCTGCCCTACTACAAGTCCCTTTTAGTTGCCTTTTACGACAGGCAGGAACAACCGATGGTCTATTCTAACCCCGACCAACAGGAGATGATTTTCCCATTATGAATAAATAATTCTATATAATTTTTGTTTAAAATATTTATATACAGTATTAAAACGATTACCATAAACAATTTATAGTTTAACAATGTATGCAATAGTCCTATTAAATAATCGCTATACGACAAAGAACCAGATTTCATATTTACATAAAAGAGTTTAAAATTAAAAAGATTACTACAGTTCAGTTCAGGTATATGGTATCGTATGAAAAATAGAAGAGAGATATTCCATTTGATAAATTGATGTTTAATTTTGTATTTTGATGTCGGTTGTGTAGGTGTATTTTTATGTTTTCAATTTTATTATCTCGAAATAAATTTGTAATTTATGCTGAAATTACTTGTGTCCGTTGGGAGATAATCAGGCTATTTTTAGTTTTGATTGTTCGGCTAACAATTGACAAGTCGAGCAGCGTGTGGCTCAGTGAAAGTGATTAAGTACAGTGATGCCCGAATATTCGTTCTGAACTGGGAACCTGATGGATGTTGTAATTGAGAAATATAATTGGTAACAATGAAAAGAATAGTAATACAGACAATCATCACCATTTGTTTTGGACTGTTATATCAACAATAATACCGACATTTGATCCGATTAATGGTATAACAAACATTGATCAGTGGTTGATAGAGTGAAGTAGTGTACATTTTGTACAATTGGTACAATATAGCAGCACAACATTATGCGATGAATAAATTAGTCGGAGTCACCAAACTTTGTCATGATAGATTGCTTTAAGCTGGAAGGACATAAGTCGATTTGGTCGATCGGCTTAAGATTAATTTCCCTACGTCGAATTTTGAAAATTCTTTACAAATTATATTAGAAGTCCAAATTTATGTGAGAAAGTCTGGTCAAAATATTATGGAATATATTTATGAAAAATTATCTTGTTGCAATCGGGTTGAAATGAGACATTTACAATATAATCGATTATTTAGGACCGTTTTCGAAAAATAAAATATCGGTTGATATACTAGCGCATATTATGATAGCCAGTACTCATATTAGAGACCGGAAGCCATTACAAGAAAGAAAAAAGTACTAGAGCATCAGAAAAATAAATATGTTTTTATCATAATATCAATTTTGTGACAAATGCCCCACTAAACAGCAGCGAATTCATTTTTATTTTGATGGATTTGGATCTAATTATGTCCACAATACTGTAACATGAATTCGCTGCTGTTCAGTGGGGCATTTGTCACAAAATTGCCCATAAAAAACTAATATTGTCTGCTACTGTTGTTCGAAACCGGGGCGCAAATCCATCGACTGTAAAGTCAAACTTTCAAGTGTTTCGTCGGTGCACTAAGAAACATCTAAAATCTGACAAAAACAACCGGTACTTCAAGAAAGAAATAGTATAAAAATAAATGCTACAAAGATGCAATAGTAAATGAAGTAGGTGTAAAGACGTTTGTTGATATGGGTACCGCCTGCGTAGCAATAATATAAAGTACGGTAGAGCGACTAATAATAATCTATAATCAGGACGTATGTGATGAATAAATCGGTTATGATTAACCATCATGTAACTCAGTAAAAGTGATCAAGTACAGTGATGTTCAATAATTCGTTGAGTTCATAATTACATAAAAAAGTTAATAAATAGTTTTTATTTTAAAAACATTTTTTTTTATAATTCTTTACTATCTGCATACAAACTAAGTGTAAAAATTAATCTATTCCATTTACAGAGAAATTCCCTTCGTAAAATTTTTCAAGATGCGTCGATAACTTTAGTAGACCAGCTGATAATTGTTTCTATAGTAACAAAGAAAATCGAACATTTTTTTGCTACTGAAAGATTTTTAAAATATAATTTACAAGGTTGTATTACACACAAAATATATATAAACACATATTAATTTTTTATAAAATAATATTAAATAAATGAGCATCTAGACAACAATTCTAGAAAAACTTAAAAGTAATAAGTAATATTTCTGGTAGACTTGTAAATGTGATTCAATTAACGACAACTTTAATATTTAAAGAAATCTTAATATATACATGAAAATTTTGTTTAAGGTCTTAATTAATTTAGCTTACTATGTATGTCGGTATCGGTATTCAATTCTGTTGTGGCCATGACTGTTTTTTCGTTCTCTTTAATACAAGCAAAGCTCTTAAAATGTTAAACATATTATAAAATTAATATTTATTGATTTTTAATTGATACACATTTTTTTTCAGTCACCTAATTTCTCTAGAAAAAAGGTTATTATTACAAAAATTAAAAATTAATATTGTATTAAAAAAACAAAAAATTGCTTTTTTATCGTCCTAAAATATATTCACAATAAGACAATATATTCCCATTTTTCACCTCATACAACAGGCCGGGACAACCCGTTTATTTTTTCAACCAAAATTCGTTTACTGGTTCTTTTTAGTACAAGCAAAGCTCTTTAGATGTTAAACATATTATAAAATTAATATTTATTAATTTTTTATTGAAATATGATTTCTTTTCAGTTACCTAATTCCTCTACAAAACAGGTTATTATTATAAAAATTAAAAATTTATAATGTACTAAAAAAAAATTGTTTATTTATCGCTCTAAAATATATTCTCAGTTACCAGATTTTATATTTACATAAAATACTTAATAAATAATTTTTATTTTAAAAACGTTTTTTTTTTTAGAATTCTCTATTATCTGCATACAAAGTAAATGTATAATTTGTTTATTGTAGTTCATTAAATGAGTAATTTGATAACAATCATTAAAAAGATTTTAAAGATAACTCAATAGAAAAGTATTTTTTAAATATTGTTATTCGAAAAAATCTAATCAACTCTTAAATATCATTTCGAATTTGAATATGTATTCTAAATTTCTGATTCTTTATTATGATTATTTTATTTTACTTTTATACTACTATTATTATAGTTATTTCTCTTTTGCAGTATTCAATTTAATAATTGGTTAACTGAAACTTCCATGTTTCTCTATCACTAGCCTTCTCTTCAACTCTTGATATGAATTACATCCTTGATCTTCTATTATCTGACTTATGTATTGCAATCTTGGTCTTGTTCTATGATTTTTTCCATTGGTTATATCTTCTAAGATTAATAATAGCAACCTATCAAGTCTTAAAGTATGACATTTTAAATTATTTTGTCTTTTCTATATACTATATATTAATTTCTTCTCAGATACTCTTAATAAAACTTCTTCATTAGTAATTCTATCAGTCTAACATATCTTTTTTATCCTCCTGTAGCACCACATTTTGAATGCCTCTATACTTCTCATTTCTTCTCATCAATAGTCTATGTTTTGCATCCATAGAAAATAATGCTGCAGATGTATGTTTTTAGTATATTCTTTCTAATATTAAGGTCAATGTTTTTTTAATTAAAAAGACTTCTTTTCTGTTTAAATGCCACCTAAGCTTAGCATATTCTCTTTATAATTTCCTTTTTGCATCTCCCATCTTAACTCTACAGTTTCATTGTCCTTTAATTTAGTTTTATTCTTAAGTTATTGTCTCTACTACATACTAGGACTTTCGTCTTCTTTGCGTTTATTTTCACATGTAAATATTTTTTCATCACCTTTTACAATGTTCCTAAAATAAGATAATTTTCATTTTCCGCTATTATTGCAATGTCGTCTGGAAATCTCAGCGTGTCTATTTTGTGATCATTTACCTTTATTCCTAGCTGTGTCCTTTTTCTTGTAATATCCATGGCCTCTTGAATATAATCATTAAATATTAAAAGTGATAATATACATTCTTGCCTAACATCTCTCTTTATTTTGGTCTCTTTTTGAATATCGGTCATTTTTATGATTTCTATTTCATTTTTATATAATTCATATAGTAGTTTTCTTTCCGTGATTGCAACTTCAGCTCTTTTCAGCATTTTTATCATTATATGCACACCAGGATAACTCCGACTATCTTTGACATGGTTTTTGAATCTATTTTTTTACCATAATGAAATCTATTCGGTACCTTCCCACATTTCCTGGCATTTTCCATGCGTACCTTCTCCTTAGATGATGGTAAGAACAAGTATTTGATATTACCAGGTCATCTTTCGCAAAAAATGTTATCAACCAAGAAAAAATATCTCAACGATCATTCCACTTTCCTAGTCCATATATTCCCATAATGTTTTTATTTTCTTTTCCTTTTCCTACTATTGCGTTACAGTCACTCATAATGATTAAATTTTCCTCTCCTTTAATAGTTTCAATAAATTTTTCCATTTGTTAATATAATTTTTCTACTTGTCTATCATTATTGCTGGAAGTTGGCTAATGAGCTTGTAAAATTATTGTATCTTTCGGTTTGGTTTCTATTTTGACAAAAAAAACCCTTTTACTAACTGCATGTAACTTCTCAGTTTCTTTACAATGTCTTTTCCGAGCATTATGTCTACTCCTACCATTCCAGAATGACTGATGTACCTGAGTATATAAATCTGTACTTTCCACTTATTTATCTTCAGATTCAGACCATCTTACTTCTGAAATACCCAGAATATCGATGTTGTAGGGTTTGCATATTCCAGGTTGTTATTATACTATTTCGTCTACCTACCTTGATCATTCTTTCCTCTATAGTAATGTCTAACTGGATATCCTAATGGGGGACTATTTTAACTCCTGAATCTTTTACTTGAGAGAATGTCTTGTTTATTGCTGTTATTAAGATCTGCTGGTTATTGTTTGATGTGTAGCTGTTTTTACCTCTAAATATATTATCTGCACCTATACTCAATGTTGTAAGAGTTGCTGTCTAACTACGATTCCCATTTTTCACCTCATACAACAGGCCGGGACAACCCGTTTATTTTTTCAACCGAAATTCGTTTACTGGTTCTTTTTAGTACAAGCAAAGCTCTTTAGATGTTAAACATATTATAAAATTAATATTTATTAATTTTTTATTGAAATATGATTTCTTTTCAGTTACCTAATACCTCTACAAAACAGGTTATTATTATAAAAATTAAAAATTAATAATGTACTAAAAAAAAATTGTTTATTTATCGCTCTAAAATATATTCTCAGTTACCAGAGTTTATATTTACATAAAATACTTAATAAATAATTTTTATTTTAAAAACGTTTTTTTTTTTTAGAATTCACTATTATCTGCATACAAAGTAAATGTATAATTTGTTTTAATGTAGTTCATTAAATGATTAATTTGATAACAATCATTAAAATGATTTTAAATATAACTCAAGAGAAAAGTATTTTTTAAATATTGTTATTCGAAAAAGTCTAATCAACTGTTAAATATCATTTCGACTTTGAATATGTATTCTAAATTTCTGATTCTTTATTGTGATTATTTTATTTTACTTTTATACTATTGTTATTATTATAGCAATACCGGAAAAATTTTAATGGGATCAGCTATAATTTATTCAACTATTTAAAATAATTTTTTTTTTCTGTGCACTAATTGTTATGAAAGAAAGTATTGATACTGACATGTCAATTTTATTTTTAGAATCAAATGATCACTAACACAGTAAGTAAACTAACGTATGAGAAGTCTTCAAATTTTTTTTTAGTGTTATATAGGCTATTTAGGTCTTTTACACGCTTTAACCAGACTTCTCCATACATTTCGGTCCATTGGATCCTCCAATCGCTTTGTCTCGTCGGTATCTAAAATATTTAACTCAGCACTGTCTAGCCGCCACTTGCGAGGTGTTCCGCTTTTTGCTATTTTGTTGGGTTTTAGATTAGGACATTTTGTATGAATTTTTCACCAGCCCACCAGATATTTCCAGTCTACTATAATCGTTTCGCTATTAAGAACAATCCAATATTTGGTTTGTTATATAACCTTTCTAGTTCATCGTTCTTTCGTTTCTCCTAGTCCCCATTTTTATTTCGAACACATACGTTATTTTTCCGTAAATTTTTTTTTTTTTAAAGTGAGTAGTTTCTCTTCGTCCCCCTTTATTGTGAATCATGTCTCACATTCGTACATTACTATCGATCTGAGGTAGAAGAGATACTATTTTTTTTGTAGCTTTGAACCGTAATCTAGAGCTGAGCATCTTTTTCGTGGAAAAATAAGCTTTGTTTGCATTACTTATTTTTAACAGAATTTCATTGTGCATATTATATTTTGTATATATATTGACCATATGTCTAGTTATTATTACATATTTAGTTTTATTCTCATTGATAAAGAGGTAGATTCTGTGACTAGACTCAATTAGTTTCTTTATGACCTTTACTACGTCGTTTTTTGTGTCTTCTAATATTACGATGTCATTCCCGTTCGCGAACATTATAGTTTTGCCATTCATCTCCATTTCGTGATTCACTGATTTATCTCCAACGGTTACGGTCCGTGTTCAGTAATTAGGTTCCTATCATCATCAGACATAGTGCAGTTTCGTAATTTGTATCCTTCTTTTACCGATTTACATTGCATATAAAAAAGTCTAAGATTACCTTAATAATTTTCAATGTCTTCAATCGCATTCTTTTCTTTGTTAATCTTTTTTCGCATTATACTACATTGTTGGCCATGTTTATCGCTTCTTTATAGGTTTGTATTCTTTTCTGTCTTGCATCTTGTAACATTTTTAATCTGCAAATGTTGCGGTTTCTTATTGCATCTTGACAAGCTTTATTAAACCAATATTTTTTGGTTTTTAGCTTTTCTCTTGAAAGATTCTTGGAGCTTCAGTTATTGTATCTTTTATCTTAGCCAAGACTAATTCAATTCCAGATGTTTATGAGTACTTCAATTTATTTAAATCTTTAATAATTCTGACTTGATACATTTGTAATTTTTTTGGGTCCTTGGTTTTATTTCAGTTGTGTTGTTTCTTACTTTGTATTTGTTGTTGCTTTCTTCTCCAGTTTACTGACAGTTTTTCCGAAAAGTCTGATACTACGAGGTAGTGGTCCGTATCCCCTCCCTTTTCTCTCCCTTATAATTTCTTATATTTCTTATACATGATTTATGTCGCCTGTTTATTGTTACGTGGCTAATTCGGCTCTTAGTTATTGTGTTAGGGGATCCCATGTCTGTTTGTAAATATATTTTCTTGGGGAAAACGTACTGCTTACTACGAGGTCTTTCGACACTGCAAAGTTAATGGCTCGTACCCCATTGTCACTATATGTCAAATGTAGGCTTTCATGTCCGATAGTAGGCCTATAAGTAGACTAACGTACAATCTGTGCATTTAGATCTCCTACAATAATCTTTACTGTATTTCCAGGTAATGAGTTGTGTGCGTTCTTTAAACTTTCATATAAATCGCTCTTTACTTCATTGTTCTTATCTTCCGTTGGAGCATAGAAATTCAACAGGACAATATCCCATATTTATCCTTTTACATTTATAAAGCACATTCTCTCATTGATTGATGGAAAACTTTTTATGTTTGGCAGTATTAAATCGCTGACTAGGAAACCGACACCATTTCAATGTCTATTACTCCTCTATCTACTCTTAAAAATCGTGTGACTGCCTGATTTACCACTGCTGTGTTCTGGCCATTTTACTTCCTGTAATAGTACTATTGGTATATTATACCTGGTCACTTCGTTAATCAATATTTTTAAAGCTCCTGGCTTCAACAAATTTCTAATATTCCATGTTCCGATCCCTAATCTCTTGCTGTCTTTTTTCCGTTTTACGTCTTGTTTTCCATTGAGACTGTCCCGAGTCTTTATTTTTAGATTCACCAAAATATGTTTTTTACAAGGTAAGATTGTTAGCCTTACGCTAAACCCCCCCCCCTTTTGGAGGTCCAAATCATCCCAATCAATTAAGATCAGGGTGATGACTAAACTGAACCAACTTGTTAAAGTCATTTCAGTTTAGAGTTTAAGGCCACGGGTTCACCATACCCTAACCACTAGTTAGTGGCCCCATGAGGGATAAAAGATAAATTTAATATAATTTATTTAAAAAATCTAATAAGCCAATAATTTAAATAAATTTTGTGAAAAAACAAACGAATATTAGGAGAATAATAATTTGATTTTTCGATTAATATTAATCTATCAATATATTTATTTTATTTTTAGTTTTGTGAGTGGAATAACATAAAAAATTGCGAAAATATAAACAAAATATTTCCAGTTGATTGGCAATGGCAGAAAGAAAAAGTCATTCTTTTAGAAATTAATTCAAGTTATGTTATTAATGATTTGCAAAATATTTGTACGAATAACAAGCTAAATGATTCAAATTTAGATTTAAACGTTATTAAAATTGAAAGTGAAATGAATTGTTTTTTCAAAGCATTATCTCTTTGTATAACTGGAAAAGTGATACATAATCGACATATACAATCTAAATTAGTTAAAGTAATAATAATTTGATACACTTTAGGATGTTTATAATTAATTTTGTGTGTTTTTGTAGTTTCTGAATTTGTCTTCAAACTATCTAGAGTTCTACGACGAAAACACAATACAAAGTCGAATAAATTATTTTTTATACAGGGGTAATAATAATTTTTAAATACAAATGAATATAAATGATCCTTTAATTTACACTGGTAAAATTAATTTATGATTAAAAATATGATTAAGTAGTTTATTTTTCCCTAGAGTAAGCTAATAATAATAAGTACTCAAAATTTTAAATTTATAGAATAAAAATAATAAAGAATTTTTTTTTAATATTAAAAATATTTTTTAAATTATCTAGATTCTAAAATTTAAATATTTTTAGTTTTTCCTGTAGGTGTGGCTGAGTTATATGCTGCAGCTGAAATGTTAAAAACGTCTATTTATGTTTTTGCTAATAAAAAATGGTTCTTTATTAGTAAAGATGGAATAAACGGGCAAATAACAAATGAACAGTGCCTGTATTTAGAAAATCCTTACAAAAATCATTTTAATGTTATTGTTCATGGTTAGTTTAAATATTGATGTAAACGTTTCTCTGAAATATATTTTTTATTTAGTTCTCTATTTATTGTACTATTTACCTGCTAGTGGCGTTGCCACCTTATAGCCAATATCAGTAACTAGTTGTTTTAAAATATTTTCAAATTATTGGACGCATTTAATGATGAGTGCTTACATAATTACATTACATTATCATATGTCGAAAAAACTTGAAAGTGAAGCAAAAAAATAGATATAGTATACTTAACACCCAATTTAAACATATTACTATTATCTCTCATTTAGTACGTTGTATTTTTGTATTGCTATCATATTTGTCATAACTTGGACAGTAAAACTTAGTTCATATTACACCAAAGAGAAATAATGTATTCAAAATAGTATATCATAACAACAGAAATTTAGTCTCAAACCATTTAACTTTAACAAACTGTAACCGACAAACGATTGATCGCATAACAAGAATTTCATTTATATGAACAAAGTTGTGTATAATTTTTTTTCTATCATAATATCAAGTTAAAAATAGGGATTTCCATTTAAGCAAATAAAAGTTAAGCTTTTTTAACCATGCAGGGATGAAAAAACAATTTTTTACAATCTATTATTATAGAGTTTTAAGAACTTATCACTTTTTAGTATTATAAAAAAATAAAAAATTCTCAATAGTTTCAGAAAAATTAGAATCTTGCCATATTTATACTACTAAATATTTGTAATTTTATGATTGCACTATATTCCAATTTATATATTATTATCACTATAATAAAATCTTATATAATATTTATTATTTAGAAAGTAACAGTGAATAATTAAGTTTTATTTTGAATGTAAAATTTTATCCCCCAAATTTTTTTTATAATTAAAGACATATAGATCTGTAATTATCAATAAAAATAATGAGTTCAAAGGCATAATGAATGCCGGACAGTCCGTGTTTTAGGCTATCCCCATAATGAAAAAGTTATAAAAATCTTTTATTTATTATTTTTTGTATACTTGTTATTAAAAAAACTGAATGGAAGTAGGATAGTTGGGACAAGTATAGATGTTATCTGATAGTGATTAAAATCACTAATCATAAGGAACGCTATGATGCAAATTTGTGATAGTCTTTAATTTTAAGAAATTGGTGGATTATTCAAAAGCAAAATTCTAACACAAAAATAATTAAGGAAAAATTGCAAAAAAATCATTATCACAGGCAATGATTTTGACTGTTGATGTAAATATTGATGTAAACAATTTTATGAAATATATTATTTATTTAGTTTTCTATTTATTGTACTATTTACCTGCTAAAGACGTTGCCATCTTATTGCCAGTATTAGAAACTAGTTGTTTTAAAATTCATTAAAATAATTTTTTCAGATCAGACTATTTTCATTAAAACTTGAATTTTACAATATTTTCAAATCATTAGATAGAATTATTATACATTTTATTTGTTAAAATAAATTATTAAATCACTTAATTATATTTTACATAATTGTATGGAACTAACTCCTTATTCCACTAAAAATGTTTACTGTCACCCGATGCAAATCATATAATATCACAATTTTATAAGAGTATATAATACTCATATACGCTTAAAAATATTTCTGTTTCAATAGCATAAGTCTTAGACATTGATTTATTGCAGAAATATCTTGTCATCTCATTTTTCTATATTTTAAAATTATATCACATTATGGAGTAATTCCGACATAATTTGATTTATAAAGATGACATTTAATGCAGAGTAACATTTTATGACATTTTACAACCGATCTGTCGAACTTTCCAATTAATTTTTTGCATGGACCAATAATAATTCTTGAATTAGTTAAGTTAAGTAATTTTTAAATAAAAAAATTAATATTTATAAATATTTATGCAGCAATAATAAGAATTAAATAAGAATTAGCATTAATCGCTTTATTTTGTATATATCAAGTTTTATTACCACAATTTATAACTTTCATGTACAATATTTCTGGATAAATATTATAAACAAAGCTTGTTTTAGTGTTCCTTTAATTGAAAGTTGAAAGGATAACACGACAAGAAGTAGACAGAATATGGAATATTATTAATATTTCTATATAAGCATATTATACAAAACATAAGGTGTTATTAAAATTAATGTTACNACATAAGATGTTATTAAAATTAATGTTAGTAACACTTAACTAGACTAAAATATATACATGATTACATGAACTTATAATTTAGCATTAACGTAAAATAACAAAATAAAGACGACCTTTAGATCCAATAAATGATAGTGACCTGATTATGGCTGGATTGCGAGTTACAAGACTTGTTGCAGAAGGCGTTCCACAGCGTGGAAAAGTTATCGTCTCGGCGATGGCGAATTTTCGGCGTATGCGAAGGTAGGCGCGTATACCTCTTTGCGGTGCTTCAAAATAGCACAAAATAATAAAAAAAGAAAATGAAATGATGATATATCATTCAATACAATATTGACGATATTAGACCGAGCGTTTTAATTGCGAATAGAAATACTAATGACGCGTTTTAAAGAGTCCCATGGAACTCGTTTTAATTATTTTATCAGCGGTCAATCACATCTTGATGGGGCGGTCACAAACAAGGTACCATATAACTATATACGCAACAAAGCTATTTAACACTTTCCTGTTAAAATAAAAATATAAACTATAAATAGTATACTTTAAATTTAAATTTAATCAAATTTATAAAAATCAAAACAATATTCAATAAAATTAGTCAACTGAGCACAAATTGAAATCTTCATACCATACATTTATGATCAATTCTGATTTTACAATTGATGTATTTAACGAGAAGAATTGGGGTTCAATTAGATAACCTAACGCTAGTAAATATTGGACGATCGAATATTAATTGGCTTATTGGCTGACGTGAAATTGCATGCAAAAGTACTATTTTATACTATTGAGATTATCTTCGAATTTTATTTTATAGAATAAACGTGCCCTTCTGTCTAGGTGACTTGACAAGAGACAATTATTTTTAATAAACTTTTGAAGATGTAAAACTTTGTTTGACACGATGGATAAGAAATATTATTTGGTCTAACTATAAACATATAGTCTTTTGTAAAATTTTAATGGTATCGAAGAAAATATTTCTATGTAATAGAACTCACAATAAATATGTTGAGGCATACATTTGCAACATTAAAAATTTACTATTGTCTTAAAACAGAGAAATTTCCTTCATATAAGCTTCATTCAAAAGTTGTGTAAGTTCAAGCAATGTGCATATTGTTCATCGGGTGTAGCTAAAAACCATAAAATTTTGCAACATTATCTTCTATTTCCGTATTTATATCATGTTTTTTTGTAAAAAAAGTTTTCATTTTGAATCCCCCCTTGTGAGCATATAAAGGGACAAAATATTTAAGAGAATTATAAATAAGAATTCTTTAACGGATTAAATCAATTATTAGCTTCGATGCGAAGCTAAAATTTTACCATGATGTGTTTTTTTTTTTTTGTGACTGTTACCTCTTTTTCTCAGCTCTCACCGAACGGATTTCTTTCAATGATACGTCAAAAGATCACAAATCGTATCTAGTCGAAGACATTACCCTTAAAAATTGAAAAAATTTCCCTCGTTCCCCGTAAATGTGGGAAACCTCTAAAAAAATTATAAATTTAAAAATCGCTAATTTTCAAAATTTTTTCAATTTTTTTTACTAAAAACTGCCGTAATTTTTTCAAAAATGACCATATCAATATAATTTTTTTTTTTTTATAGATTTTTGATGTCTTTAACTATCATTTGGTATATTTTTTTTGTAAATTTGACCCTTTATCTGCCCACAGGGGGGAATTTAAAATGACAACTTTTTCACAAAAAATTAACTTTTTCAACTTAACATTTGAAAATGTTCCGGAAGGTCTGACGCTTTTATATATATCTTAAATTAAAGCTAATGTAATGTACTTTATTATGGAAAAAAAAAATTTGACCTCTAGACTTGTCTTCGTGATGAAAATGGCTACTGACTACTATTTTCGTGTGAAAATTCTTGATTTTATTTTTTACATTTTTAACTTTTTAATGCTATAACTTATTGAAAAATGTTTCGATCAACACAATTTTTTTATGAGAAATAATATTGTTTAATAATCCCTTTTTTATTCAGGATATTAATAAGAAAATAGCAGATCATGTAGCATTTGGAATAATCCACCAATTTTTTAAAATTAAACACTATCTAAAGATTTACATCGAAGCGTTTTTTTTTTTTTTTTTAGTGATTTTAATCACTATCAGATATTATTATACTTGATCCAACTATGCCACATCACCACTGTGCCGCGACCACCCTGTGCTAGGTTTTTTTTCAATCTTTTTATCAAAAACATTTTTTACTATTTCTATTACAACATTATTTAAACCCTTTTTAAATTATTTATATATCATTATAGAATTAATATTTGTAAATTATTTTAGAAAAGTTAAAAAGTAGTTCAAAACTATTTGAAAATATTTTATACAAAATCAAAATAGAATAATATTATAAATTCGAATTTGCTAACTGGAATTAGTATTACAGCACCTTACATTTAAACATGTCACATGCTAAATAAAAATTAACTTATCTACATATATAAAATGTATAAGATATTTATATTATTTATAATTACCTTAAATTACCATAGATACTATTAGATTACTAATAGATTAATTTACGATATAATTAGATTACGATAAAAATGCAAAAAAATAGCTTTTCTAATGAATTTTCGGTAAATAGCAATTTTATAAATTAGAATATATTTGAAGTTGAATGACTCTGAAAGAAGTTTCACTTCATAAGCGCTTATATGTAATACAATTTTATTTTAATTTTTTTTAGTTATCACGTGACATCTTTAAATATAAAGTAATGAAATACTCATTCCAGTTAACAAATTTGAAATTATAATATTAATGAAATGAATCTTCTTTATAAATGGTCAAAAAAAAAAACAGATTATCGAGCGCTACAGTTGGCTATGGTCGGGCGTAAAATATATTTTATATAATAATTTAGTACTGTATTTTCGAAAATTATACCTTAATTATTAAGGTATTTTTATTTTAAATGTATTAAATTAATTAATTTCAAATAAAAGAAATTCCAATTAAATTGTGTTATGAGTACACGCATATGAAGTAATACTTCTTTCGGGGTCATTCAACTTCAAATAAACTTTAATTATGTCCTGATTTATAGTTTTATGATTTCTAAATATAACATATGAATAAATACATATTATAAAAATTGAATTTAGATTGAAATTAATGTTCATTAATTTAGTGCAGAAATTTTTACGGAAAAATGATTAAAAAAAAAGAAAATTAAAATCGATTATTCTGACCCTCGTGAAGTTAATTATAATTTCAGTAATTAAATTGAAATTGTAATTCATAGTAGAGCCATTACTAACCAGAAAATTTTTTTTGGTAAAAACAGCCCCATTTCTTTTAAAATACATATTGGATTCATATAAAAGCTGCATAAATTCTCCCTGAAAAAATGTATAACTATTAATTAAATCTTTACTATGATGTGTTCATTTATTTTTTTGTGTCTGTTATCACTTATTCTCATATATCACTAGACCAATTTTTTTGAACAATACGTTATAAAATCACAAATCAATCTAGTTGAAACATTACCTTTAAAAATTGAAAAAAAATCTCTCGTTCCTTGTAAATGGGAAAAATCCCCAAAAAAATTATAACATTAAAAATTGGGCTATTCGAATTTTTTTTACTTAAAACTGCTATAATTTTTTGAAAATAGATGTGTTGAAAATAAAATGAAATTTAATATACATTAATGAAAAACTAGAATTTTGAACTTTATGTTATTTTCAAGATGAAAATGGCTACTATATTCAACAATAGGATATTTTTATATTAAAATACTCGGTTTTGAATTTTATTTTATTTTAAAATACCATACAAGGTATTTTGTTTAAAATACACAGATTTTTATAAATATTCTATTAACATAATTGACATAGCTATAATATTCCAAACTTTTTAGTTACATGTTGCTATATAGATTCCAGCGTTTCCCAAACTTTTTTGACCGCGGCCCGGTACGAAATTTAAAAAATTTTCGTGACCCACCTTATGAAAAAAAACATTTATTTACAAAACAAATTTTATTTTTTAATAAAAATCATGTTATTTGTCTGTTTCTTTCATACACAAAAATTGTAAAATAATTATATAACAAAAACAAATTAAAAAAATATCCATTATATTTATATAAAACT
Organism: Daktulosphaira vitifoliae; assembly: GCF_025091365.1. Lineage (NCBI taxonomy): Eukaryota > Metazoa > Arthropoda > Insecta > Hemiptera > Phylloxeridae > Daktulosphaira > Daktulosphaira vitifoliae. Next base: position 57,936,658 of record NW_026099572.1, read on the forward strand.
TTAGTAAATGAACTAAACTTTATTTTACACATTTTGGCCTTAGTGCGAATGATGATGTTGTTTGTCATCACATAATAATTTTAAATTAGGATAAAATGATGTTAAATTTATTCTCAAATTCGGTTCAACATCCAATCTGTTCCGATACTTATTTTTTAAGTACACTAAGGTTGAGAACGCAGCTTCACACGTATAAGTGGACAAAAAAGGCATTAAGAATTGTGACCCCTTTTGACAGCGCAACCAAAAATTAATTAGTGGTGTAGTTTCAAACACTTTTTTAAGATTGTTGTCGCATGAAATTTCAATTAAATTATCAACTTCTTGTTCACTAAGATTAAGCATTTCTTCCTTTTCAATTTTGACAGAAAAAGGATCTTTAATCCACATATTATTTGAGGTAATATCCGGAAAGTAGTCATTAAAACTATTTATTAGCATCGAAAAATGTTCTTGAATTGAAACTGATAGCGTTTCAAGTGGTAAAACTTCTTCATCGCAGTTTAAATGGTTTTCAATAAATTTATATGTTTCAAAATATTTAAAATTTCCTTTTGAAAGTCGTTGTTCCCACAGAATCATTTTTTTAATTATTGCAGTGACCTTTTCCGATACTTTGAAAATATTTAAACCAAAGCCTTGCAAATTTATAATCAATTCATTGAATGTAGCAAATATGTCACAAAAATTAGCTACTATTATTAACCATTTGAAATCGTGGAATCTATCCTTAAATGGAAAAATAGCATCTTTTTTAGATGGTGGATGTCCATTCAGAAATATCAAGACTTCATCTTTTAGCTCAAACAGACGTTTTAAAACGTTTCTTTTTGAAAGCCATCGTGAATTACAATATAAAAAAAGGTGTTTATGATCACTTCCCATTTCCTCGCATAATTCGATTAAAAGTCTGCTATTTAATGGACGAGATTTTATGTAGTTTACAAACTTTGATACATTCTTCCAAAGTCATGTTTGAATTTAAAGGCAAGCGTTTTATCACCAAAGCTTATTTATGGATACTACAGTGCACCCATACACAATTAACTGCTAATTCTTGAATTTGTTTAAACAAACCTTTATGACAGCCTACCATTGCACGTGCTCCGTTGCTACTTAGTAGACACATTTCATCCAAACAATACCGTGATTAGTGACAAAATTATCTGTCGCTTTAAAAATATTATTTGAGATCGTTCTTGTCGGCGCCTTTTACAAAACAAAAAATTTTCTTGTATGGTGTCTTCGTCAATATATCTGATAAAACACATTAGATTTGCATTATCCTCAATATCTGTACTTTCATATATTTGCGAGGAAAAAAATTTACTTTATTTTACTTTAGCAACTAGTTCTTCTTCTAAATGTTTCGCGCAATCACCAATTCTCCGTTTAACTGTATTATTTGATAATGGGATCGCTGAAAACAAACTTTTTTCCTTTATTCCGCATAAATTATTTACGACAATTTTTAAAGCGGGAAGTATTAATTTTTCTCCAGCCTTATTAGGATACCCAGTCTCGGCTATTAATTTGGAAATTTCAAAAGATGTCAAAGTGGAAACTTTAATAAAACAAATTTAATTATTGATGATTTATAAGAAAATGTATTTCTTGTACTTACCGATGTGAAGTTGCTATTAATAATAATAACTATTGCTAAATAAAATAAAAAAAAAATGAAAACGTATTAGCTTCTTTTGACACGCGTGAGTTTGCGAGCATGTACCGGAGGAAGCATTATCTGACTATCACTATTAGGGTGGCCCTCAAAAATCGAATGTCTTTTTTTTCTTTACGCTACCCCTTAATTTTTTTTTTATGGTCAAAAAAGTGAGCTGTGCAAAATTTGGGACCGATCCGTTAAGGTTAACCCGTGCCCCCGGGCCTATTAAGTTGAGTCGAAAAGTCAAATTTAATAGAAATAACTGATCTATGTCTCATAACTTTTTTTTCTCTTAACTTAGAATAATAAAAGTAAAACTCAAGTAAAGGAAATTTTACAAGAAATTCAAAAATAATAACTTCAATGTTGTTTTCTCAATAAATAGCCCACAAAAACACTACATACAGTAAAAAACATGTAAAAGTCTTAAAATACGTTATAACTGATTTTGTTGATTTTTAATTATTTATTTTCATTTTATTTTTTGGAAAACGCATTTTCGTTTAAAAAAAGAATCTAGAAGTTTAATTCTTTATGCCAAGTACGATAATTATATTAGATTTATTATTTTATAGACAGTTAATTAATGATTAATTACAAACTTAACAGTTTAATTTAATTGTTATTAACAATTTTTAATTAATTTTTTTTTAAATAATAATAACTTTAAAAAAAATATTTTAACAATAATTAAATTATATTATTATAATATATGTATATATATTATAATATATATATTTTGATAATGTACTTTTTTTACAATTAGGGAATTTTTCCGATAATTACTTACTATTTGTAAAACGTATTGTTTCTGTTCTTCATTTGTAGTTAATATATTAATGTAGTCTTAGATTAATTTAATGCCACGCTAGGCTGTATCATTAATGACTCGTAATTTACTTATAGTATTTAAAGCATTTATGTAACTGTTGTTCGCACTCCAAAATGATGGATCAATTTTCAAAAAATCAGTGTTCAGATTAAATAGTTGTAAATTTGATGGTAACTTACTACCAGTTATTTCGTGGGAATAATTACCAATAAGATAAATATTAGTTCGTAATACTTTAAAAGACGCTAAAAGTATTGTACATTTGTGATTAAAACGTATCATTTAATATATAATAATAAACATGTAAAATATATTTAACGTGTTCACAAATTGTCTGCTGCATTTATACGACACAAATTATGTCAGTTGTCGAAAATAACTCAAATATTCTTATCTTTAATAATAATATAATTGGTACTATCTTAAAGTAATTCAGTAAACCAAAATTGATATATTGATACGACAAAATGTAATAATACAATCAATTTTGTTAAATTTGTAATTAATCATTAATTAACTGTCCATAAAATAATAAATCTAATATAATTATCGTACTTGGCATAAAAAATTAAACTTCTAGATTCTTTTTTTAAACGAAAATGCGTTTCCCAAAAAATAAAATGAAAATAAATAATTAAAAATCAACAAAATCAGTTATAACGTATTTTAAGACTTTTACATGTTTTTTACTGTATGTAGTGTTTTTGTGGGCTATTTATTGAGAAAACAACATTGAAGTTATTATTTTTGAATTTCTTGTAAAATTTCCTTTACTTGAGTTTTACTTTTATTATTCTAAGTTAAGAGAAAAAAAAGTTATGAGACATAGATCAGTTATTTCTATTAAATTTGACTTTTCGACTCAACTTAATAGGCCCGGGGGCACGGGTTAACCTTAACGGATCGGTCCCAAATTTTGCACAGCTCACTTTTTTGACCATAAAAAAAAAATTAAGGGGTAGCGTAAAGAAAAAAAAGACATTCGATTTTTGAGGGCCACCCTAATCACTATACTGAATGACGAAATCATAAGCAAACATGCGCAAACAGCTGTGTGGACAATAGTAAGCGCGCTTTCACACGGCGATAGTGGTATCGGATACTTTTAATTGCACATTTATGTTCGGACGGTCCTTAAATATAAATGCGCAGACTCTGTTCGATTCAGAACCGTACAGAATTGCTTGTAGGAACGAAACTAAAATGAAACCATTCTTTTTTTTTTTATTACAAATTTTGCCGCGACCCATGTGAATTTATCTGCGACCCAGTACCGGGTCGCGACCCACACTTTGGTAAACGCTGATATAGATCATTTTAAAAAGCGGTAGCACAGCGGGGAACGCGGCACAGTGTAGAAGTGGTATAGCTGGAGCAAGTATAGATGATACCTGACGGTGATTAAAATCACTATCATAAGAATTCTTCGATGCAAATCTGTAGTATTTAATTCTAATAGTTTCTGATCACATATTATTTTAAAAAATTAATTTTTTTATTAAAATATATTCATATTCGATATTCATTAAATATTTTGATTGAATGATATTTTTTATTATTCATTTAGACTTATTTTTCCACCTCAAAAAAGTATTAAGAAAAAAATGCAAAAAAAGTTTCGACTGGCGGGGTTTGAACTTCGTACCCCCAGTATGTAAAACTGTAAAATTTACGAGGCAGCCACCATACCCTTGTGTAAGCATTTATGAATAGAAAAAATGGTACAGTTAAGATTAATATGCAGTCAGAAAATTTTATAATTACTATTTATATTAAATTTATCAGAAAAGCTTGAATTTTAGCTTCGATGCGAAGCTGAGAAGGTATTAATTTTACTATGATGTGTTTTTTTTTTATTTTTTTTTTTTTTTTT
>NW_026099572.1:57941659-57942054 GCF_025091365.1 Daktulosphaira vitifoliae
TTAAATTAAAGCTAATGTAATATACTTTAATTTGAAAAAAAAAAATTTGACCTCTGGACTTGTCTTCATGGTGAAAATGACTACCGTATGCAAAAATATGCTATTTTTGTGAAAAAATTCTTGATATTATATTTTACATTTTTTAACATTATGTTGCTATAACTTTTTAAAAAATGCATGAATCAACTTTATTCTTTAATGATAAATAGTTTATATATAGTTCTTTCATTCGACATACTTTTTTTTAAAATCGGACCATTTTCCTTTATACAGGGGGGGTCAAAACTTTAAACATGCGTATTGTTACTACGATATTTTCAACTTAACTTTTGAAAATATTCTGGAAAGACTGACACTTTTATATATATCTTAAATTAAAGCTTATGTAATATACT
>NW_026099572.1:57942154-57942561 GCF_025091365.1 Daktulosphaira vitifoliae
ATACAATAATTTTCAATAAAAACTGTTTGTTACTATAAAAAAATGCACTAGACTACAAGGAACTTTCATCAGAAGCAAAAAAACACTTTTCTAAATCAACTTTTCGCGTTGTTTTCAAATCTGCAAGTAGACTATTTCTATCACTTCTAATTTTTTATATTATTACTAATTATATATATAAAATAATAATTAAAAGAAAAAAAAATTTGTTTTCAAATTATTACTGATTTGATTTTTAATATGTTAAAAATAATCAGTCCAAATTTTCAATTTTAACCTATTTTTTTGGTTCTTTAAAGTTGATGAAAAATTTTTGATAAAGATTTATGAAAGTTTATAGTAAAATAAATTGAATATATTACCATAACTTTTAGCTCAATTACAAGTTTAAAATTGACATCTAGGCC
>NW_026099572.1:57943414-57959043 GCF_025091365.1 Daktulosphaira vitifoliae
AATTTCATACTGAATTTAAAAACTATAATTAGTATTTATTCATATATTATATTTAAAAATCAAAGAACTACTAATCAGGATATAATTAAAGAAATAAGAGTTGATGTTGCTTTTGGAATAATCCACCAATTTCTCTAAATGAAACACTATCTACAGATTTGCATCGAAGCGTTTCTTATGATAGTGATTTTAATCACTGTCAGATATCATCTATACTTGTCCCATCTATGTCTCGTCCACACTGTGCCTCGACCCCACTGTGCTACCGTTTTTTTTTTTGCATTTTTATCGTAATAGATCACTTAAATAAAAATCAAAGTAATCATTTATAATTAACATTTGTTGTTTAAATAGATTCTATAATTGAAATACGCAGAAATCAATTGATTTTAACGATTTACTTTAACTATAGAAACCAATAAAAAAAATTGTTAAAAAGATCTATTCAATTGAGCGTATTATAAATTTTGATTATAATGGTAAAAATCCATTGTTATATTCAAGTGAAACTAAAAATCATTTTTTCTTAGATTAATGATTTATATAGTAAGATGTTACTGAAAAATTTGGAATTTTATAGACTGGTAGTAGTACACACAAATAGAGTTAATTAATTAATAAATTACAAGGTAAAATTATTTACTTTTGTAGTTGAATACTTTTATCATATCAAATCTAATTCGACACTAAATATTTTTAATATTAGAAATAGATTTTTTTCAATTTTTGAGGGTAACGTCTTTAACTAAATACGAATTGTAATCTTTTCACGTTGAAAAAAGTAGCTTAAGAAAGTGTTGGAAAATAAATCGAAGCCACAAAAAAACACATAATAAAATAATATTAACATGAATAAGAAATTTCTTCTCACGAGGGGGACTATAGTAATGGAATCCTTGATATTTATTGAATCTAAATGAGACAAAAATCTAATGATTTGAAAATTTTTTTCTAACTCAAAAAAAAATGCAAAATATCAATTCCCACAGGGGGATTCAAACCTCGTACCCTAAGCGTGAAAACACAAGTATTACCAATTCGGCAACGGTTCGTCACTTTCGTCAGTTGATAAAATTGTTAACATAAGCTAATTAAAATTTTAAAGGCAATTTTTCAACTTTAAAATGTCTTATGAGCTTAATTCTATGTCAATTAAATTATATAATAATAATGAAAGTCAGTGTATTTCACTTGTAAGATATTTTTTTTTTCTTTATTAATATATACACAATCTATACACAAACGGCACAATAAGAGTATTAGCTAAGATAAACAAGAATGAAATATTGAATGAAGAAGCCACCCACCGATGACACTTTCGTCTTTTAATTATTTTGTTTTGTCCTTATACGCATATTTATACATTTTTTTTTTTTTTTTTTATTTATGGATTGAGTAGGTCTCTGCACCATTTACGCTTAAGGCGGATAATTTATAATTTTTAAAATAAAATAAAATACAAAACCCATAATTTTAACACAAAAATAGCATGTTTTTAAATACTATAGCCATTTTCACCAACAATAAAATCTATATTTTGAATTTTTTAAAGTAAAGTATATAATATAAGCTTTAATTAACTGTGCACTTGTGTACGCATTAATAAATAGAACAATTTAAACTAAATCAAAAATTCAAAGTCGCTTATTTTAATTGTGTGATGATAAAATGATCAAAATATGTTTAAATTTATATTTAATGTAATTAAAATCATGTATTTTTATGAAAATTGGTAGATTCATTACTATGGTTAACCCTTAGAGAATATTATAAAATAAATAACATAAAAAAAACAAAGTCCACACCCTTATAAAGCATAAGGGTTGAATTTAAAAACCCAGCACAGTGGTGCCATAGGATAGTTGGATCCAGTATAGATTTAATCTGACAGTAGTTAAAATCACTATCTGAGAAACGCTTCCATGAAAATCTGTAAATAGTGTTGATTAATTATAAGAAATTGGTGAATAATTACAAAAGCAACATCAACTCATATTTCCTTAATTATATCCAGATTAATAATTCTTAGATTCAAAAATATGTTATATAATTCTTATAATTAATTGTTTTTAAATTATTAATGATTTTGATTTTTAATAAGATAAAATTAATCATTTGTAACCTACTTTTTTTGTTCATTAAAATGACAGTTTATAAAAAAAAAAAATGAATTTATTACCATAATTTTTAGCTCGGCTTTCAAGTTTGAAATTGACATCATTAAATTGAAAAATCGAAAATCTTAACATAAAAATATAATTTTTTTAACAACGGCAGCCGTTTGAAAATTTCCTCCATTTTCGAGGAACGAGGGAAATTTTTTCAACTTTTAAATGTATTGTCTTCAACTAGATATGATTTGTGATATTTTGACGTATCGTTGAAAGAAATCGATCCAGTGAGAGCTGAAAAAAAATGGCAACAAACACAATAAAAACACATCATGGTAAAATTATTACCTTCTAAGCTTCGCATCTACAAAAGTAAATAATTTTATCTTGTAATTTATTAATTAATTAACTCTATTTGTGTGTGCTACTACCGGTCTATAACATTTCAAATTTTTTGGTAACATCTTACTATATAAATCATTAATCTAAGAAAAAATGATTTTTAGTTTCACCTGAATATAACAATGGATTTTTACCATTATAATCAAATTTTATCATATGCTCAATTGAGTAGACTTTTTAACAACATTTTAATTAGTTTTTTAGTTAAAATAATTCTATAAGATTTATTATGTACTGAATATTTCAATTGTAGAATATTTTTAAACACCAAAATAACTTAGAAATGTTCACTATGATATCTATTTAATTGATCTATTACGATAAAAATGCAAAAAAATATTGTACTTTTCTGATAAATTTATGGTAAATAGCAATTATAAAATTTCCTGACTGCATAATAGTCGTAACAATACAATTTCTTAATTCTCATACAATTTTCTATTTAATGATGTCATTTTCAAACTTTCAATTAGATCTAAGAGCCATGGTTACAACAAATTATCTTCTGCAAAGTATTGTATCAAGCCCTTTAATTTGTATATACGTTTGCAATAAATGTAACAACTACTTTATAATTTCTCCATAAAAAATACAATAATAAATTATCAAATATTAATTTCATACTATATTTCATTGCAATAATAAATATTTATTCATAAATTATACTTTTAAATCTAAGATCTACCAATCCGGATATAGTTAAGGAAATAAGAATGGATGTCGCTTTTGTAATTATGCACTAATTTCTTAGATATAAACACTTTCTACAGATTTGCATCGAAGCGTTTCTTATGATAGTGATTTTCATCATTGGCGGACGCAGAGGGGACCGTTCTACCTAGAACAAAAAATATTTCTGTGGTACTGTATACACTTGTTATAATTTTTCATTGAGTTAGGTGTCCCAAAAGTGGTTCGAACAAATTTTATAATTGCGTAAATTCTCAAGTTCTGATTATCAGTGAAATAATACTAAATTTAAAAAAGCAAGACTTAAAACAGATATTATATGTAGTATATTGTGAGAATTATGTTTGTAAAATATACTCAACTAAATGTAACGCTGAAAATTATAACAAGAAGTTATTGTATTAATTATGCATAATGAAGAATTTCATAATTTCTGTGTCCTACTATTGAATTTTAATTCTCCAATTACAATTATTTTCAGATAATATTATATAGTAATAATCAATGATAGAAAAAAAAATTATGCACTTATATCTAGTACAAGCGGTCATAAATCGTGTGTCCAGGGCCGATTCTAATGCTGTAGTAGGATTATTTTAGCGCTCCACAAAAAAACATTTAACTTTTTTTTAAATTGATGAGCTAAAATAATAAATCATGAATATATCAAAGCAAATTCCCATTTTCCTAGATGGAACGTCCTATATTTTCACAATTGTTGATCAGTAGAAGTCTACGTAATTTATTATAATTAATAATTTTAAAAAATAATTAACAAAATGGATGATGTAAACTGAAATTTCTGTGCATATTTCATTTTTTTTATTACACATTGTAGGCTTAACAAAACCAGAATTTTTGGAGGTGTTAAAATAATTTTTTCATTATGCAAAAAATATTTGTAGTTTTACAATTTTTTGGGTAGGGTAGGTGCTCTAGCTACATCATAGTTGCCAGGTGCGTCTCTGTAGGGGTGAACACAATCACCTCTCTCATACAATGTTTTCAAAAATAAATATTATAATGTATAATATTATAATATTATAGTGTACCTATTACTCTTATAACTTAAATGTTTATTATATGTATGAATAAATCATTTTTTTTCAAATTTATTCATGTGCGTATAAATAGATATAGCTATTACTAAACTAAAATTTTTAAAATAAAAGAGTATTAAACTTTGTTGTTTAACTTAAATAAATATTATTTTTATGCTGCTTGTTCATCATTATATTTTAGAGTTATAAATAAAAAATTAAACTAAATTTGAAATTATTTTAATAACAGTTTTAAAAAGTGTTTTTTGGGTCTAATACTATTAGGTTTATTGAATTGTATTTTTAATTTTTATTATAACTCTTATTTCTAATTTCATACTGTTTTCGGAAGTATGATAATTAAAAAATATCTTATATACATTGATAACATATTTTTTCGAATCTTTTAAATATATTTGAAAAAAATATTAATGTACAACGGTTACAATTAAAGTTTTTCAATCGATTTTCACATTTTGTAATGTAATTTTGATTTTAAATATCAGTTTAAAATTTTTTTCAATTTCGCTTAGCCTTTCAATTTTTATATTGAATTTTTCGATTTTACGGATATTGATATCGATATCAAGCCCTTTAAAAATAAATTTAATGCATATAAGTAACATTTAAAATGAAAAATAGGTGATATTTAATCTATAGTAATGTTGTGAAACCAACTACTTCCAGTATATGTTGAATATGAAAATAAATAATAATATAAAATATCTAACTAAACGATATATCAATACACTTATTTATATAGCTGTTAACAGCTGTTTTTGCAGACAAAAATACTTGTTTGACGAAATAAGAGCAAAAATTATTTTGAAAGGGCATCTTGCCCATTCTTCTCCTCCTTTAGCATTGTCCTTGATAAATACATTAATAAAAATAATTATCTTGGTTAATATCTGTGAATAAAAATATATTTGTTTTTCATTATTATAAAGACCAAGCTTTTTTATACAAAAAATGCTCTTTTGCTTATTGACATCAAAACAAATTTAGTATTTTTAAAATACTTGAGTATAATACTTAACATTAATAATAATTGTGTTCAATTTTTACACTCCATTTATAGATAAATAATTAATTAAAATAGTGTGGTTAAAATAAAAATCGTAAAATATCCATTTTAAAAGAAGAAAATCATCGCATCTAAAATAGTATGAGGATGTACGAATTAGAAAAATATTAAATAATCAAGTGAATAAATTTTAGCAAACGAAATTTTCAGAGAACTTCGATAATATTATTGTATCAATGTATAGTATAACTTTTATTTTAAAATTTTAAATGAATGAATATCGGAAAACAATCCAACGACTGTTAATATTATGCTATTATTTGTAATATTCACATATAATATGATACCATTATCTGTACATTTGTGTCACATATTATGATTACATGATATCAACTAATCAAGATTCTTTTATTGAAAACACAAAAAATCAAACTAATTATTGTATAAATATAGAGTAACGTCTACCTACAGAGCTTCTGTTGCAATTAGCCAATTAAAGTTAAAATTCTCAGCTTCCAAAATTACGTTTGGGATCACTAGAATTTTCCACCCTGACTATAAAAAGCCATTTTTCCATATTCAAACCAGTCCATTACAATAAAACAACTTTTACAAAATTTACTGCACTATTCGAATTTTTTACTTTTTAGGACTTCGTCAAACTTTAAATTAAAAAATAAACTTAGTTTTTTTTTGTTTTGGATTTCGAATATTTTTCAGTTTAAATAATACTTGAAAAATTTAGTGTGAATTTTGTTTTGGTGAATTATTTAATTAAAATATATTTGCTTATTAAATAATATTCTATTTTTTTTATTTAGAAATAAATGCCAATAAATATTTTAAGTATATAATATTTTTCAATTTATTTTATTTTTATGAAAAATCTAACCAAACTTAAATTATTTATTCAATAATAAAAATCTATTGTAAGTTTTTTTATTGAGTAGCTAGTCTCGCGCTAAATAGTTCTTACAACATCACGCTGGCATTAAGAGCTAAACTTTTATACTAAAACGTTAAACTTTTTTTAACGTTCGTGTAACGTTAAACTATAACATTAAAAACTGTCTTAAAATTAAAAAACACACAACTAATTCAATATTAACATTACCGCATTTAAATTATAGAATCCTCCTTATTATGGCTAAAATTTAAATGAAATAAAATTATATCAAACTCTTTAATTTCATGATTACTGTGTATATATATGATGATAATGTGTATACATTACAAACTTGTCATTAATACCATGATAAGAAATTAGATAAGGCAATTATTACTTATCACTCTCATTCAAAAGTATATTAAAAAGATAGCGTTTTCTTCTGTCCTTTCCTCAATACGTATTTCAATGTTCAATACCGTAAAATAATACATGAAAATTCAAATTTTCACAAACTTCAAAACGCTACAGAATATTTACTACTGAATATTAATAAGATATTTTTTTACTAAAATTTTTCTTAAATTCTACTTTACAAAATAGCTATCTTAGATTTTTTTTTTACATTTTATTTAAAATTTAAAAATAATTAATATTTTTAATAAAATGTAAAAAAATTAATTATTGAGATATAGCTATAGACCTAACGTATAACTATTATTTAAAAAAAAAATCAACTAAAAATATTAACTGGATCAAATGTTATTTAAGTTTTCAGTGAGTGGTGGCCCACTCTGTATATCTGTCAAATATACTGTAGCACTTTGAAGTTTGAGGAAAAAGTATAACATGTAAAATATAACTTTAGAAAATCAGAAAATTATTGCTTCAAAAAAAAATAATTTAAAAGTTATTTTTTACTATTTTTGCTTTTAATGTAATTATGTATGTTAAANTCGTATGTATGTAAGCAAGACGCATAAAAAAGATAGACGACAACAACACAGGGTCGTGGCTAATAATTGTTTTCTTATTTGAATTTGGTGAAAGCGAACTCGAGTCTGAAAGGATTTCAGTGCTTTTTATAGTTAATGATAGTACCCCCAATCCAGGAATATTGTTGTCAGCGCTTTTAGTGATCTTTTTAGTTTATTGTATTTAATTATACATTACATGATTATTATATTGAGATAGCATATTTAACAATTGATAAATTGACATATATATAAATAATAAGAAATTGTGTTGAACAGTGTACGTGTTATGACAGATAAGTTATTTGTTTGTTTACAAGTAATATAAAATACAGATTATAAATTTACCATTGATTAATGTAAAATGCGTAATGCATTGGGCATATTGCGACAATACATTGTAGATTAATATTAATAATTAATTAACGTTTAATGTTAAAACTATTTTTGTTGTTGTTTTTGGGCTTAGTAGGTATTTTATTAGTTCATTTTATTTTGATCTTACAGTCTCAACCTATTATTTTTGTATGGAGTTTACATACAAGGTGTTCAGTAAGTCAGGAAACGGGTTTCTATTGTTCTCATTGTTTGTAACAATTGTACATATACAATGTATATGTAATTTAATAGGTACACCGTATAGACTCCATGCCTATATTGTTCGTTAATGTTTCTAGAAATTTATAATAATTTTTTCACTATGTACAGATGCAGAGGTATAGGTTATTTATGCGAAGAGGATGCAGTGAATACAAAAATAATATTCGAATAATTTTAATGTCGATTGATTTCTTAAAAAATTATAATGGATGGTAAAAAAAGCAACCAAAACCCAATCTACTTGTCCACAAACTAGTTTTTGTATGTGCATTTTATGCTGTTTTTGGGAAACATAAGTTTATAGCTATTGTGATATTTTCTAAATAAATAACTTTAAAAGTTGAGTATTTTCGTCATAAAATATATTTTCCATTTGAAAAATAAAATTAGTACTCTGCTGCTCATGTAATACAATTTTTGAAAAAGTCATTACAATTTTATAATATCAATAAAATTATAAATATAATTTTAAATAGCTATAAACTTTTTCAGAGCCATAATTTACAATAATTTTTTTTCTATCAAAAATAACTTATTAATACATGTGAATATCTACTGAAGTATTAACATGTGTTATTTAAATTGAATTCGAAATACATCTAAGTAAATATTATAACATATAAGTAATGACTATAAATAATGAGATGGACAAATGTTTTTAAACAAACAAATTCTACTTCTATTTTCGAACCCAGATTATATAAAACTTATAATATGAATTACACATTATTTTAATAGTTTTTCAACTGTCAACTCTAGTTCAATCATGTTTTTATTCACCTATTCATTTTTCATTGCTTTATACATCTTAGGTACTTCAGCGTTGATTCAGAAGGATGAAACCGGCAGTGACCTTTTACCAACTCCGGTGAGAATGTTTAAGTTATCCCTATGACAATATTGTAATCTAATAATTAAACTTGATAAATATATTTAATTTATGAAAATCAAAGTCTATAAATTTTTTTAAAATTATATAATATATGTCTGAAAATAATAAATTAAACAGTAAAGAATCGAATTTGATAACAAATGAATCATTTTTTTTTTTTACTAATTGTTCATTATCATCTTCTTAGCCTTTATACCAGCTGTTTGAGATCAGCTCTACCTACGACTTAACAGATTTTTTACGCCGATTGTCTACCTGACGTGATCTCATTATGGCTATATCATTAAAGTTTCCGTATGGTCACCGATCCGGAAATCAACACCAAATAACGCAGCTGAACATCACTGCTAATACGGTGACTAATTGATTCACTGCGCCCCATTAATTTATTTCTATTTGATTAATAAAAAATTTATAAATAAAAATTGTTATTTTTAATTTGTATCTATGATCCGTTTGCATATTAAGACGAAATTTAACATTTTTGGCAAATATTTTGTGACATGATTGGTTTAGCAAATGATCTTAATATTGAACAATCCCTCTCAAAAATAAAAACACTCACTATATATTACTTTCTTTACATACTACTTAGGATAATTTTGATCATTTGCCGTTTTACTATCAAGTTACAAAACTTTGCTAGAACAATTAAAATATTGTTAATTACAAGAATATTTCAGGATTTCAAAGTTAATTTAATAACAAAATTTGTTGACTGAATGATGACTTTAACTATAATCAATCAACGTTAAAGGAAATTAGTTTCTAAAGTAAATCTTAAATATTACACACATTAATATTATGTGTGTCTGTATGTATTATTTAATTCATGTATTACATACATTACATCGATGGTCTAGGTTTTTTGCGAAACTGATTATTTTCTTATACAATAACGCAAAAAAAAATCGTGCTTTTCTGATAAAATTACTGTAAATAGTAATTATAAAATTGCCTGACTGCATATTAATCTTAACAATACCATTTTTTTCTATTTAATAATTTCAATTTCAAACTTGCAAGTTGAGCTAAAAGTTATGGTAATAAATTAATTTTTTTTTATAAACTTACATTTTAAAGGACAAAAAAAGTAGGTTAAAATGATTAATTTTATCTTATTAAAAATCAAAATCAATAATAATTTGAAAACAATTAATTATAAAAATTATATATTATATATATGAATCTAAGAATTATTAATCAGAATACAATTAAATCAATAAGAGTTGATATTGCTTTTGTAATTATCCATCAATTTCTTAGAATTAAACACTATTTACAAATTTGCATCGAAGCATTTCTTATGATATTTTAATCACTGTCTGGTTAAATCTAAACTATGCCATATCCATTTAGTGCCGTGACCCCACTGTGCTACTGTTTTCTAATACAAAAATGTTTGAAATCACACCGTTTTATAGTATTTTATAATGTAGAGTTTATATTCCTTGTTATGGCGAACAATGTTTAATTGAGCTCCTAAATTTAAATAAATTAAAATTAATATAGTTTAACAAGGCTTCGCCTAGCTGGGGCTCGGACCTAGACTAGAAGACCTACGAGATTCAAGCGTCTTCGCTGCATAAGATTCTTTGGGCCGTCTAGAAAAGTATTCCACTGATTTCAGTAGGAGTACCTGGCTACGCTGGCCACGATTAGTGTTTTATATTAGAATCAGTGAAATGAAATATATTAAACATTATATATTAAAATCAGGAAAATTCTAAAAAAGAAAATAGTAAAATTAATTGGGGTATAAGGTTGACATTTGTTACTGAGATATTCATTTGGAGTGTATTCAGAAGTAATTTTAAAAAGAGATTTAATTTTTTTTATTTTGGTAAACATAGTATAGAATTTTTTTTGCTACAAATCAAAAATATGATCAATAAAACGTTCATTGGTGCCATATTTCTTAGAAGTCATCTAAAAAATATTAATAGCGCTGGTTCAAGGACAGCAATCGCCCATATCCCACTTAAATACACACTCAGTATACACAATAATTGATTATAATAATTGTATTAATACTATAGAATAATTTCAAAAAAAAAAAAATTAGACAAGTTATCTCGGACGAACGGCAATAATTTTCCATGACCAACTACTTAAGTTGAAAAAAAACTTTTAAAAATCGAAATACATAAAGGACTTTTCCCAGAAAAGCAATTTTTACTTATTCTATTATATAATAAGATTATAAAATAGCTGTGCTTAATAGCTGCATTTAATTATATAGTAATCACCTTTTTTATGCGTTAAACAATAGATATATTAGTTTTAATTTATATACTCACTGAACAATTATAAATTATTTTTGTATAATTTATTAAAATTAGTGAAAATATAAAATGTTATTTTTTCATATTGTTGTCTTGAATCAAAAGTGACATTATTTTTTCTGCAATTTTGAGAAAAACATTTATTTTTGGTTTTATATAAATTTAAAAATACAAAAATCTCTTTAATTAATGATAATAACTAAAATTGATTGGGTTATATTTAGATTTATTTTTAATGCATAATTTTCGAACATTTAACTTGAAAAAAATTACTATATCTAGTTTAATGAATAGCTTAATTTTTAGAAAAGTTCTTTTATTATTTTTTTATTATTTTTATAATACAGACTGTCGAAGAAAATAAAAATGAACTTTTTTTACCTGTTGACAAAGACTGGCAGATAGAAATGTGTAATAAGTTAAACTTTGTTTGGAATGAAACATGTATACAAGAAAAACCCGAGCTTTTCCGCAGTTTTCCAAAAAAAATAGTTGATATAAGGAAAGATGGTAATTGTTTTTTCAGTTCCTTGTCTTATTGGATATCTGGTACAACAAAGTATGGGCAAATATTGCGAAAAAATATTATTGATGTAATAGTTATTGAATTTTTAATAATGACCTCCTTAATCTTAATTATGCTTACATCAACGTCTTTTAATTTTTAGTTTGCCAAAACTTCAGAAATATATAAAACTATGACGTGCGATGACGAGCGAGATGCACGCATTAGAAGAATGTATCGTTCTGGTATGTACAAATATAATTCTAATTTTAAGAATATTAACCATAAAAGTGTCATTAATAGGTTTGTCAAGTATTAAAGTAATTTTCTATATATTTTCATTGAACCTATATTGGAAGAAGTTATGTATACAGCGTGAACGAAATTTTACATTAAGACTTTTTCTTGTAAATAATTGAAGTATAAAAAAAAGTTACTTACTTTAATAATAACTAAAATTTTTGTAATTACATTTTACCTTCGTGCGAAGCTGAGATTTTTTTTTTTTGTGTCTGTTACCAATTTTAATCAGCTCTCACCGAACTAACTTCTTTCAATGGTACGATAAAGATCACAAATCGTATCTAGTCGAAGACATTACCCTTAAAAATTGAAAAAATTTTATATATATATATTTATAAAACTGCCAAATTTTTAGCTTCGATGCCAAGCTGGGAAGGTATTACTTTTACGATGATGTGTTTATTTTTTTTTTTTTGTGTCTGTCACTACTTTTTTTCAGCTTTCTCTGAACCGATTTCTTTCAAAATACGTCAAAAGATCACAAATTGTATCTAGTCGAAGACATTACTCTCAAAAATTGAAAAAAATTCTCCTGTTCCCCGTAAATGGGGGAAACCTCCAAAAAACTTACAAATTTAAAAATCGCTAATTTTCAAAATTTTTTCAATTTTTTTTTACTAAAAACTGCCGTAATTTTTTTAAAAATGAACATATCAATATAATTTTTTTTTTTATAGATGTTTGATGTCTTTAACTATCATTTGGTATATTTTTTTTATAAATTTAACCCTTACCCTGCCCACAAGAAGGGATTTAAAATGACAACTTTTTCACAAAAAATTTACTTTTTCAACTTAACTTTTGAAAATGTTCCGGAAGGTCTGACACTTTTATATATATCTTAAATTAAAGCTAATGTAATGTACTTTATTATAAAAAAAAAAAATTTGACCTCTAGACTTGTCTTCGTGGTGAAAATAGCTACCAACTTCTATTTTCTGTTAAGACATTACCCTTAAAAATTTTAAAATTTTCCCTCGTTACTCGCAAATGGGGGAAATCTCCAAAAAAATTACAAATTTAAAAATCGGTAAATTTCGTCATTTTTTTCACTTTTTTTCTTAAAACTTCCATAACTTTTTCAAAAATAAACAAATCAACATAACTTTTTTTTATACTAAAACCTTAGATATTTTTCTTTCGTTTGGTATAATATTTTTGAAAATTTAACGCTTAACCTGCTCACTAGGGGGGATTTAAAATAACAACTTTTTTACAAAAACTAACTTTTTCAACTTAATTTTTGAAAATTTTCCAGAAATACTGCGTCCTTTAAACATATACCAAATTAAAGCTTATTTATATACTATAAAATGTAAAAAGAAAATTAGTCCCGACACTTTATCTTTTGCATGCAAACGGCTGCCGTAGTAAAAAAAACGCTATTTTTATGTTAAAATTTTCGATTTTAAATTATCAACTTAAAAATGCTATAACTTTTCGAAAAATGTAAGTGTCAGAACAAATTTTTTTTCTAAATACATTATAAGTACATCTTTCATTTGACATACTTTTTATTAAAATTGGACTATTTCCCTTTATATAGGGGTCGTTTAAAACTTGAAACATTGTATAAAAAATAGAACTTTTTCAACTTAACTTTTGAAAATGTTTAGGAAATACTGCGTCCTTTAAACTTATACCAAATTAAAGCTTATATCATGTACTATAAAATGTAAAAAAAAAATTTGTCCCGACACCTTATCTTCTATGTGCAAATGGCTGTCAAAATTAAAAAAAAAATGTAATGTTTGCGATAAATATCACCTTCTTCAACTACAAAAGTAAATAATTTTACTTTGTAATTTATTAATTTTTTAACTCTATTTGTGTGTGCTACTACCGGTCTATAATATTTCAAATTTTTTGGTAACATGTTGCTACATAAATCATAAAATAAAAAAAAAAAATGATTTTTAGTTTCACCTGAATTTAACGATGGATTTTTACAATTATAATCGAATTTTATAATACGCTCAATTGTGTAAATCTTTTTTAAACTTTTTTTTTATTGGTTTTTTTAGATATATAATCATCAAAATTAATTAAATTCTGAATATTTCCTTTGTAGAATCTTTTTAAACACCAAAAGTTAATTAAAAATGATTAGTATGATTTTTATTTAAGTGATCTATTATGATAAAAATGTAAAAAAAATCGAACTTTTCTGATAAATGTACTGTAAATAGTAATTATAAAATTTCCTGATTGCATATTAATCTTAACAATATCATTTTTTTCTATTTAATAATTTCAACTTCAAATTTGAAGTTAAACTAAAAGTTATGGTAATAAATTAATTTTTCTTTATTAAAACTTTCACTTTAAAGGAAAAAAAAGAAGTAGGTCCAAAATGATTACTTTTAACATATTAAAAATCAAAATCAATAATAATTTGAAAACAATTAATTTTAAAAATTATATAATATATAATTAAAAGAATTACTAATCTGAGTATAATTAAGGAAATAGAAGTTGATGTTGCTTTTGTAATTATTCACAAATTTCTTAGAATTAAACACTATCTACAGATTTGCATGGAAGCGTTTCTTATGATAGTGATTTTAATCACTGTCAGATTAAATCTATACTGGATCCTACTATGCAACGTCCCCACTATGCCGCGACCCCACTGTACTGGGTTTTTTTTTATAGATGCTTGATGTATTTACCTATCATTTGGTATATTTTTTTTATAAATTTGACACTTTACCTGCCCACAGGAGGGGATTTAAAATGACAACTTTTTCACAAAAAATTTACTTTTCCAACTTAACTTTTGAAAGTGTTCCGGAAAGTCCGACACTTATATATATAAATTAAATCTGATGTAATATACTTTAATTTAAATGGATCCTTGATATTCATTGAAGTTAATGAAACTAAATGAGATAAAAATTGAATGATTTGAAAATATTTCTAACTTAAAAAAAATGCAATATATTAATTGTCACAGGCGACTTCGAACCAGATACCCTAACCGTGAAAGACACAAGTGTTACCAATTCGGCAACTGTTCGTCACTTATGCCGATGAATAAAATTAGCAATTTAAGCTAATTCAAATTGTAAAGGTACTTTTTCGATTTTAAAAATACAAAAAAATTAAAATAAGTTTAACTTCTTATTTCTTATAAATAATAATATAAGCTTTAATTTAATATTAAATAAAAGTGTCAATATTTTCGAAACATTTTCAAAAATTGAAAAAGCTTAACTTTTGTACAAAAATTGTTTTTTTGAATTTCCCCTGCGGGCAGGTTTGAGTCAGATTTTCAAAAAAATTATAACAATTGAAAGAAAGATGTCTAAGGTTCCAATATAAAAAAAATAATAATAATAATTTGTTAGTTTTTCACAAAGCTAAGGCAGTTTTAAGTATTAAAATATTTTATGTTAAACAGTGATTTTTATATAAAAATAAGTTTCGTTAAATTGGACGGCCATTTTTCTATAGAAGATAAAGTGTCGAGACAAATTTTTTTTTTGAACTTATAGTAATTATCATAAGTTTTAATTTGACATATGTTAAAAATATACAATATTTCCGTAATATTTTCAAAAGTTAATTTTATTTAATTGTAATTAATTTAATTGTAAAAGTTCTACTTATTATACGTACTTTTCAAGTTTTGAAAGGTCCCTGTATAAAAGAAAATTGTCAAATTTAAATAAAAATTATATTAAATAAAAGAAATATTCATAATGTATATAGAAAATAAAAACCCAGCACAGGGGGGTCGCGGCACAGTGGTGACGTGGCATAGTTGGATCAAGTAAATGATATCTGACAGTGATTAAAATCACTATCAAAAATAAACGCTTCGATGCAAATCTTTAGATAGTGTTTAATTTTAAAAAAATTGGTGTTTTATTCCAAAAGCTACTTGATCTGCTGGTTCCTTATTAATATCT
>NW_026099572.1:57960106-57993637 GCF_025091365.1 Daktulosphaira vitifoliae
AAAAAAAAAAAAAAAAAAAAAAAAAAAAACACATCATAGTAAAACCAATACCTTCTCAGCTTCGCATCGAAGCTAAAATTGTGCTGATACATACATTATTCAAAAAGTTATAACAATTTAAAGATGAAAATTAAAAATCCAAAATCGGAAATTTTAACACAACAATAGCATTTTTTTACTACGGCTGCCGTTTGCACGTAGAAGATAAGGTGTCCGGGACATATTTTTTTTTCATTTTATAGTACTGACATAAGCTTTAATTTGATATATGTTTAAAGGATGTAGTATTTCCGGTACATTTTCAAAAGTTATGTTGAAAAAGCTTGTTTTTTTTAAAAAAGTTACTATTTTATATCCCCCTGTTAGCAGGTTAAGTATTAGATTTTCAAATAAATGATACCGAATAAAAGAAAAATATCTAAGGTTTCAATAAAAAAAAAATTAATTTGTTTTGTTAATTTTTAAAAAAATTTATGTTAGTTTTAAGAAAAAAATTGAAAACATTTCGAAAATTAGCGATTTTTAAATTGTAATTTTTTTGGAGGTTTCCGTTTTTAACTAAACACGATTTGTGATCTTTTGACATACTATTCATCAAAATCGGTCCAGTGAGTGCTGAAAATAAATGGCAACAGACACAAAAAAAAAACACATCATGGTAAAATTTTAGCTTCGTATCGGAGCTAAAAACCCAACACATAGGGGTCGCAGCAAAGTGGTGACGTGGCATATTTGGATCAAGTATAATGATATTTGACAGTGATTAAAATCACTATCAAAAAAAAGAATGCTTTAATGCAAATCTTTAGATAGTGTTTAATTTTAAAAAATTGGTGGATTATTCCAAAAGCTATATACATGATCTCGTATTTTCTTATTTATATTCTGATTAAGATAAAGTATGTCAAATGAAAGAGGAATAATAATATTATTTTTCATAAAATAATTGTATTGATCCATACACTATTCAATATGTTAATAAGTACAATAAAGTTAAAATATAAAATCGAGAATTTTTACACAAAAATAGTATTTGATAACTCTTTTCACTGTGAAGACTAAATAAAGTCCAACATTTTTTTTTCATAATAAAGTATATTACATTAGCTTTAATTTAAGATATATATATAAAAGTGTCAGTATTTCCGGAACACTTTCAAAAGTTAAGTTAAAAAGTTAATTTTTTGTGAAAAAGTTGTCAATTTGAATCCGCCCTGTGGGTTGGGTTTAGATTTATTAAAAAAATATACCAAATGATAGGTAAAGACATCAAGCATCTATTACAAAATAATTATATTGATTTTTTCATTTTTGAATATAGTGCTAATAGGAGAAAATTAATCAAAGACTAGAGTTGTGGAGATCAGCTCTTGAAGAAAAAGGTTTAAGAATAAGTAGGAGTAAAATAGAGTATATAGAGTACGAGTTAGATAAAGGAGAATACGAGATAGGTGAAATAAGGAGACCAGTGACAATAGGCGAGGACGTAATTGGAGAGGTGGAAAGTTTTAAGTATTTAGGATCAGTTGTGCAAAAGAGTGTTGGTATTGACGAAGATGTAAGACATAGGATTAAATGCGGGTGGATGAAGTGGAGAGAAGCGTCTTGTGTCTTATGTGATTAAAGAATTCCAATGAGGGTGAGAGGTAAATTCCATAAAACTATAGTGATACCAGCTATTATATATGGTTCAGAGTGTTGGGCGGTTGATAAGAAAGTAAAGCAGAGAATGAGTGTTACAGAGATGAGAATACTTAGATGGATGAGTGGAGTGACTTGAGAAGATTGGATAAGGAACGAACATATAAGAGGGAGTACAGTTGTAGCGTCAATCGTGTATAAGATGAGAGAATATAGACTCAGATAATTTGGTCATGTTATGAGGAGAGACGAATCGGAAGCTGTAAGAACAGTTATAGAATATTGAAGGAAGAAGAGGTAGAGGAAAACAAAAAAAGAGACGAAGAGATGTTATTGAATGCGATATGAGGACATCTGATGTAAGCGTAGATGATGTGGGAGATCGTGTCAAATGGAAGTTTAGGATAAGGGTAGTCTACCCCAAGTAGTTGGGATTAAGGCGAGGAAGAAGAAGAAGATAAAATACATTTTGTTAATTGGTAATATTTATAAAAATTATGTTAAATGTTTCATAAAAACAGTGTACTTATTTGGATATTCCAAAATAAATTTTTTTAAATTTAAAAATACAAATTTTGTATAATTAAATATATTATGTTGAGTAATGATTTTAACGCACATTTATACTTATAGTTGTATAAAATCGATACAATTAAATACATTTTATATGTTTTAAAAGAAATATTTTTTTAGTTGAGTTCGCCGAGAGTCCTGAAATATTTGCCGCAGCAGACTATTTGAAAACATCCATTTGTGTTTACTCAAAGAGTCCATTTTTAAAAGGGTGGCACTTTTTTGCAGCAAATAACTTATTAAACACAAAAGAAGATGAAAAATGTCTATACATTATTAATCACGGAGAGCATTACGATGTTGTGGTTGACACGGTAGATTATTAATAATTTATAATAATCTTTAAGAATATGTATTAATCAAAATAATAAATATACATAATAATTTATTTATATTAAGTAAATATTGTAATAGAAAAAACTATTATTAATACATTAAAACTATTATTATTAAAAGGTCATTATTGAAAACTGAAAAATAACTCTAAACAAAAAATTTTAAGCAAATCACTACTTATTTATAAATTAACAAATATCACAGAACTATGAAAATCAATTTTTCAAACGTATGGCATTTTTAAAGGACTGACACGACATTTTTGAATTTTTTTTAAAGCATGGCAGTTTTAAAAGTTTTTTAAAATGTTATGGATTTATATTATTATAATTAATATGTAATAAATAATAATATTGTCAAATTAAAAACTATTTGAACGACTTCATTACAATTAAACTCAAATTAGTATAATCTCTTTAGTTAACAAATTGAATAAAAATTTTGAAAAAAGGAATTTTATTATTAAGTATTATTTGAAATAATAAATCTATGATACACATAGTATGCTTGTTTTAATATGGAAAGCTTATTCCATTTTTTTTATGAATTAATACAAATTATTTCAGTATCCAATAGAAACTGACGTTTTAGAAGAAAATTTTAAACTGGAAGTAAATATATATAATTTTTTTAATATAAAAACTAATGAAGTTACCATTTATGTTTATTTATATATTTGTATCCAATGTTTACTGTCTCTTATAGCATCGAACAATTCTTCATCCATATTACAGCTCTTTAGTAAGTGAATAGTATTATAATATTATTAATAATATATTGTTGATTAAAATCAACTAGTACAAATACTTGGAATTGTAATATAAATTCGAACATCACATTTATTTTTCAACGACTAAGTTAAAACTGAAAAATTATTTTTCAGAGTGATGATGGAAAAATAATCGATGTAACTATATTAACTATACTTATTTTATCATATTTGTTTAATACATAATTAGCATTGCTTTAAAGTAACAGCATTAGTAAATGGATATTAGCAAACCGTCAGTTATATTTAAAAACCTCATAGGACAATTTATTCTATAAGAAAAGTGTTTCAAATTTTTTTTTACGCATATTAATATATTAAGAGAAAACTTTTGGGATACTTTCCAAATGTGATTCCATTATCGAGAACTTCAATAGTTAAAGAAATCTTAATATACTTGAAAATTTTGTTTAAGGACTTAATTAATTTAGGTTAATATATATATATACAGGGTGGCCCACCACTCACTGACAACTTAAATAACTTTTAATCCAGTTAATATTTTTAGTTGATTTTTTTTTAAATAATAGTTAGACGTTAGGTCTATAGCTATATCTCAATAATTAATTTTTTTACATTTTATTAAAAATATTAATTATTTTTAAATTTTAAATAAAATGTAAAAAAAAAATCTAAGATAGCTATTTTGTAGAGTAGAATTTAAGAAAAATTTTAGTAAAAAAATATCTTATTAATATTCAGTAGTAAATATTCTGTAGCGTTTTGAAGTTTGTAAAAATTTGAATTTTCATGTACTATTTTACGGTTATAAACATTGAAATACGTATTGAGAAAAGGACAGAAGAAAACGCTATCTTTTCATGATTACTGTGTATACATATGATGATAGTGTGTATACATTACAAACTTGGCATAAATACCTTGATAAGAAATTTGATAAGGCAATTATTACTTATCAATCTCATTCAAAAGTATATTGAAAAGATAGCGTTTTCTCTGTTCTTTTCTCAATACGTATTTCAATGTTTAATACCGTAAAATANAGACCTAACGTCTAACTATTATTTAAAAAAAAATCAACTAAAAATATTAACTGGATTAAAAGTTATTTAAGTTGTCAGTGAGTGGTGGGCCACTCTGTTTATCGGTATTGGTATTCAATTTTTGTTACAATGGGTAATTCTAGTTCTTTTTAGTTCAAGCTCTTATGATGTTAAACATATTATTAAACTTAGTGTTTATTAACTCTTGATTGATACACAAACAATTATCAATTAAAATTAATTTTTTAATCAATTTTTTTTTTCAGTCGCCTAATTACTATTCAACAGAGGTTAATATTATAAAAATTTAAATAATATATTATACTAAAAGAAACGGTAGCACAATAGTATCGCAACACAGTATAGACGTAGGATAGATGGGACAAGCATATATTATATCTGACAGTGATTAAATCACTACCATATGAAACTTCGATGCAAATTTGTAGATAGTGTTTAATTCTAAGAAATTGATGGAGTATTCAAAAGCAAAATTTACTTCTATATTTTGTTTAACTTAGACTCCATTTTCAAATAGAAGATTTATAGCACGTAAAATAACATTTTCATAAGTAAATTTGAAAACATTGAATTCTGTGAAAAAGTTTCAATTTTTAAACCCCCATACGTGTTCAATTGAAGAGTCAGATTATCAAAAAATTTATGTCAATTAAAATGGATATACCTCAGGTTTTCATAAAAAACAAGTATTTTGGTATGTTCATTTTTCAAAAAGTTAAGTTTTAAGGAAAAAATGTCAAAATCGTGTTAAAATTAATAACTACTCAGCTTCGCATCGAACCTAATAAAAAATTACTATTTTACATCCTAAAATATATTCACAATAAGACAAAGAATCAAAATTTATATTCATAAAAAATAATTATTATTTTTTTTTTTAGGATTCTATATTATCTGCATTTAAAGTAAATTTCTAGTTTATTTTAAAGTATTTCAAATTTCACAAAACTATGAAAACTTTTCAAATATATTGCATTTTTAATGGACTGACACGACATTTTTTAATTTTTTTTTAAATATAGCAGTTTTAAAAGTTTTTTAAAATGTTATGGATTTATATTATTATAATTAATATGTAATAAATATTAAAATTTTCATATTAAAAACTATTTGAACGACATCATTACAATTAAACTGAAATAATTATTATCTCTTTAGTTAACAAATTAAAAAATTTTGAAAATTTTTCTTTTAAGGAATTTTATTATTAAGTATAATTAAAAATAAAAAATCTATGATATACATTATTTAAATAAACATAGTATCTTTGTTTTAACATTGAAAGCTTTGATTATGAATTTATACAAATTATTTCAGAATCCAATGAGAATTGGCGGTTTAGGAGAAAATAATGAATATAGAGTAAATATATAAACACTTATAATATAAAAATTAGATTAAGTTACCATTTAACAAAAATTAATTTATATTTTTGTATCCAATGTTCTGTATTTCTGTATTATCTGCATTTTGTGAAAATGTATAATTTATTTTAAAGAAGTTCATTAAATAAATACTTCCATAAGAATCAATTACAGGATTATAATCATGATTAGTGTGGAAAATACCCACTCTAAAAATTTCATATAAAACTTTAGTACACTAATAATTATTTTTGCATATCAGCATTAAAAAATACGGTTGTTTGTTCTACATTAATACTTGTACAAAACATCGAGTTTTAGTATACTAAACAGATTACTACACCAACATAAAATTAAAAAAATTGACCCAATGGTCTGACCGTTACCGTCAATATGTTTAACATATATTCACAATAAGACGAAGAACCAGAAATTATATTTATATAAAATATTTAATAAATAATTTTTATATTAAAAACATGTTTTTTTTCAGGATTATCTATTAAATGCGTATAAAGTAATTCTATAATTTATTTAAAAGTATTTCATTAAACGAGTAATTCGATTGCAATAATTTACAGGATTTTAAAGACAGGTCAAAGGAATATGATTCTTTAAATTTTGTAATTCCAAAAAACCCAAACAACTGTTAAATATCTTTTTAAATTTGAATATCTATTCTAAATTTCTGATTCTATATCTTGATTATTTTATTTTATAATTTGTAATATGTTAATATTATAGTTCTGTAAACAAAATTTTAATAGGATTATCTATAATTTATCCAACTATTTATTATAATTTGTTTTTTTTCTATGCACTAAGAGTTTGATAGAAAATTTTGATACTCACATACAATTTCATTTTTAGAATAAAATGGACACTGATACAGTAAGTAAACTAAGATATAAAAAGTTCTAAATTATTTTAAAAGATAATTTTCATCCCAGATGGTACGGCACATGCGGGTTCTGCAATTCTCATCTCATCCTTAATACAACACCACCTTCTACCAAGTGTACTATTACAGACTGTCCAAGCAACAATATCTCAATTTCAATAAATCATAATTCTATAATTATTTCAGCAATATACTGTCCTCCTCGACCAAACATATCTCAGCCCCACTTAGAGCAGCTTAATTCCTCATTAGGACGCAAGTTCATCGCTGGGGGAGATTTTAATGCCAAGCACCCATTATGGGGTAGTCACGTTGAAAACCCTAGAGGGAGGCTATTTTACAATTTAACCAAACCAAACCAAACGGTTTTTCAACTATTTCACTTCCTGGTCCTACTTACTGGCCAACTCATAGGAATAGACTACCTGACTTACTTGATTTTTTTATATCATCAATTTCGGATCATATAAATCACTCTATTCATAATATATATGACCTATCATCTGATCATTCACCCGTTTTGTTAAAGATTGAAGAATTTCCAACACAATCTCCTCCTCGCCTCTCCCTTTTCAAAGGACCTGAAAATTGGAATCAATTTTCCTCAACCTTAGAAAATAGTACAAACTTAAAAATCCCTCTAAAGTCTTGCAACAATATTGACTCCGCAGCCCAACAATTAGTCAGTTCAACTCAATCAACTGTACATGAATGTTCTTATGATTCCACTCAAAATTCCAATTCAAAATTAAAATCATTTCTTTTATCTTCCAATATAATACTAATTGCTGAAAAACGTAGGACCCGCGCCCATTGGCAAAGAACTAGACTTCCCTCAGACAAGTCTACTTTCAATAATCTATCTAACTCCTTAAAAAAAATAATTCAAAAATATAAAAACAACCTCTTTGACACGAAATTCAAATTCCTCAACTTTCAGGGCGGTTCATTATGAAAAAATACTAAAAATATGCTTAAACTGAAAGATTTTTCCTGTCTTATTAAAAAAATAGATGGTTCGCTTGCCTTGTCTGATCTTGACAAATCCAATCTTTTTGGAGAACACCTTTCGAATATTTTCACACCTCACCTTGATATTATTCTTAGCAATTCTCAATTAATTAAAATAAATAATTTTTTAGATTCTCCACTACCTATGTCTCTCCCTACTAAACATGTCTCTCTAAATGAAATTGTAAATGTGATTCAAAAATTAAAGTCCAATAAATCACCTGGGCATTATTTGATAACAAATAAGATTTTAAAACATCTCCTTAAAAAAACAATTATTTTAATAACTTTCATATTTAACTCCATGTTAAGACTTTCGTATTTCCCTACCATTTGGAAACAGTCTATTATTATTCTTATTCTCAAACCGGGCGATCCCCCCAATATAGCAACCTCATATAGACCAATTAGTCTGCTTCCAGTGCTTGGTAAGCTATTTGAGGAAATCATTTTGAAAAGATTAAGACCAGTCTTAGAATCTCATAAAGTATTACCCAACGCTCAATTCGATTTCCGTTCAAATCATTCCACTATACAACAAATACACAGACTAGTCGATATAATATCATCATCCTTTGAAAATAAAGAATATTGTCCGGAAGTCTTTCTCGATGTGGCTCAGGCCTTTGATAGGGTTTGGCATCCTGGCCTACTCTATAAAATTAAATCATTCCTCCTTGCTCCCCTATACCTTCTTATTCGCTCGTACCTAGAAAACAGAAACTTTAAAGTTCGTTATGGTAATTCTTCTTCCTCTCTTTTTCCCATCCTAGCAGGAGTTCCACAAGGTAGTGACCTTTCCCCCGATTTATACAATATTTTCACTTCAGACATCCCCCAAACTCAAAACACCTCCTTGGCTACCTACGCTGATGATACAGCCATTTTATCTTCCAATAAAGACCCAATCGCAGCTTATAATGCTCTTCAACTCCACCTCGACTTTATAGATAAATGGTCCACAAATTGGAAAATTAAAATCAATGCAGACAAATCAGTAAATGTTCCTTTCACTCTTAATAAAAAAAATATGCCTGTTCTCTCCTTCCAAGGAGTTCCTATCCCTTCTTCGACTCAAGTCAAATATCTTGGTATTACACTTGATAAAAGATTAACCTGGGGTCCTCATCTCAAAACCAAAAGAAAGCTATTAAATATTAGATCCCACTTATTACGTCCTGTATTAAAATCAAAACTTCCTGTACATAACAAAATAATCATTTATAAGTCAATGTTAAGACCAATTTGGTCTTACGGAGCCCAAATATGGGGTTGTGCCAAAACATCGCAGTTTAAAACAATTGAAGTCTTCCAAGCAATTTCCCTTTGTACAATCACGTCCGCTCCTTGGTATATCTCCAATCTTACCCTACATAAAGATTTAAACATTGAGCCAGTCGATATTTTAGTTAAATTATACTACAAAAAGTTTCACTCTAAATACTTCTACATCCAAATCCATTAATTTCTAACCAACATACAGTTACAATTTCGGACAACCCTCCTCGCCTTTTAAAAAGACGCTGGTGCCGTGACCTTTTAAATTAATATTATGATGGCTAAATAACCAATTCAAGTCAAATGGGTCCCATCACTGGATAGCTTCCCTTTTTCCCGTTTTTAAGTCAAATGTGTTATATTCTATTGTTTACCTATTTGCTTATTGTATCTTTTCTTATGTACAGATTGTAAATTTTATTATTTTATAAATAAAAAAATTAGATAGCGGCTCAGCTGTCTAACACAAAAAAAAAAAAAGATTATTTTTAGTTTTTTTTTTTTGAAAAATCAAATAAGATAATAATGTTGTAATCTTTATTACTTGTAAATTTTTTTTATGTATTCTTAATTAAAAATATATGAAAATCTAAATCGATTAAAAACAAAAATTTCAAAAAATCTCAAAGGGGTTGTAAAATGCATTTATGCCTACTAAAATTATGATTAGTGTGGTAAATAACCACTCTAAAAAGTTCATCGAAAACTTTAGTACACTAATAATTATTTTTTAGCATACCAACATTCAAAAATACGGATTTTTAGTTTCACACTAATAGTTGCACTGAAACGTCGTGTTTTAGTATACTAAACAGATTAGTACAACAATATAAAATTCAATAAATAGACCCAAAGGTCTAGCCGTTACCGCCAATATGTTTAACATATATACACAATAAGACAAATAACCGGAGTTCATATTTATAAAAAATAATAATTTTTTTTTTAGGATTCTCTATTATCTGCATTTCAAGTAAATTTCTAGTTAATTTTAAAGTATTTCCTAAAATAAGTAACTCGAAAACAATCATTTACAGGATTTTAAAGGCAGGTCAAAGGTAAAGTATTCATACAATTTTGTAATTTGAAAAAACCTGTACAACTATTAAATATCTATTTCAATTTGATTATCAATTCTAAATTTCTGATTCTATATCGTGATTATTTTATTTTATTATTTGTAATATGGTTTTTATATAGTTGTTTCAATAAAATTTTAATAGTATTATCTATAATTTATCCAACTATTTACAATAATTTGTTTTTTTCTAAACTTATTTATAATGAGTCATTATTGAACACTAAAAAATGACTCTAAACAAAAAATGTTAAGCATAAAGCATGGCCATTGGTAAAATGTGAAAAAGTTGTGGATTTATATTCTTATAATAATTAATTAATAATATTCTTATATTAATATTGTCAAAGTAAAAACTATTTAAACGATTTCATTACAATTAAACTCAAATTAGTATTATCTCTTTAGTTAACAAATTAAATAAAAATTTACAATAAATTAATTTTATTTTTAAGTATTATTTAAAATAAAAAAATCTATAATATACACTATTTAAATAAACATAGTATCTTTGTTTTAATATGGAAAGTTTTTATCATGAATTTATACAAATTATTTCAGAATCCAATGGGAAGTGGCGTTTTAAGTGAAAATATTAAATATAGAGTAAATATATAAACACATAATATAAAAATTAGATTAAGTTACCATTTAACAAAAATTAATTTATATATTTGTATCCAATGTTCTGTATTTCTGTATTATCTGCATTTTGTGAAAATGTATAATTTATTTTAAAGTAGTTCATTAAATGAGTAATTTGAAAATACCCATACAACTGTTTAATATCTTTTTAAATTTGAATATCTATTCTAAATTTCTGATTCTATATCTTGATTATTTTATTTTATTATTTGTGATATGGTTATTATTATAGTTGTTTCAACAAAATTTTAATAGGATTATCTATAATTTATCCAACAATTTAGTATAATTTGATTTTTTTCTGTGCACTAAAAGTTATGAAAGAAAATTTTAAAACTCACATACAATTTTATTTTTAGAATAATGTCACTAACCAAGTAAGTAAATTAACATATGAAAAGTCCTAAATTGTTTTCTTTTAAATTAGCCATCTTATTTATACAGTCATAAGACTGTCAGTTTAATCTTCCCATTTTGAATAAATAGTTCTATATAATTTTTGTTTAAAATAGTTATATATAGTATGAAAACGATTACCATAAAAAATTTATAGTCCTATTAAATATTCGCTATACGACAGAGAACCAGATTTCATATTTACATAAAATAGTTTAAAATTAAAAATATTACTACAGTTCAGTTCAGGTATGTGGTATTGTATGAAAAATAGAAGTGATATTTCTTTTGTTAAAGTGAGGTTTAATATAAGTAATCTCTTATTTTGACGGACCATCGAATGTGTGAGTGTGTGTTTATGTTTAAAATTTTATCGTCTTGGCGTAAAATTTGTAATTTGTATTGAAATGGCATGTATCCGTTATGAGGTAATCAAGCTATTTTTAATTATGACTGTCCGGCTAGTTGTTTTACTGGGAACTTAAGGAAATTGTAGAATTTATAGAAAAATGGTTAGTAACAATAGTACAAACAATGAACACTATTTGTTTTGGACTGATTTGTCAACAATAATACCGACATTTTATCCGATTAATGAAACGACAACCATTAATAAGGTGTAGGAGTGTGTGTGTTATTGTAGCAATGTAGCGGCACAACATTAAACGATGAGTAAATTAGTTGGAGTCGCCAAACTTTGTCGTAATAGTTTGCCTTAAGCTGAAGAGATAGGGACGATTAGATCGATCTACTGAAGATTAATTTTCCTACGTTGAATTCTAATTTCTTTACAAATTAAATTAAGTAACCATTTAACTAAAATTAATTTATATTTTTGTATTCAATGTTTACTGTCTCTTTTAGCGCCGTAAAATTGTTCATCCATATAACAACTCTCTAGTAAGTGAATAGTATTATAATATTATTAATAATATATTGTTGATAAAAATCAACTGGTACAAATACTTGGAATTGTAATATAATTTCGAACATCACATTTATTTTTCAACGACTAAGTTACAAAAATTATTTTTCAGAGTGATGATGGAAAAATAATCGATGTAACTATATTAACTATACTTATTTTATCATATTTGTTTAATACATTATTAGCATTGCTTTAAAGTAACAGCATTAGTAAATGGATATTAGCAAACCGTCAGTTATATTAAAAACCTCATAGGACATACATTTTCCAATTTTTTTCTATAAGAAAAGTGTTTCAAATTTTTTTTGACACATATTAGTATATCAAAAGAAAATTTAAATAGTAAATTTATTAGACAAATGCTTAGAAACTAAAGATTATTACTACAGCAACAAATAAAAAAACGAAAAGTTTTTCACTACTGAAAGATTGGTAGAAATTGATTACCAAGGTTGTATCACAGATAAAATATATATTAACGCAGATTAATTTTTAGTAAAATAATATATAATTTTAGAAAATTTTAAATCAATCGGTATAACTTCTGGGAGACTTACCAAATGAGGTTCAATTAACGAAAACTTCAATAAATAAAGAAAACTTAATATGCCCTTGAAAATTTTAAAAGAATTTTTTTTCAAATATCGTATTTTTTTTTATTAACTTTGTCTGTTTTCACTGTGAAGACAAAATAAAGTCCGAAATTTTTTTTTTCCATAATAAAGTATATTATATTAGCTTTAATTTAAAATATATATAAAAGTGTCAGACTTTCCAGAACATTTTTAAAAGTCAAGTTTAAAAAATTATTTTCCGTGAAAAAGTTGTTATTTTAAATCCCCCCCTGTGGGCAGGTAAAGGGTCAGAATTATAAAAAAAAATATCAAGTAAAAAGTAATGACATCATGCATCTATAAAAAAAATTTATATTGATTTGGTCATTTTTAAAAAAGTTATGGCAGTTTTAAGTAAAAAAAATTTGAAAAAATGTCGATAATTAACGATTTTTAAATTTGTAATTTTTTTGGAGATCTCCCCCATTTACGGGGAACGAGGGAATTTTTTTAATTTTTGAGGGTAATGTCTTCGACTAGATACGATTTGTGATCTTTTGACGTATCATTATAAAAGAAATCGGTTCGGTGAGTGCTGAGAAAAAGTGGTAACAATCACAAAAAAAAAAACACTTCATAGTAAAACCAATACTTTCTCAGCTTCGCATCGAAGCTAAAACATTGAAATAGAACGTTTTTTTTTCTTAAAATTAAAAAATTACAACAAACATGACCTAACAAGGATTTAAAGCCGTGAGCATCGCTGCTCGAAAGTATTATTGTTGCACATAGTGCGTAGCTCTACATTATTTGCGCCCTAATAGTATCGGTATTTAATTCTTTTACAATGGGCAAAAATAGTTGTCTAGTTCTTTTTAGTACGAGCAAAGTTCTTAAGATGTTAAACATATAATAAAACTTAGTGTTTATTAAATTGATTGATATACAAATAATAATTATTATTATCAATTATTAATTTTTTTTTTTTCACTTAAATACTATAAACGGTGGTTGATATTACAATAATTAATGTAAAATATTATACCCAAAAAAGAATGTTTTTTTATCGTTCTAAAATATATTCACAATAAGACGAATAATCAGAGTTTATATTTACATAAAATACTTAATAAATAATTTTTATATATAAAACATGTTTTTTTTTACGATTCTCTATTATCTACAGACAATGTAAATGTATAATTTATTTTAATGTAGTCTATTAAACGAGAAATTCGATAAAATTCATTTACAGGATTTTAAAGATAAGTCAAACTTAGAGTATTCTCTAAATTTTGTAATTCGAAAAATTCCAATATACTCTTGTATATTTTTGTGAATTTGAATATCTATTCTAGATTTATGATTCTATATCGTGATTATTTTATTTTATTATTTGTAATATGGTTATTATTATAATTGAACAAAATTTTATTTGTATAAGCTTTAATTTATCCAACTACTATAATTTGTTTTATTTCTGTACACTAAAATTTTAATTATTTCGTAATTAGTTTTGGTTATCATATACGTCAGTATTGGTATTCAAATTAGTTGCACTGGGCCATGACTGTTTTCTAGTTCTCTTTTGTAGAAGCATAGCTCTTAAGATTTTAAACATATTAAAAGAAATAATTTTTATTAATTCTTTATTTATACACGAATAATAATTATTATTATCAATTATTATTAATTTTTTAATGAACTTTTTTTCAGTTTGATTTTCATACAAGAAAGGTTATTATTGCAATAATTAAAAATTAGTTTTTTAATATTCATTATTGAAATATTTTATTATAAAGTAATTGCTTTTTTATCGTCCTAAATTATATTCACAAGACGAATAACCAGAGTTTATATTTACGTAAAATAAATTTTTATTAGATCAGCTATTTTTTATTTCACTATTTACAATATTTGTTTTTACATATAAGTAATAGTTAAGAAAGGAAAATACTAATAATTACATATCAATTTTATGTTTAGAATCAAATGATCACTAACACAGTCAGTATATAAACGTATTAAAGTCTCAAAATATTTTTAAAAACTAAATTTAACATAATTTATTTGAAAACTTAAATAAACTAATAATTTAAATAAATTTTGCGAAAAATCATACCAATATTATGAAAATAATACTTTGATTTTTAGATTAATATTAATGTATTAGTATCTTTATTTTGTTTATAGTTTGGACAGTGGAATAATATAAAAAGTTGCGAAAATATAACAAAATTATTTCCAGTTAATCAGGAATGGCAGATGGAGAAGATCTCCCTTTTGGAAATTAATTTAAATGATACTGAAATTGATATGCAAAATATTTGCACGAAGGATAAGCTAAATTATTCAAATTTAGATTTAAACGTTATTAAAATTCTTAGTAACGTGCATTGTTTTTTTAAAGCATTATCTTTATGTATAACTGGAAGTGTGACACATTTTCGACGTATAAAATCTAAATTAATTAGTGTAATAATAATTTGATATACAACTTAGGATGATTATAATTAATTTTGATTATTTTTTAGTTTTTGAATGAATCGGAAGTTTATGATAATTTTTACAATTCATTCACGAAAATAAATCGAATAGATTATTTTTTAATCAGGGGTAATTATAATTTATAAATACAAATATAATTATTAATATAAATTATGTTTTAATTAACACTGGTAAAATTAATTTATAATTAAAAATATGATTATTTATTCCATTATTCCCAGAATAAGCTTAAATAATAAATACACGAAATTTTAATTTTGTGGAATTAAAATCCATAAAATATTAAATAATTTTTATTACAATGAAAAATGTTTTTAATACTACCTAGATTCTAACATTTAAACATTTTTAGTTTTTCCTGTCGGCGTGGCTGAGTTATATGCTGCAGCTGAAATGCTGAAGACATCTATTTATATTTATTCTAAAAATAAATGGTACTTTATAAGTAAAGATGGAATAGAGGGGAAAATAACAAATGAACAGTGCCTGTATTTAGAAAATCCAAATGAAAATCGTTTTAATGTTATTGTTCATGATTAATGTGTTGTAATATACTCGTCAAGATCTCTTACTTAACCTTTTCGTTTAAGATTCTTTAATATGTTTAAGAATATGTCTTAATAACATTTCTTTAATACATTATAATTACATTCTAAAAAGAACATAATACTTTACAAACAAAAAATTTTAATAAACAATTAAGATAAATAATCAAAAAACGCATATTGTAATATATACGATTCAATTATAAATAAATTAATAGTCACTTTAAAAATGACTCTTTGACAGAGGAAATCTATGAATTTTATTTGTCATATCTTTTATTCTAATCTTAATAATTAAATGCATAGTGTCAACTATAATCTTAAGTGTAAAAAACTATATTTATGTTAAATAAATTGTCAAAATGATTTGTATACAATTCATTTGTAATAATATCTATATATTATGATTCCTTATAAGGGCATCATTTCAGTTTTAGCTTCAATGCGAAGCTCAGAACGTATTAATTTTACCACGATGTGTTTTTTTTTTTTGTGTCTGTTGCCACTTATTTTCAGCTCTCACCGAGCCAATTTTTTTCAATGATACGTCAAAAGATCACAAATCGCATCTAGTCGAAGATATTACCCTAAAAAATTCAACAAATTTTTCTCGTTCCCCGTAAATGAAAATTACAATTTTTAAAATCAATTAATTTCGTCATTTTTTCACCAACTTCCATAACTTTTTCAAAAATGAATAAATCAACATAAATTTTTTTTTCTATTGATATCTTAGATATTTTTCTTTTATTTAATATCATTGTTTTTAAAAATCTAACACTTAACCAGCTCACAGAGGGTATTTAAAATAACAACTTTTTTACGAAAATTAACTTTTGAAATTGTTCCAGAAATACTGTGTCCTTTAAACATATGTCAAATTAAAGCTTACCATAAATACTATAAGTTCAAAAAAAAAATTTGTCCTGACACTTTTTCTTCTATAGGAAAATAGCCGTCCAATTTAACGAATTTTATTTTTATGTAAAAATCACTGTTTAAAATAAAATATTTTAATACTTAAATAACGATAACATTACATTTTATAGACCTCAGATTCAGATTTAGTGACCTCAAAAACATATAGTAAATATGGTCAGATTCCCGAACTTAAAAATTGGTTTTTTTGTGTGGTTGTGTAATCCATGCAAAATTTCAATTAAAAATACTATTTTTTTAAATTATGTATCCTTTAAAATTTATTTTTATGACAGTTTATAATTTAAAAATTATAAACACTATTTTAGCTCAAGTCGCATGTTTAGAACTAATATCTTTAAAAAACGGTAGCACAGTGGGGTAATGGCATAGTGGGAAAAGTATAGATGATATCTAACAGTAATTATGATCACTATTATAAGAAACGCTTCAATGCAAGAAATTAGTGAATTATCCGAAAGAAAAATTAACTCATATTTTTTGTTCTACTTCGACTGCCATTTGCACATAGAAAATAGGTCATCGGTACACATTTTTTTTTTTTTTGAACTTTTAATACAAAAAATAAGCTTTATTTTAACATATATTAAAAAGACGCAGTATTTATGGGTCATTTTTAAAAGTTAAGTTGAAAAAGTCTACTTTTTATACAAAGTTTTAAAAAAGTCAAAAAAACTTTTCTTAATTTTAAAGAGGCAAAATAATCAAAATAAGTATAAATTTATATTTAATGTAAGTTAAATTCATGTAAATTTTATATTTATTGGTCAACTCTTTTTTATAGCAAGCTCGTATAAGATAAACAAACAAAAATAAAATTTGAACACAAAAATAGTATGTTTTTTAATTGCGGAAGCCATTTGCACGTAGAAAATAAGTCGGGACAAATATTTTTTTTTAATTTATAATACGTAACATGAGCTTCAATTTGACATATGTTTAAAGGACCCAGTATTTCCTGAACATTATTCAAAAGTTAAATTGAAAAAGTTGTATTTTATAAAAAAAAGGGTTCTATTTTAAATCCCCTCTTGAAAACAGGTAAAAGGTCAAAATATCATAAAATTTATATGAAATTAAAGGGAAATGTCTAAGGTTTTAATATAAAAAAAAAAAATTATTTTAAATTGTTATTTTTTAATAAATTATGTTTTAAAAGTTTTAGAAAAAACGGAAAAAAATCTTAAAATTTATCGATTTAAAAATCGTAAATTTTTGGGGGGGATTTTCACAATAATTAATAATATATATATACTAATAACTTTTATAATTACTAGTTATTTAAAAACCTTAGGATAAAGCTAAGGATATATAAGGAAAATAGTTCTGAATATTTCAATTTTATCATCTATTTAAACACAAAGAGTTACATATAAAATATTAATATTTCTTTTGAAATGATTTATTATAATAAAAGTAAACACAAAAAAATTGTTTTTAAATTATTACAGTTAAATTATTATTATTTTGAATTTTAATATGTTAAGAACGATCAGTGCAAAATATCTATATTAACCAATTTTTTTGGTCTTTTAAAGTTGATTTTTTAAAGTTTATAATAAAAAAAAGTTAAATTTTCTATCATAACTTTTAGCTCAATTTCATGTCTGAAATTTACATTATTAAATACAAATATTTTATGAGAATAAAAAATAGTATCGTTAAGATTAATATGTCAATATGTAATGTATAATTACTATAGACTGTAAATTTTTCTGAACAGCTTAAATCTTTTTTTTGCAATTGAATCATAGTTCTCATTTCTAAGTAATTTTTGGAGTTTAAAAAGAATCTACAATTGATATATTCAGAACTTAATTAATTTTAATGATTTACATTAACTAAAAAAACCAATCAAAATGTTAAATGTTAAAAAATCTACTAAATTGAGTATGGTATAAAATTTGATTATAATTTAACTTTTTGTTAAATTCTGGTGAAACTAAAAATAATTTTTTTTTAGATTTATATAGCAACATGTAACCAAAATTTTTGGAATAGACTGTTAGTAAAACACACAAATAAAGTTAAAAATTAATATATTCCAAAATAAAATTATTTAATTTTGTAGTTGAAACCTATTTCAAATTTATAAAAAAAAATATACTAAATGATAGGTAAATATATCATCAAAAATTTTTATTTGATTTGGTCATTTTTAAAAAAGTTATGACAGTATTAAGTAAAAAAAAATTGATAAAATCTCATAATTAACGATTTTGAAATTTGTATATTCTTTTGGTGATTTCTTCCATTTACGAGGAACGAAGGACATTTTTTAAATTTTTGAAGATAAGGCTTCGATTATTTACGATTTGTGATCTTTTAACAGATTGTTGAAAGAAATCGACAGGTAAGAGCTGAGAAAAAGAAGTAATAGACTCAAAATAAAAAATAATTTTAAAAAATCACATTACAGTAAAATTAATTAATTAATATCTCAGTTTCGTATCGAAGCTAAAACATATCTACACGTTCGTTATAAACTGACAAATCGTCCAAATACTAACATTATATTATAATGACGTATAATTTTTAAATGTATCACTGTAATAAAATATTTAGCCCACTAATTTTAAAATTTATCATTCATGAATAATTTTACTAATAATTTAAAAAATCTAATGGTTTTTGAAATTTAATAATAAAATGTCTAAATAAAATAAATGTCTATTTGAATTTTAGTCTACTATTTTTAAGTTGGTTAGATGAATGAGGGAGAGACAAGAAAAGATAGGATAAAGAACTAACAAATAAAAAGTAGTACAGGATATGGTCTTGTTATTACGAGCGAGAAATTGGAAGCTGTAAGAGCAGTTAGAGAAATGAATGTTGAAGGAAGAAGAAGTAAAAGAAGACCATGGAAAATACATGGAGGTATGTTAATGAATACGGTATGAGGACGCCTGATGTGAGCGTAGAAGAAATGGAAGATCGCGTCAAGTGGAAGTTTAGGATAAGAGTGGCTGATCCCAACTAGTTGGGATTAAAACGAGAAAAATGAAGAAAATTACGAATACGAATACGCTATATAAACTTTACTATACAGATTTATCCAATAGAATAATCCATATAAATCCTTATATACAGAGTGATTCAATAGAATAATCCATATTAATCTTAGTTTACAGAGTGATTCAAACAAATAAGCTGTATAAGGTAATTGACATAGTCATTTCAGGCTGGCGAGTACACAAGAATAGATATTATTACTAAAACTAATTAATTCTAATCGCTATATTTCACTTCTTCACTTTTTTCGGCACATTTAAGACTGTCCATAAGCGAAAAGTACAATAATTTTTGAGAATCATGTGTAGAGCGATGCGATGTTTTCCTGTTGTATCCATATTAAACGTTACTTCTTTATAGCATGATATGTTTTGATCATCTCCAATGACATCTTTCTAAAATACACACCATAATTGAATTTAATAAAAGTCCCT
The DNA here is from genome assembly GCF_025091365.1 of Daktulosphaira vitifoliae. Taxonomy (NCBI): domain Eukaryota; kingdom Metazoa; phylum Arthropoda; class Insecta; order Hemiptera; family Phylloxeridae; genus Daktulosphaira; species Daktulosphaira vitifoliae. The sequence continues at coordinate 57,980,044 of NW_026099572.1, forward strand.
TACTTTTTAAATTATTTTTTCATACTAATTCAAAATCAAAAGTTTGGTAATTTTGAGTATCAACTATAAAACCACGCTTAGCCATATAGGAAAATTTTTCTACTTATCTAATATTTTGATTTTGATTGCCTTCGATAACAAATGTAGATGTCATGCATTAATCTGACTCTGTCTTTGCATCATTTTCATAGGAACAAATGTATCCTTCCAGTTTTTTTTTATTTCGTCAATGCAATTTTAAATCACATCTGAATTTATTTTAGTAGTTTCCGAGGCGTATTTTGTATCTTCGGAAGTAGTTTTAATTTTATCCGATGCACTTAACAAAATCTCTGTAGTATTTTTTTATTGAAGACTTATCTTCTTCTATTAACGAACATTTTGAAGACCTTAAAAAATTTAATTAGACAGCTATAGACTTACATAACTATTACAATTTCAATTGAAAAAATTTTGTCGCTAAAGTCATATGGCATCATTTTTTCAGTCAAAAAAAATTTTTTTTTACCATTTTTAAATTTTAAAATATGCCCTTCCAACGGGCAAAACATTGCAGTCTCATTCTTTTCCATTAAATTTGTTTCCTCAATTACAGATGCTATATCAATAAAGGGAGCTATTGAATTTATGACTTTAATTTTTTCATCCATTACAAATGTGTAACACGAGCAAGATCCTGACACGGTCTTTCTACCATTTTTATAGGACTTTATAGAATTCTCTAAATCTTTTTTAAATTGATAAGTTGAATTTTGAACAACTTCTAAAGTCGCTTTAAGAGCTTTTGAATCGTTGTTTGTTTCTACTAAGCATTTTTTAATTTCTTTCAAATCATTTTTTAATTTTCTGAAGCACTTTTAATTGCTTTCGAAGTTCTTAATAAAACTTCTAGAGTATTTTTTTCTGAGAACGTGTTCTTTTCTCTAAATTACAATTAAATTTTATTAATAAAAATAAATTAATTAATTCTAAATTAAAATTTTGAAACCCCTAAAAAAATTGAACTAGTTAACGATTAAAAATTATTAAATTAAAATTATAAAATGATAAAATTATTACAATATAATTCAATAGACACGAGTCAAAAAAATAAAGTATAAATAATAATAAAATATTCTACCTCCGTTTAGGGGGACAATGGTGAAAAATTCAAAATAAGTGTAAATGCAAATTAGATTCAAATGACTTATTTGAAAATCGGAAATCTCATTACCATATCCTCTCTCTGTATTTTAAATATGGCTTACCTAGTGTACCTTTCTTTTTATTAAAGAATTTCATAAATTTTCGTAAATTCTTATAAAATATATTCTTCAATTTTATTTTCTTCATAAAATATTAATTGTAAGACTTGTTAAATAAAATATACCAATTTAAAAAATGAATATTGATGTCTGTGCATTATAATACATTTATTTATAAACAACAATGGAAATCTAAAAGTATCTATGGTAATTACTTATTATTAAAAAATACTGTCTACATAGGCTGTGATTTATAATAACATATCTCAACGCTAAACCCTTACAATTTCAGTTTATTCAATTAATGTAACATTTTTTAGATTATCTCTTACAAAAAAAACTTAATCATTTTATATACAATTTTGAATTTAAATATCTTAAAGGCATTAGAATTAATAATATAGGACAAACAATATTTCTAAAATTTTCGAGAATGGACTTTTAAAAAATCGATTCGGACTATTCGATTTTATCGTTGAATTGATTAGTTTTTTAATAAAAAATAAAATAAATTTTACTACTCGACATTTATGAAACGTGTTGCCATTCAAAGGAGAAGGCAGCCTTCAATTGATCCGATATGAACAACCCTGTTTCCGCCAAATTGGCTTTATCACTGCGTTCGTTTTGTTTGCTCTGTAATTCTGTTCATGGCTGTTTAACTCTTAAACAATTAAATTAAGCTATTACTAATTATAATCCCTCAGGGGTGTATCAAGCAATTAAATAATAAATAACCAAATATATTAGAAATTCTTCAATGAGTATCTTAAATTTAAGGGGTAGCGGGGGGCCCTTAAATATTAATGATCAGCGAAGCGGCATAAACAAGACATTTAAACTGAACTAAAATAAATAATAAACAACATTAAAAAATAATTCAAAACTTAGCTAAATAGATGAAGTTGTTGATAGTGATGAATGGACTGTATGACATCATGAATATCAAAAGATACTTTTGGTAAAACAAGGATAAGTTACGCACTATTTTAACTATATAACTGGCTAGTATTTATAAAGATATATAAAAAAGAAAAAGTGAGATAAGTATTAATTACCTTCATTTTTTTCAACAGTTATTTGTTTCTGCAGCAAATTCTTTATTGAAACATAATGAATAACGGGACTTACACGTTTAGTACATGTAGTAATACTACATAAAATAACTTTGAAGAGACAAAATAATCAAAATAAGAATAAAATTATACTTGAAGGTAAGTTAGATTTCTGTAAATTTTATATTTATTGGCTGACTCATTACATGTCCAAATTTTATAAAGTATTTTTAAATAAACAAAAAAAACGGTAGCACAGTGGAGTCAAGGCACAGTGTGGAATTGTAATAGTCGGAACAAGTATAAATGATATCTGTCAGTGATTATAATCACTATCATAAAAACGTTTCAATGCAAATCTGTAGATAGTTTTTAATTATAATAGTTTCTGATCAAATATCAATTTAAAACACCCAGCATAGGAGGGTCGCGGCACAGTGTTGGCGTGGCATAGTTAGATCAAGTGTAATGATATCTGACAGTGATTAAAATCACTATAAAAAAAAACGCTTTAATGCAAATCTTTAGATAGTGTTTAATTTTAAAAAATTGTTGGATTATTCCTAAAACTACATATTCCTTATAAATATCCTGGTTAAAATAAAGTATGTCAAATGAAAGAGGGATATAAATATTATTTCTCATAAAAAAATTGTATTGATCCATACACTTTTCAATAAGTTATAGCATTATAAAGTTAAAAATGTAAAATATAAAATCGAGAATTTTTACACAAAAATAGAATTTGGTAACGGTTTTTTACAGTGAAGACAAAATAAAGTCCGAAATTATTTTACAAAAATCGTAATTTTTTATTAACTTTGATGTCTATTTTCACCACAAAGACAAGTCCAGAGGTCAATTTTTTTTTCCATAATAAAATATATCACATTACCTTTAATTTAAGATATATATAAAAATGTCAGACTTTCCGGAAAAAGTAAATTTTTTGTGAAAAAGTTGTCATTTTGAATCCTCCCCCGTGGGCAGGTAAAGGGTCAGAATTATAAAAAAAAATACCAAGTAAAAAGTAATGACATCATGCATCTATAAAAAAAATTTATATTGATTTGGTCATTTTTAAAAAAGTTATGGCAGTTTTAAGTAAAAAAAATTTGAAAAAATGTCGATAATTAACGATTTTTAAATTTGTAATTTTTTTGGAGATCTCCCCCATTTACGGGGAACGAGGGAATTTTTTTAATTTTTGAGGGTAATGTCTTCGACTAGATACGATTTGTGATCTTTTGACGTATCATTATAAAAGAAATCGGTTCGGCGAGTGTTGAGAAAAAGTGGTAAAAGACACAAAAAAAAACACATCATAGTAAAACCAATACCTTCTCAGCTTCGCATCGAAGCTAAAATGGTATTGTTAAGATTAATATACTCAGGAAATTTTATAATTACTATTTACTGAAATGAACTCCTAATTTCTTATTTATAACATGAATTTATTACCATAAATTTTAGCTCAACTTGCAAGTTTCATATTGACATAATTAAATAGAAATAAATGGTATTGTTAAAATTAATATGCACCCAAGACATTTTATAATTACTATTTACAGTAAATTTATTAGTAAAGCTCGTTTTTTTTTTGCATTTTTATCGTAATAGATCACTTACATAGAAATCATAGTAATCATTTCTAATTAATTTTTGGTGTTTAAAAAGATTCTACAATTGAAATATGCAGAACTTAATTAATTTAAATGATTTACTATAACTAAAGAAATTAATCAAAAAAAGTTGTTAAAAAGATCTACTCAATTGAGCGAATTATAAATTTTGATTATAATTGTAAAAAATAAAACTAAAAATTATTTATTATTAGATTTGTGATTTATATAGCAACGTGTTATCAAACAATTTGGAATATTGTAGACTGTTAATAACACAATAGAGTATAAAAATTAATAAATTACAAAGTATAATTACTTACTTTTGCAGTTGAATACTTTTATCATATCAAATCTAATTCGACTATAAATACATTAAAATTATTAGAAATGAATCATTTTAATTGTTTGTATGGATAAAACTGTTTAAGATACTTTGTATTTTATTAAGGGATTTTTTTCAATGTTTGATGGTAATATCTTCAACTAAATACGAATCGTAATCATTTGACATATCGTTGAAAAAAGTAGGTTAATTGAGGATTGGAACAATAAATTGCAGCCACAAAAAAAAAAAAATAGTAAAATAATATTAACATGAATAAGAAATTTCTTCTCATGAGGGGAGACTACAGTGATGGGATACTTAATATTTATTGAAGTCGATAAAAGTAGAAAGTTCTACTTTTTATACGTATGTTTCAAGATTTGAAAGCCTCCTATATATAGGAAAATTGTCCAATTTTAATAAAAAATATGTCAAATGAAAGAGGTTTATATTTATTTATTTGGTGTAAACGCCCAGGTGGGCTCAAGTACAGTGACAATAAATATATAATAAACATTGTTGAAATAAGATACAAGTATGTTACAATAATAGTATTAATTAAGTTGCAAGCGGGCTTTTATATTAGTAATTCGGCCTGTAACAACAACGTGGTTTGCCACTTGCATAACGACTAGCTAGAATAGCAAGGGTCGCCACCACCTAGGCGAGGTGTCACACCTATCAGATATGATTACCGGACCATAGGTGGAATTTAATTTTAAGTTGATTAAAAGTATAATCTAAGTTAATATGTCGTTATATGTATAAATTACTATAATGCCTTGTGGTTTATAGAACACAATTAAGACAATCAAAGTTGTATGTGGTTGATATGTATAACATACCGTAGCCCGTATCTAGATTAAGGAATAGGAATGAAATACACGCGAGTAATTAAGTTACTCGCGCAATAAAATAAATATTACAGTTGAAATTAATAAGGAAATTTAATTTAATTGTTAAAAAAAGAAAATTAAGTTAAACATGGACAAAAATGCGAATGCATCAAAAACCATGTCTACAAATAAAGGCAATACAAATAAAATAAAATATTTAAACAAATAATATTACAAACATCACGGACGGTATTGGAACACATCCGTTAATGTTAACAGGAAATTAATGAAGAACACCAGGAGCGGTCTGGACACTCGCTCCTTAGCGTTGGCTAGAAGAAAAGGGAAACACGTGCTCTCCACACATAAACAAAATTAAGTTAATTTAAAATAAAATAAAATGAAGTGAAATAATTAATAAAATATAGCTCATTACATAAATATAATATAAAAAAAAAAAACGATACCCGGTCTCCGAAGAGACCCATCCGATGGTCTGGATGCTTCGCCGAAAAGACCTGGCCGTTCGCCGTTGGCGGTTCTACTCCATCATTGAAAAATATGTCAATAAAACAACAAATGTGTGCACCCTAGCACGGTCAATGACAGAAGAAAGAATAGAGAAGAGTCAACACCGATCTAACGGCAATTTCAAAACGATAACGGCCAGTCTTTTTGGAAGGGATCAATACTGTTAAACAATTCGATTTTAATTATATTTCTCTTTTTATCGCCTAATCTATCAGTCAGCGGTAAAATAATGAGTGGTTGACACCGCTGTGTCAGAAAAAGGTTTTTTCGCGCGATAAAATAAATAAGTAGACATAACAAAAAAATCATAAACGGTCCACCTTTGAATTTGTGACGTTACAAAATACATAATATAAAAATAAATTTACCAAAAAAGAAAGGTGATTTAATGATATGCATCAGGCTACTAAAATCAGTGTTTAAATACAAATCATTCATAATAAACAAATCAAATTTTAATTTATTGCACTCTCTAGCTATTCGATCAACAGGGTTATTAAAACCGTAAGATGTTTGACGAAAAGGGATTTCAAATGTGGGACAAGAACGTGAATGAAATTTAGGAACATGAAAATTTATGGATTGTAATAGTTCTAGACAAGATATAACACAATTTACTAATTTAGAAAGAAAGCAGACGTCTGTATATTTTCGCCTATTAACAAGGGAATCTAAGTAAAGGGAAGCCTGTATAGAATTAAGTGTTAATGACACGGAAGGGTTATTAATAGAATTCATACGTCTGTTATATGCGACTAAACGTAAAAATCTTCTTTGTACACGCTCAAGCAATTCTATCAATCCGATTTGTGAAATATTCCAAATAATTGAGTAATATTCCACCGTAGGTCTAACTAAAGAAGTATACAACGTTTTTAGACACTGTTCGTTCTTGAACTTTTTGGTAATCCTAATTAAGAACCCTAGAGTTTTTAGGAACTTCACACAGGTATGATCAATGTGTAGCTGAAATGATAAGTTGGTTTTAAAAACTACCTCAAGATCACTAATGGTACTAATATCCTCAATTTGATTATCAAAGAGATGATAGTCATTAATTAATTTCGTTATTGAACGGGAAAAAGACATTTTGAAACATTTTAAGATATTTAGTTTTAACCCATTTGAGTGGCACCAATCACAAAATCTGTTTAGATCTTCTTGAATTTTATACTGATCAATAATTGTTATATCATTTGCACAAATTTTGAGATCATCAGCAAATAGTTGGTACTTAAAGTATTTAATCTAATTAGAAAAGAAAAAATTGTGTTGATACATGTCAAAACTTAGTAGATTTCCTTAAACAAATACAATTTAGGTGTAATGACACTACAATAGATAAAATGGACTGGAAGTGGACAAATTAAAATTGCCAACTACGTTATATACTGCAATGGTTTAGATGATACACATCAGTTTGGTACAGAATTCGTTGTACACAAAGACTTCTCATTCTGTGTTAAAGAATTTAACCCAATATTTAAACGTTTATGTACTATAAGGTTAAATACAAAGCCCATGAATATATACATTATTAACGTTCACGTACCCACTGAAAACACAGTTGAAACAGATACGGATGACATTTACAACGAGCTATCAAGAATCTATGATGATGCACCTAGAAACGTGGTCAAAATTGTAGTGGGAGATTGCAATGCCAAAATAGGAAGAGAGATCCCCTTCATGCCAACAATAGAAACACAGAGTGCACATGAGATAAGCAATAACAACAGACAAAGACTTATAATTTTAGCTACATCCAGGGGAATGATGATCAGTAGCACAACATTTTCACATAAAAATATTTATAAATATACTGTGAAGTCCCCGATGGACGAACAGTAAATCAAATTGATCACGTGCTTGTTGACACTAGATTCAGATCTAGCATAGAAGATGTGAGAAGTTACTAGGGGGCAGACTGCGACACGAATCATTTTTTGGTCATCTCAAGGATCAAACTTAAACTAAAAAAAAGGGGTACGAATATAAGGAAAGTACAAATATTCAACTTAGATAATATCAAAGCAAAGAAGGCAAGGAAAAATACGTGCAGGAAGTAAAAATAGAATTATCGGCAAGACAAGGAAATTATGACCTAAGTAAATAATATACAATCATGCTTGAATTTGGTTTCCCAAGAAAACTTAATTTGCTCACAAAAATGTGGATGAGTGGCACGAAGTATCAGGTGAGAGTTGACCAAACCCTATCTGAAGAATTTGAAGTCATAACTGATCTGAAACAATAATACGTAGTGTTCAAAATAAGAACTTAGGGACTAATATTGATCCACACGAATTGATGTACTAGGCTTTGCAGATGATCATAATTTCATAGGAGATAGCAAGGAAACAGAATACAAAATACATGCACACTTATAGAGAAGGCTGAATCGGTCGTCTTAAAAATAAATCAAGAAAAAACCAAAGTGATGGAGTTACTACCAAATGATGACAAAATATATAAATTGGGAATTATGTCTTCGAAAAAATCAAAAAATTTAAATATCTAGGATTGACTATCACTAACAACAATGACTGGAGTCTCGAATTTACATACATAAAGCGGAGGAGACATATTTCGCTCTTCATAAATATCTCAAGTCAAAGCTTTTCTCTTGAGGGACTAGGATTAGGTTATATATGACCATAATAAATCCCTCGGTAATTTATGACTGCGATTAACAGATGGAGCAGAAGGAACAATGCAAAGCTAAGAGATTTTATAATTTAAATAACAAAATAAGGTGAGAACCTGATGCTGTAGTTCTATCGGGGTCGTATGGTTCGAAGGTTTAGAACGACAAAGTCAAGTAGATATAAAAATAATAAACGCAGTACCTCTAATTGAGGTGTAATAGACTTTTGTCTGGTTAGTTTTTAATGTCCTACCTAAGAGGCAACGAAACGGAGGAGCCAGTTCACGAATACCATATAACGTGATTATGTATAATATTTTAACCAACCAGTTAAAATTAGCACTTTAAGATATTAACTTAATAAATGATCTATTGCTTTGTCATCCTTTGCTCAAACTTATTAGCTCCAAATAATTGGGATAACATAAATTTACTTACTTCTTTTTTTTTTGCGAATTGCTGTGAGATGATTCGATAAATATTTCGATATGTATATATATATATATATATATACTTAGAGATATTGGATTTGTACTTCGTCACAAAATAGAAAATTAAAACAAATTTTTTTCGTATGTATGTAAGCAAGACACATAAAAAGATAGCCGACAACAACACGGGGTCGTGGCTAACAACTGTTTTTTTATTAAAGCAAACTCGAACTCGAACTCTCGTCGATGTCGTCGCTCTCCTTCCTAGTCTGAAAAGATTTCAGTGCTTTTTATAGTAAATAATAGTACCCCCAATCCAAGGATATTGTTGACAGCGCTTTTAGTGATCTTTTTAATTTATTGTATATAATTATACATTACATTATTATTATATTGAGATAGCATATTTAACAATGGATAAATTGACATATATATAAATAGTAAGAAATTGTGTTGAACAGTGTACATGTTATGACAGATAAGTTATTTGTTTGATTACAAGTAATATAAAATACAAATTATAAATTTTTCATTAATAATTATTAAATACATTATATATTCTTAAAGAATTGTAAAGCCAAAGAAGAAGTTGATACATATATTTTTCGAAAAGTTATAGCAATTTAAAGTTGAAAATTTAAAATCGAAAATTTTAACACAAAAATAGCATTTTTTTAATCACGGCAGCCGTTTATACATAGAAGATAAGTCGTCGGGACAAATTTCTTTTTTAAATTTATAGTACGTAACATAAGCTTTAATTTGACATATATTTAAAAGATGTAGTATTTCCTAAAAATTGTTAATATTTGAAGTTGAATTTTGTAAAAAGTTGCAATTTAAAATCCTCTCTTGTATGTAGGTAAAGGGTTAGATTTTCAAAAAAAAGATATCGAATAAAAAGAAAATATCTAAGGTTTCAATAAAAAAAAAACCTAGCACAGGGGGGTCGTGGCACAGTGGTGACGTGGCATAGTTGGATCAAGTATAATAATATCTGACAGTGATTAAAATCACTATCAAAAATAAACGCTTCAATGCAAATCTTTAGATAGTGTTTAATTTTAAAAAAATTGGTGTTTTATTCCAAAAGCTACTTGATTTGCTAGTTCCTTATTAATATCCTGATTAAGATAAAGTATGTCGAATGAAAAAAAGATTATTAAAAAATACTATTTCCCATAAAAAAATTATATTGATTTTATAAAGTTAAAAATGTAAAAAATAAAATTGAGAATTTTCACACAAAAATAGCATTCGGTAGCCGTTTTCACCATGAAGACAAGTCCAGAGGTCAAATTTTTTTTTTTCAAATAAAAGTACATTACTTTAGCTTTAATTTAATATATATATAAAAGTGTCAGACTTTCCGGAACACTTTCAAAATTTAAGTTGAAAAAGTCAATTTTTTGTGAAAAAGTTGTCATTTTGAATCCCCCCCTGTAGGCAGGAAATAAGTCACATTTATAAAAAAAATATACCAAATGATAGGTAACGACATCATGCATCTACAAAAAAAAGAATTATATTGATCCATACATCTTTCAAAAAGTTATAGCATTATAAAGTTAAAAATGTAAAAATAAAATCGAGAATTTTCACACAATAATAGCATTCGGTAGCCATTTTCACCGTGAAGATAAAATAAAGTCCGAAATTTTTTTTTTTCATAAAAAAGTATATTACATTAGCTTTAATTTAAGATATATATAAGTGTCAGACCTTCCAGAACACTTTCAAAAGTTAAGTTAAAAAATTTTAAATCCCCCCCTGTGGGCAGGTTAAGTGTCAGATATAAAAAAAAAATATACCAAATGATAGGTGATGACATCATGCATCTATAAAAAAAAGAATTATATTGATATGTTTATTTCTAAAAGAGTTACGGCAGTTTTTAGTAAAAAAAATTGAAAAAATATCGAAAATTAGCGATTTTTAAATTTGTAATTTTTTTGGAGGTTTCCCCCATTTACGGGGAACGAGGGAATTTTTTTCAATTTTTAAGGGTAATGTCTTCGACTAGATACGATTTGTGATCTTTTGACGTATCATTGAAAGAAATCGGTTCGGTGAGAGCTGAGAAAAAGTGGTAACAGACACAAAAAAAAAAAAAAAACACATCTTAGTAAAACCAATACCTTCTCAGCTTCGCATCGAAGCTAAAAAACACATCATAGTAAAACCAATACATTCTCAGCTTCGCATCGAAGCTAAAACACATCGTGGTAAATTTAATGCCTTATTAGCTTTGCATTGAAACTAATAGTAAATTTTAGATTGGTATATGATCAGAAACTTATATAATTACAATTAAAAGTAAATTTATAAGGAAAACTAAAAATTTTGTTAGAAAAGTATAGTTTAATCTCTGATGAAATTCCTCGTAGACCAGTAAATTTATATATAAGTAACAAGTAATTTTTTATAAAAGTATCAAGCCCCTCAATTTGTATACATGTTTGCCATAAAATAATAACTAATTACAAAATTTTACAATTCCTCTGTATAAATTACAATACTATATTTAAATACTTAAATAAATATTTATTTATATATTACACTTATAAATCATAGAACTTTTTATCAAGATATAAATAAAGAAATCTATAGATTTGCATCATAGCGTTTCTTATGATAATAATTTTAATGGCTGTCAGAAATGTCTGTACATTATTAATTATGTAGAACCTTTCAATAATGTGGTTAACATGGTATATAAATAATTATATATGTATAAACACTTTTAATATTAAAATTAAACTAATCTTTCTTTTATGTTCATTTAATTAAATTAATTTATATATTTGGATACAATGTTTACTGTCTCTTATAGCATCGTCTTCCATATTATAGTTTTCATGTAAGTGAATAGTACTATAATATTGTAATATATTGTTGATAAAAATCAACTGGTTAAAAATATTTATAATTTTTATATAAAATTTTTAACGCCTAAATTAAATAAAAATTATTTTTTAAAATGATGATGGAACAATAATCGGTGTAATTAAATTTACTATACTTATTTAATCGTATACGCTTAAAACATCATTTGCATTGCTTTAAAGTAACAGTATTAGTATATGGATATTAGCATACCGTTGGTTACATTACAAAAACTTATAAATCATAGTTTTAACAATTTTTTCTATAAGAAAAGTGTTTCAAATTTTTTTGACGCATATTTATATATCAAAATTGATAATTGAAGACTAGCAAATCGTTAATTCTCTACAAAACCTTAAAACTCTTATTTTTATAATATTTTTTAGAAAAGTGTTCATAATACTTTTTTACAAATAATATTTCTAGAAAAAAATTTCATAGTAAATTTATTATGCTAATAATGAGAAACCTAATCTAATTTCAATAACAACAAACACAAAACAAAAGTGGTTCGCTTTTGTAAAATTAGTAATATCTAGGTCTTTTTTTTCTTTCGTTTTTGTGTAACAAATTATAGCTAAAGTTCTAATTTTATACGTTTATAAGTACATGTTATGTTTTTCCAAACAATAAAAAAAAATCTTTTATATTGTTTATATTATCGGTAGACAAGTTTTAAAGATATGATTTAGCTAATCAGTATTATGTTTTTCGAATGCCTACTTGCATGTGATCATACACACATATATATATATATATTCCCAAAGAATAAAAATTAGTTGATTTAGCTAGTTCTAATTTTCACTAGAGTTATTTATCGTATAAATTTTTTTAAATATGACACATCAATTTGAAAATTTTAGTAAGCATNAATTTTTTTAAATATGACACATCAATTTGAAAATTTTAGTAAGCATATAAGTATACTTATGAAGGAAAGGTTCCCAATATTATAAGAATAATATTGTTCTTTCGATAGTAATATTAGAATTACATAAATTCTAAAATTAAATTTTTTTTAGATATTGATGTGTCTGAGTTATATACTGTAGCTGAAATGTTGGATACAAAAAATGATTCTTTATAAATAAAAATAAAAAAACGGAAAATGAAGAATGAACAGCATTAATATTTAGAAAATCCTTACAGGAATTTTTTAATATTATTATTTATAGTCAATGTCAATATTGATGTAAATATTTTTATGAAATATAGTCTTTATTTAGTTCTTGATATATTTTTAATTTTTCTGTTAGTGGCGTTACCTTGTTGTCAGTATAAAAAACTAGTTGTTTTAATGTTTACTTTTAGATCACGCTATTTTTATTAAAACTTGAACTTTAAAATATTTTCAAATCGTTGGACAAAATTATATTAAAACATTTTGTTAAAATAAATAATATAATTACTTTCTTAAATATTATATTATGGTCAGGCCCGTCGCAAGATATTTTCCGCCCTAAAGCGAAAATATCTAATGCCGCCCTTAAAGGGGGTGGTTGGGTAATACAATTGGCTACGCCACTTTACTGTTACCATCAAAGTGATTGGGGGATAAATTTCAGTTATTTTTGGCGTACGATATTTATGGACAGCCCATAAAATACTTATTTAAACAAGTAGGTGCATGAGTTATATTGAAATGACAAAATGTTTATAAATGTGTTGATTAAAAATATTTTAATTTGACAAAAGTCAAACCCATAAATATATATTTTATATACCTTTAAGAAAAAAAAATAATATACAAGTGTTCTTCATACATAATGTGTTTTATATAAATAAAAAATCAAACTTGGAAATAAACATAAAATTATGATAAAATTTGAAGTTTTAAAATAATATTTCAAAATTAAAAATTAATTTTTCTTGCTTTTTTTGTTGCAAAATCTTGCACTAAATTTTCTAAATTTAATTCTTGTGCCAACTCTGCTTCAATGGATAAAATTGATAATCCAGTCAAACGCTCATTACTCATTGTTGATCTTAAATGATATTTTATAAGTTTCAGTTT
>NW_026099572.1:58000347-58152312 GCF_025091365.1 Daktulosphaira vitifoliae
AAACCGTATTCCATATGTTGTTCACCGATGGACGATTGTTGAGAAATGAAATTCAGTAAGATAAAAATTGGTCTAAACTCTCGTTAAATTCGACAAATGTATAACGCACAAAATAAAAATACCAACAGGTGACGGTCGTTTTTCTCATTACCAGTAAATAAAATAGGTTTTTGGGAATACCGGCCACACGGGTAGTGGGCAATAATCTAAAAGGTATATATATATATATATATATAGTTATAAAAGTATTCACTATAATATAGTGTATATATGTATAGTTATATTATAACTATGCACTGATCAATCGTAGTCACAACAAAATAGCGGAATTAATACGATAACAGTGTAGATGTAAAATAGTAATATTACTTCATTTTTTTTTCGACGATTATTAATTTAATTTTGCCGCCTCAATATATTTAAAATATTTTGCCGCCTTAAAGCAATGCATGACTTGCTTGTACCCTAGCGACGGGCCTGATTATGGTATGGTTGAGTACTTCGTTGTTACATATAGTGTAATACTAAACGTAAATTTATAAATACAAGTTTTTAAAAAAAATTATCCAATTTGAAATAGTTAGTAATATTCCGCTTTGAATAATTTTTCTATGCGATATTCTTAAAAAGACACAATTTAGTGTATTAAATGAGAAGTGTGGACAACATTTTCCCGCGTAATATCCATTGATCGCTATAATTTATTGAAATAAATTATAAATAAACACTTTTACATTAGATTATTATTATTACGCTTCATTTTACTGTGTGGCTGGATTTTTATCTCATTGCAACACATCCAGTAATCACTTTTATCCTGTGCAATAAATTATGTCATTTACATTGTTATAAGACATACACTTTTCAATTTTCATCAATGTTAATTAACACTAAGAGATGAACCATTGATGATACTAAATATACTGTCGACATAATATCTGACGATCACTTTTATCTCCACGATAAATTAGATATGCCACTGTTGGGGTCACTGTGTGTGCCTTTATACCGATTATTGGTAAACACTTAAAGTCCCGTAAGGGTCGTCATTCTCAGTTTATGTAATCAGTCGACAGACAAGTTTATCTCATAAAGATTCACTAACTATATCTAGATAGGGCTATTAGATGGTATATATGTTTAATCAACAACTGTATGATAAATGTTAAGAAAATAAATATAAAAGTGAATATTGAAAATGCTATTATAAGTAAACGAATATACAACACAGTAAACAAGAAACAACATACGATTGGATTATAGTGTAGAAATCATTAGTAATATGAACGGCATACATCTTTTAGAATAAACAGGTAAGTGAAAGCACATTTCATCTCCGCCTGTCATAAGATAAAAAAAAAGTAACATATATGAGAGATATCACAGAGTATTATTTTATTATTATTATTATTATAGTTATTTTGTTTATGTACTGTTTGTATATATATATATATATACACATGTGAATTTTTTTAACATCACCTATTCAATTACTTACAGAATAAATATAATTGAAACATTTTTTTTTTTTTTTTGTTTATCTTTAGTTACATATTCTTTTAAATTAGTAACTTTGTAATACTTTTTAAGTTCATCCCTTATGCCCTTTAAGGATGTCAACTTTGTTTTTTTTTAAATGAGAACACATACTTTGAATTTAATGAAATGTTTAAGTTTTTAATTTAATAATAAATGACATTTGAATTTTTATGACGTCGATATTCACAGGTACACAGCATTCATTATCAATGGTAGTAAAGTACATTGTTGTGAGTTTACAAATACATTAATTGTCAATACAGAAAGTATATCTTTTGATAGTCATAATTTACAATAAACACTCCGAGACTGTGACAGTGACGTCATAAAAATCCAATTAGCTGCCTGTTTTTGTAATCCCTTGTGTATTATACATGAATATTAACTCGAAAATTTGAAACTTTAAATGTTTATATCTAATAAACGAAGACTTATATTAAAAATTCTAATATTTTATTAAATTTAAAATTTGTATTCCCATTTAAAAAACAAAGTTGACACCCTTACCAGGTATAAAGGGATGAACTCAAAAAGTATTAAATAGTTAATAATAATAATAATGTGTAACTAAAAATAACAAAAAAAAAAAACTGTTTAAATTATATTTATTCTGTGAGTAATAGAGTTATAATAAAAAAAATCACCATGTATATATTATAGATCAATCATAATGATTGTCCCTGGTTATATATAATAATAGTAGATTCTATAGTATTCAACTTCAAAGGCCAAAAAGCTTGCTCTGAATCAGGGTAGAGACGTATCTTGAATTTTTTCAAGGGAGAGATGCAAACAAATTTAAGCGTTACTTGCTATTTTGTGTCAATTGTATTATTTGAATATTTTTTTTTTTAGGAAACAACATCACTTTGAGAAAAAGAGGACATGCGCTTCCTACGCCCTTTCCTAGATTCACTATTAAAACTGGTTTAATTTAAAATGAGCTCGATTTACTCGAACTCACGTTTTGTTATGTGCTTGTTAAGGTTGCTAATATGTTTAAAATAACCAGCATAGTGGAGTCGTGGTCCCATTTATGGTGACATTAGATTCTACTAGATAAAAACAATAAAAACAAAAACCTTCTCTACTTCGCATTGAAGCTAAAATTACATTATATTAAATATTTTTAAGGATATTGCAGACAATGATCGTAGTTAAGCAGTCCCTGTACATTCTTAGGCGTTTAAACAAATCATTGTGTGGAATATTTTCAGTAACCAAAAGTAATACATTTTTTTGTTTAACATATAATAAGGGAAATCTATTATTGCATTAATCATCTAGTATTGCATTCCACATTTTTAGCACTATCAATTAGTTGGTTAATAGATGAATTAAAAACACAGAATTGTGCTAGACAAAATTTTTTTTTCTTATTAGGTAATATTTCAGTATCATCAAATGATATGAAATGTGGCTGAGATATAGCCGGTAAGTGTGCGCAGTTGAGTTAAGCGCACAATAGGCGGTAGTGGTGATGATTTCGTGAAAATCTTGTCGTTCTCTCACGTTGCCGCGCAAATCGTGTTCGTCCGTAGTCGGCATCCTTGTGCTATGCTCAACTTCCGTCGTAAGCACCTCCGATTGATGATCTGCACGTGTTTTACCAAAGTAGTTTTCGCTGTGTGCTGATTGTCCAACGATACATTTCGGGTTTGAACAATTATTGATGTAGATTTTTATCATCACATTAACATGGCTTGCTCAAATATGACTTGAAAAAACAAGCCGTAGTGGACTATTCATAACAACTACCTATCAATTACATTGAAATTCGTCAACCACGAATGGGTACCGGACATTAATGCGCCTAAATCAACGTGAGTCTTATTGTATCCTAAAACAAGTGCGATATTTACTTACACGTTAATTGTCTCTGTTAATTACAATTATGTAGACACCATTTGAAATCTACTGATAAGAATATTCATTTCAATGTCACATGTAGAAAGAAATACTTATATTTTAATTTTAAACTTGACATTAGCTTAATATCAATTAATGCCTAAAAAATTTAAAGATATAACAATTTTAACTTTTAAGACTTTTCGAGTAAATTTTTTTGAAAACTTATTTTTATTAACGCATAAATATTTACAATACTGTACTAAAACTCGTTTTTTTTATCTACTAATGCATTTTTATCGCTAAATTGACAATTATTGAGTAATTATACTAATATTCAAATGGAACAGTGAGTAGTTATTGGTACCATGCAGTAAAGGTTCGTTGTTTAATTAATCTGAAATAGAATACATTTCTTTGATAGTTTTACCAAAAAATATATCATATGCTAAAATATGTTAGCACCGATATTTTTAAATAACATAGCTTATGTTTTTAGAGGAACAGTTTTTTAAATGCATTTCATTGATAAACATTTTAACTGACTTCAAAAAGTGGATTTCAAGTATATTACACACTTACTTTTTTTTAAGTACTGATCTTATTCAAAATAGGGATATAAGAAATTACTGAACAATCAATATAATTAAAATAAAATTAATATGATATATATATATATATTGCCGTGGTAAGTATAGAACATAATTATAGATAAGGTTTACCATTATATTTTACGTTCAATTTACTCGCATGAATCACACGTATTATATTTTGTCTAGAATAATTTTGGATTATTGTAATTTTCCAATATTTTATGAGTGCCAACACACACATAAATACATAATTAAAATGACTAAACTACATACACATTTACATATCCTTAAATATCTCTTTTACAATAATGTCACTACTTGACAAATAGCTTTGCTTTTGTATAGTTTATTTTTGCTATTTCCCGATTTGCCAAGTCAAGATAACAGCTGTTGCAATGGTACATCACCCACGGAGCTATATAAAATTTAAACAATAAATATACAATATACAAAAATGCATAAAGAAATTTATTCTGTCGCATTGCTTCGTTCAACTGTGTGTAATTTGAATATTTCGTATGCTAATAATATGTACACTATTAATTCCTTCTTGTGAATACTATATTAATAGTATAATATTATATTGATATATTAACTTAAAAACAAATCATATTTATAATTATAGACATAGAAATTTTAATATTAATAATAATAAAATTAAAAATATAACTACAATAGTTTCAACCTTAGGCCATCACCAGGTTAGTAAAATAAAATATGAAATAATCATATATATATAAAAAAAGTTAAAAGAACACTACTCATATCTATAAAAAATGTAAAATTGGTGTAAAAAATAATATTGTAGGTATAAATTTGACTGTATTGATATCTATTGGAAATTTTTTAAAGCTCTGAGCTTACTAATGTGTTCTTAGTTTTTTTATTTTTTTAATATTTATGTTTATTTATTATTTTAATTTAAGTTACCTGTAGATAGTCTAAGATCAAAACCATAGTATTTACATTTATAATTTTATAATACTCTTGCTCTTATTTTTATACTGTTATTGATAATTAAATTTCTATTTCTATTATTATAATTGAGTATTATACTTATTTTATATATTATCATATTTATTAAAAATTACATGATTTTTACTTTAAGAGCACGATTTTTAGAGGACAAGTTACCGGAACGTTATTCTTTTTTAATCATATGTTACATTAAATGAACTTTAATTTTAAACAATTTAATATGATGCAATTTGTTCCATTGTTATACAATAAATCAAATATCATCCATTTTTACAGATAATTATATGGTTTTATGAGATATGCTTATATAAATCAATATTTCAGATAGTTTTTTGATTTTTCATCTTAAGGAACATTGTATTAGCTTTGATTTAATGTAAGCTTAAAGAAGTCGGATTTTTGGAACATTATTAAAAATTAAAAGCAAAAAATTTTTATTTTTTAATTTTATAAGTCCCCACAGTACCTTGGCTAATTATTGAATTTTTAAAAAAAGTTTTTTGTCGACAAGACAAATTTTTGAAAAATATAAATTGAAATGTTGTAATAATATTTTTAATTTTCATTAAATTATTTCAATATAAAGTGAAAACTATAAATATCAACATTGATTCTTTTATAACAATTGAACGTAATTTTTAAAAAATATGATACTGATAGCTTTAACTAAATACGTGTTGTGATATGTTAACGTACCATTATGTAAAATCGGTTCTGTAAAAGTGGAGTAATTGTTTAATATAACACACACGAAAAAAGATTACACAAAAGCAAAACCAGTAGTTTCTCAAAGTAAAGAAGCCAAAAAGCATAATCATACCTTTTTGACAATTTTAGTAAAATTTGTATATACAATAAAATAATAAGTATCGAACCCATATGTTATACATGACATCATTTGAATTACACTAATAATTATTAGTTTCATATATTTAGCTGCAACGACACATACACCACAAAGAGATTAAACTATAGTATTTATATAGTAGATTGCTGTCCACAAAAAGAGAATGCTGTGGCAAATCTTAAGCTCTAAAAACATACTTTTTGTATCTTAACTGGCAATACTGTTTTTGCATTTTCTAATCAAATAGTACCATTGTCGACTATCTTTCAAAAATTATCAAATCTATAAATATAAATGATTCAGTTATAACAATAAAAAGGCTACTCAATATTGCCAAATTAATTATCATATTAAGTGTATTTTATTCAACGCCAAATCAAACCATAAGAAATAAATTAAAAAAAAAAAAAATACAATATTAGTTTCTACTTCTCCTATTAACGATTAAAAACTGAAATAAAGATAGATCACTTTGAACATGTTATGAACTTTAAATGCTAAGTATAAATTACATTTTTTTAAAGTGTCCATTGAAGAACATATACCTAATCTCTCCGAATCACTAGCCATAAACCATATGACACCAACTTAGAATCTTTTTCATTGATAATTAAATAACCTGTTTTATGTATAAAGCATTCGGTCACACTTCTCAAAAAAAAAAATTAAGAACCTATCAGTACAATTTTAACAACTAGAACTTGAAGAAACATAACTAATATAAAACATGTTATCTCCAATAACAAGTCTTTTTAT
The DNA here is from genome assembly GCF_025091365.1 of Daktulosphaira vitifoliae. Taxonomy (NCBI): domain Eukaryota; kingdom Metazoa; phylum Arthropoda; class Insecta; order Hemiptera; family Phylloxeridae; genus Daktulosphaira; species Daktulosphaira vitifoliae. The sequence goes on from NW_026099572.1 coordinate 58,006,909, forward strand.
GCAAGTCCTTACCTCAGAAATAGGAATGGATTGAATTAGAGAATGTTTATAAACGACATATCAAATACAATCACATAAAAAACTACGAGTCCTAAAATCACTACACAAACACAATACAGCATACCTTAAAACAATAGTAGTCAAAAAAAATTATTTAAAAAAAATAGTTCTCTAGAATACTTTCTAATTAATGTTGAAAATTTACTAAATCCTGCTGAAACATCCTTTAATTGTAATCCCAATTATCCAATAAGTTATACAATATTTAAAAACTTTATCAAAAACACTCAAGATCACAATGACAAAATAACAATATTACTAAATAAATGTAAAAAACATGTATGATTGAAACTATTAAAGAAGCATGTAAATTTACGATTATGGACTGAAAATTAGACTTATCAAAATTTAAAAAGCTCTATATAATAAATCCATATGAAATTAAAGACCTTAAATTTTCTTTTTATAAATATTATAACTAAAATATATGTAATTATTGAATAATAAACAAAATACCTACAAATGTTAATATTTTACTTTAAGAAATAGATTCTCTATAATTCAATGGAATATAAATAATGTTTTTAATAAATGAAATCCATAATATAATCGCGACTCTCAGACCACTAATCTACTGCATTCAGGAAATAAACTTAAAAGAAAATCATAAAACCCAACTTTAAAAATGACACTGTTTTTTTATTATAGTTTATGGATTTTGTTCAAGTTGGAGAGTGGCCTTGTTTATATTAAACTTATTAGGAAGCTAATAAATACAAATACACACTGAAATAGAATTCATAACATTAATTGTAAATTATCACTAATTGCAAATTATACGTAGCAGATAACAAAATTATATATGTATTTTGAAGTGTTCAGAAAAATTAATCGGCAACTGCCCAAACCATTTATAATTATAGGTGATTTCAATCTCCAAAATATTTTTCGGAGCTTAAATATACTGATTATAAAGCTAAAATAATTGAAGAACTTCTAGATGAAATTAAATTTATATAACACTACTCAACCACGGTGTACCTACTAGATTTAATTTTACAAATGGAACCTTCTCAATAACTAAAATTACCATAATTGACACCAGTATTACGCACCTGACTAATTCGAGCGTACAAAACTGGGGTACCACTATTGAGTTGAAACTGAAATCATAATAAGATATAACAAACCATCACCAAACCCAAAATGGAAACTTAAAAGAGCAAATTAGAATCTACACAAAGGTCTTATACAACATGAATTACAACAGTTACCATCAAACATCCCTAGAATTAATTAAAACATAAGAACATTTACTGCGAGCAGTTTATATTATCAAAGAAAAACATTCAATTAAAAATAACATGAGTCAAGTAAATGTTCATAACTGAAAACAATAAAAATGAATCCTAGAAACACAATACATTAACTTTATAAGATTTGATACACTACAAACAGTAAGCTAGAGTAAAATAAAAGTAATAAGAGACTTTAACAGTATATCTATACAAGTAATAGAATAACCTTACTTACAATGGTAATTTACCAATTCCAGTAGACAAAGCAGAAGCTTTAATTACATATTTAACCAATAATCAAGCAAACGACTTCTTAGAATTTCAAAAGAAAACAATAATATAATTATATCATTATATTATATAGCTCATCATCATTACACATTTTAAATTTAACTTTTAACAACTAAGAATTCACAAATCGCTTATAAAGACTCAAAGCAAAAGCCTAAACCCAGATAACACTCTTTTTAAATTTTTACAAAACTTACAATCACATGTTATTTTAAAATATCTTTAATAAAATTCGAACTCAAAAAATATTTCCAAAATCATAACGAAACGCAATAATTACACATAAGTTACCCACAAAAACCTGGGAAAAATGTACTATGTTCTTCAAGCTACTAACTATTTCTTTAATCTATTTTTAAAATACTAGCGAAAATGGTTAATACAACACTAGCAACTCGATTACTCTTTAAATTATGTAAAAAAAAATTATTTTTGGTATTTTTTTGTTACATAAATTTCTTGATTTGTTAATTACTAATTACTTTTTTTATTCATCTTTGATACCTTATTAGAGTGTCAACTTAATTTTTTTTAATATCAACGTACATATTATCTATTCTATAAAATGAAAAATGATCTAATTAAGTAAATAATTTGTCGATAACAACATTTGATCTATTATTTCAGTAATTATTACAACATTAAAATATAGACTAGAAATGAGGGACAGGTATAGCAATATTTATTAGTTTATATTATATTCATTAAAATGTTAACTAATTTTATTACTGTTATTTAATGTGTAAAATTTTAAATCGCAAAATTAGTGTATTATAATAATGGTAATGTCATTCTTAGGCTAATTGTGTAAACATCTTTTGTTTACCCAAAGAAAAATGAAGAATTCCTACCGTAATTAGTAATTAATAATCGTAGTAGAATTTGAATTGTAAAATATATACATATCATAAATATTAAGAGCAATAAAATCAGGGACAAATAATTTCGGTTTTTGATCGTTTTTCTTATATCTAGTAATTCAGTTATCTATATACATTTTTTAGTACATATTGAAAAATAATTGCAATACTCAAAAATATTATGAATCCTTAATTGAACTTTGATTTAAAATAGTTTAAAAACCGAAATTAATTGAAACAAAACATATCGATTAATTTCGGTTATAAAACTTTATATGGTTAAATTTGTAGTTTGGTTAAGGTTTTAAAGACGATTTCATATTACTTCCGGTCTCAAAAATTATTAATTTAACAAATAATTGAAAATAAATTCAATATAGTTCAACTAACTTACTAGATATGGTAAAAATTTCCGAAAAACAGAAATAATTTCGATTTTTAGACTTGAATTAAATAATAAGTTGGTCAAATTATTTTTTAACTATTAAACTAATTCTTTGATCTCCGAAAAAAGTAAATTTCATCAACTTCGGAGGGTATCGTTTTGAATCTAACCAATATTTTAAAAGTTATAAACACATTAAAAAATTTAATTCTATACCCCTTCTCTCTCCTTCTAGACAAGAAAATGATCTAAGAATAATGCTGGTCGATAATAACATTTGTATCAGTATTGAAAAATATATTAACAATTCTATACTTGACAAGAGGAATTGTGATGTTCAAAATTACGCAGTAAAAATAATAAACGGCNTATATAAGTATTATAGTAATATAAGTATTGAAAAATATATTAACAATTCTATACTTGACAAGAGGAATTGTGATGTTCAAAATTACGCAGTAAAAATAATAAACGGCTTTAATAACTTCAGACCATATTTAATATAGTTTAATAATTTTCTTGTTTCTAATCTAATTAGACATATATTTTTCCATTAAACACAAAAGTTTACAACATTTTGTGGGGGTGAGGAAAGGGATATAATCAAAATATTTTTTATTACTAGTTTAAAAAGAAATATTCTATAAGATACTGTCAAGGATATTTTCATTAAGTTTTTTCATGATATTGTCAACTACAATTGTTCAAGGCAGATTAAGATATTTTAAATCATTGGAATTAAAGTAAAAGGCCTATTCAGTAAATATTTTTGTTCAAGTAATTAAATTATAACCAAAAAAATACCAATTTAATCGCTAAATGTATTGATTTTTTTAACTATCATTCCGTTAATCCAAACCCGAGATTGAAGCTGTCAAATGTGAATAAAAGAATCTTATTCATAATATGTGTTTAAATTTGATTAATTGTATTTTTCAATACTTTTAATAACTCATTTTTTTTTCATATAAATTCTAAATATTAGAATAAAAATGTACTCTAGAGATAATCTAAAAAAATCAATTATTTTTTTTAAAGTAAAAATGTTTTTTTAATGATTATTGAATATTAGCTTCGATGCGAAGCTTAGAAGGTATTGGTTTTACTAGGACGTGTTTTTTTTTTGTCTGTTACCACTTTTTCTCAACATTCACTGGACCGATTTTGATGAATAATATGTCAAAAGATCACAAATCGTATCTTATCGAAGACATTGCCCTCAAAAATTGAAAAATTTTAAAATCGCTAATTTTCAACATTTTTTAATTAAAACTGCCATAACTTTTTTAAAAATGACCAAATCAATATAAATTTTTTTTATAGATGTATGATGTCTTTACCTATCATTTGGTATATTTGTGTGAACATTTGACCCCTAACCTGGCCACAGAAGGAATTCAAAATGACAACTTTTTCACAAAAAATTAACATTTTAAACTTAACATTTGAAAGTGTTCCAGATAGTCTGATACTTTTATATATATCTTAAATTAAAGCTAATATAATATACTTTAAGATGGAAAAAAAAAATTCTGATTTATTTTGTCTTCATGGCGAAAATGGTTACATTGAGCTATTTTTGTGTTAAAATTCTCCATTTTATATTTTGAACTTTAAAATTCCGTAACTTTTTGAAAATTGTATGGATCATTATAATTTTTTATGACGATTACTATTTATTCAAGGTGATTTAATTGTAATAACCCACTCAATTACTTACAGATTAAATATAATTAAAACACTTTTTTTTTTTCCTTAGTTACACATTATTTTTGAATTATTAACTATGTAATACTTTCTAAGTTTACCCTTTATACCTGGTAAGGATGTCAACTACATTTTTTTTAATGGGAATACAAATTTTAAATTTAATAAAATATTAGAGTGTTTAGATTAATAGTAAATGACATTTGAATGTTTAGTATAATTTTATTTGTTTATTAAATATAAATATTTAAAGTTTCAAATTTTTGAGTTAATATACATGTATAATACACAAGGGATTACAAATACAGGTAGCTAATTGGTTTTTTATGACATCGATATTAGAAGGTACACAGCATTGTTATTTTCAATGGTAGTAATGCACATTGTTGCGAGTTTATAAATACACTAACTGATAATACAGAAAGGATATCGACTGATAGTCATAATTGATAATAAACAATTACGTGGCTGTGTTAGCAATGCCATAAAAAATAAATAAAAATATACTATTAAAATTCAAATATCATTTACTATTAATTTAATAACTCTAACATTTTATTAAATTAAAAATATGTATTCCCATTTAAAAAACAAAGATGACACCCTTACCCGGTATAAAGGGAGAACTTACAAAATATTACATAGTTAATAATTCAAGAATAATGTGTAACTAAAGAAAACAAAAAAAAAATGTGTTTAATTATATTTATTCTGTAAGTAATAGAGTGGGTTATGATAAAAAAATCGTTCTGTATAGTTTTTTCATTTGTCATCTTTTTTTTTTAATCGGACCATTTCACTTTATAAAAAGGAGCCAAAACTTTAAACATGCGTGTAGAAACTAGTACTTTTTCAACTTAATTTTTGAAAATATTTCCGAAATACTAACATTTTTATATATATCTTAAATAAAAGCTTATGAAATTTACTTTACTATGAACAAAAAAAATTTGACCTTTGGACTTGTTTTCATGATGAAAATGGCTACCGTATTCAAAAATATGCTATTTTTATGTTAAAATTCTGGGTTTTGTATTTTAAAATACCTTACAACGATTATAGACCATTAATGGGCTATAATGGGACATCTTACTTTTTTGAAAATAGTCTTATCTTTTTAAATATTACAGATAATTTACTTCTGAAATACAGAAATGTATTATACAGATTGTTCAGTAAGTAAGGAAACAGGCCAATTGTTACAAAAAATTAAAAACACCGTTTCTTATAATAAAACATTGAAAAATTAGCCATTTTTGGAAAAATAACTTTTTGTTGTTCACATTCTATGTTATTATGAAAACTATATAAAATATATAGTTTTCACTAATAACATGGAATTACAATGTTCTTTTTAATGATTATTAAGTTTTCTATGGCCTAACATGTTGCTTCTTGAATAATAATCAGTAGTTTATTATGATGTATTGTCGTAAATCGTGAATATATCTAATTTTTTATAATCATATTAATTTAGCTTCGATGCAGAGCTGAAAGGTATTAATGTTACTATGATGTATTTTTTTTTTATCTGTTGCCACTTTTTCTCAGTTCTCACCGGACCGATTTCTTTAAACGATATGTCAAAAAATCACAAATTGTGTCCAGTTGAAGAATTTACATTAAAAATTTAAAAAAATTTCGTTATCTCCAAAAATAGAGAAAATACACCAAAAAATTACAATTTTTAAAATCGTAAAATTTCAAAATGTTTTTTACTCTTTTTTTCTAAAAATTGGCATAACTTATTGATAAATGAACGAATCAAAATAATTTTTTTAAAATAAAAACCTTACATATTTTCATCTCATGTGATATAAATTTTGTGAAAACCTGACTATTTATCTGTCAACAGGGATGGATTCAAATTAGTCAATTTTTTCAACTTAATTTTTGAAAATGTTCCGGAAATACTGCGTCCTTTAAACATAATTTAAATTAAAGCTTATGTTACATACTATAATTAAAAAAAATTGTCCTTACGACCTATCTTCTATGTTCAAATTACCGTTGAAATTAAACAAATATTAAATATTTATTCATATATTGCACTTATGAATCATAAAACTTGTAATCAGAGTATAATTAAGGAAATAGAAGATCATGTAGCTTTTGGAATAATTCACTAATTTTTTAAAATTAAACACTATTTACAGATTTGCAACGAAGCATTTCTTATAATAGTGATTTTAATCACTGTCAGATGAGGCACATGGAGTCAAAATAGCCTAACCCAAAAAAGTGTAATTGCGCAGGATAGGCATTTAAAGTTTTGATTATTTTTCAATATATATATATATATATATATATTTTAATCCACTCCAAGGAAGATAATAACAACTCATTAGTATGTATAAATCCTTGCCTTTTAAACCATCTATAAAATATTAGTCAATTAAAGTTGGTTAAGTTTTTGATGTAGGTTAGGCCACTATAAATTTTGAAAATTTTTTATTAAATAGAATTTCCTGTGGTTTAGGCCAACTTATTGGAAATTTGTTATTCACTTTTATTCACACAACATAAAAATACTATGAAAATAATTGTATTAGTTTATTAGTAACTTTATTAAATAATATTGTAATTATTTTTTAGTACAGAACGATTATTAACAATGATATTGTTACTAAACTTAACAAAACAAAAAAACACTTTTAATAGCGTGTAACAATAATTCAGTTAATAATATTTATTTTTAATAAATTTGACTAGCTTGAAAATTTGGTAGTTATACAATTTTAACATTATTATCACATAATACAGTCTTCAGTATTGAATAATATTAATAAACAATATTATTATTGTTACAAAACCTAAAAAAATACAATAAAAATAGCTTTTAACAGTATAACTCACTAAAATTCAGATGGCCTAATCCGCTAGCATAGGGTTGGGCATCTATGATTCTGAAATTATATTTCATAATCACAATGCCAAAAAAAATTTATGTAATGCCATCTAGTGAATAATTTTTTTTTTTGTGGGATAGACCATAGTGGATTTCAAATATTATATCAATCTGAAACGTTTTATCATATAAAACAGAATTTGATTTTTTGTGGGTTAGGCTGTTTAGGCTCTATGCGCCTCAGATATCATCTATACTTGTCCTCATTATACCAAATCGACACTGTACTGCGTCCTCACTGTGCTACCGTTTTTATTTTCAATATATTTAATTTACGAATAGAACTAATTTTTGGGTAAACTGTTGCTGTAGTAATACTTTTTTTGCACAACACATATCGTGTCCAACATAGATGGGTAAACCTACCGGAATCAAAGGTCAACCTGTAAGGATAGCCCTATGGGATCATTGCGCCGTAGGCGCGTGAAGATTATATTTCACCGGATTTGGGTCAGCTAAATAAAGCCTAGTATAAAGTAAACCAATGAAATAAAAATTAAGCGTGATAAAAAATATTTTACAATAATTGAGATTTGAACAATTTTCTGATATACTAAACAACTGAAGATCTAAAAAAAATGTCTATAATAGGTTCATCAATGACGTTAGACTGCTTTAAGTTTTAATGTATATCCAAATGATTTGAAGAATCAATGCATGAAATGATATGACGTCATATGTGACCTTAGCCGAAGTGTTATTTATTATTTCAGAAATTATTTTACTTAGTATTAAATAAAAAATGTTTGCAATTACTTCAAATATAATAAACACTTATGCCACCAATAAATAATTCCTAAATACCTCACTTTATGGGATTTTTTTCTTCTGCAAGGTGATCGGTTTATTATGAAATAATTGATTATTCTCAAAATAAATAAAATATTTAAAAAAACAAAAGGATTTCTTATAGTTGCATATATATTTTGATTTAAAAACAAGTAATAACTTTCTCGAATCATCCCTTATAACTTAAAGGAATGTAAACTTTATTTTTTTTTAATAGCAACATAGATATTTTACTAGCTTCATAAATAGAAAATAATCTAATCAAGAAAATGACTGGTCTTACAACTTTTGGATCAATACTTAGGAAGTCTCATTTTTATACCTAGGCGTGATGAAGAGTACACCTGGCAAATGACTAGTGATAAAAATAGCAGAACTTACTCCTCATCTTACTTTAAATTGTAGGTTTAATTATTTATCTAGGAAGAACTATTATAAATATTAGACTAAATATTTTCCACAAAAAAAAATAAGAATTATTATTAACGGCGTAGAAATATGTAAAAACATTCAAAATTGAGTATTTATTTAGTTAATATAATTTTAGTAACATTAGATGAAGAGTGTTCAATATAATATTTACCTTATATAATAGAATGTTTTTTTATCATTGTTTCAATACAACTTTCAATCTATAATTATAAGAAAAATTAAATATTAAAAAATGTCTATTATAATTTTTACGTATTATTTACGATGATATTATAATAATTATTAATTTATTAGTTTGTAACATAAATTATATTTGAATACAAATTTATTAATTTTGATTAAATTTTATGATTCAGTGTTCTGTTGGTTGAATTCAAACAATTACTAAATTCGTATATATATATTTTAAGAGTTAAAAAAATAATTTCTGTTATACTTATAAATAAGTTATACTACTTTTAAAGTATACTTATAATCTCATAGATTCCTTAAAAAAATCGTTTAATTATCAATAATAGACAAATATAAATAATTATTTTTTAATTAATAATAAGTTATTACATTTTTAAAGGCACACAGAAATTTAATATTTTAAAACTTATTTTTAATCATATATGTTTGAAAAATCTTTTTATATCTGAATGTTAGTGCAAATCGACACATACAAAAATTATAATTTATAGCATTATATATAATTGATGATGTAAGAATTTATTTCATAGCAAGTTATACTTCATTTACGTTAATTTGATTTTCTCTGTAACTTTTAATATTCAGCTATAATATTTATCAAAATTATAGCTTAATTGTTACGTAATACATCTTTACATTATTGTACATTTGATTTATTTTTAATATACATATATATATATATATATTATATAGATTTACAAGATGATTGATTTATCGTTAATCACTAGATTTTTTCTTAATAATAATAATTAAGAGAATTTTTTTAGCTTCGATGCTGAAAAGGTATTGGTTTTACTATGATGTGTTTTTTTGTTTTTGTGTCTGTTACCACTTTTTCTCAGCTCTTACCGAACCAATTTCTTTCAACGATACGTCAAAAGATCATAAATCGTATCTAGTCAAAGACATTATCCCCCAAAAAATTAAAAATTTAAAAATCGCTAATTTTCAACATTTTTTACTTAAAAGTGCCATAACTTTTTTAAAAATGACCAAATTAGTATAATTTTTTTTTTATAGATGCTTGATATCTTTTCCCGTCATTTGGTATATTCTTTTTATAAATCATACCCTTTACTTGCCCATAGGGGGAAATTCAAATGACAACTTTTTCACAAAAAATTAACCTTTTCAACATAACTTTTGAAAGTGTTCCAAAAACTCTGACACTTTTATATATATATATATATTAAATTAAAGCTAATGTAATATACTTTATCATGGAAAAAAAAAATTTCGGACTTTATTTTGTCTTCATCGTGAAAATAGTTACCAAATGCTATTTTTGTGTGAAAATTCTGGATTTTATTTTTTACGTTTTTAACTTTATAATGCTTTGTGATCTATTACGATAAAAATGCAAAAAAATCGAGCTTTACTAATAAATTTACTGTAAATAGTAATTATAAAATGTCCTGGGTGCATATTAATCTTAACAATACCATTTATTTCTATTTAATTATGTCAATATGAAACTTGCAAGTTGAGCTAAAATTTATAGTACTAAATTCATGTTATAAATAAGAAAATAGGAGTTCATTTTGCTTTTTTAATTATCCAGCAATTTCTTAGAATTAAATACTATCTACAGATTTGCATGGAAGCGTTTCTAATGATAGTGATTTTAATCATTGTCAGATTAAATCTATACTGGACCCAAATATGCCACATTCCCACTGTGCTGGGTTTTTTTAAATAGCAACACACCTTATTAACTAATTCATAGAACAGAAAATTATCAAACTAAGAAGATGGTCGGTAACAACTGTGGACCTGTACTTTGGAGGGAAAGTTGCGACAAAATTATACGTTAAGATAATAGAATAACTCGCACTTCATCTACAGTTTCGTTTTAAAAGTTTAAAAACTCTTGAAATACTGGTTCAAAAGTTATTATCAACTAGTCTTTTTCTCAGTTGGATTATTTTCTGTCTAAAAACTAGTTTAATTTTTATAATGCAATAAAAATAAAATGTAAGGGATAAGAGACTCTGGATGGTCATAAAAAGTATTTCACCAGTTTTAATTTAAGAAATAAAACCTATTTAAATATAAAAAAAAGAATTCCAAAAGTTTTAATTATCTTAGAAACAATTTAGTGGTCAATGATAAAGAATCACCCTTGTATACACTGCATGTTTCCATTTGAAAAACTAATGTCCATAAAATTTTAAAAGGAACAGAGTGGTATAAGACTAAATTGTTTTCTGAAAATAGTAGAACATAAGATACCATTTACTGATAATAAAAAATTGTTTTATGTTTTATATTTTTAAAGATATTGCGAGTCGTATTTAAAAAATCATTCTGTATATAAAAACGTTACTATTCTTTAATTTTTTTTTTTTTTTATTTAATACGTTCATAAAACACCTATTTTAAAAAATTAATATTAAATTACATTATATTTTCATTTTAAGTAAACTTTTAAAGTATTCTATAAGTTTTGAAAGTAAAAATGTTTTAAACAAAAAACAATAAGATAAACTATAGATGTCAATAATTGAGTTTATTTTGTGTGAAAATGACTAGTAAAATTATCAATGTCAAATTAATATTACTAATTAAATAAAAAAAAATAACAGAAATAATTTGTTTTCTAAAAAAAAAAAAACATCATAATTAGTTTGTAAGTCTCTGGTTTATTAACATACATATAGTAATATTCGTTTAAAAAACTTTTTAGTGGAGGAATAGGAGATTATAAACATTTTTTTCTTGGAAACCATACAACATAGGATACTATTAACTTTTTAAAAGAAAATATAATATGTTGTACACTTTTAAAGATAATACATGAGTCGTAGTTAAAGATATCATTCTATATATTATTTGGTAAATTATACAGAGTGATTATTTTTTAAAATCAGCCATTCGATTTATTTTAAAATAATAAATGTTGATAAAATTATTTCTGATATTTTAAGTGTAAATATTTTTTATGTTTTATATATGCATTAACACAATTTTTTTAAATGCCAAAAAACATATTTAGTTATCTTATTTACAAGATATAATTTAATTAAGAAAATTATTGGTTAATAACAACCTTTAGATCAGTACTTCGTATGTTATTAACACTTTTACATTTGGTGGGAAAAGAGGTAAGGCCCATAAGTATCTAACAATATTGTAATACGCATACCTCACTTCCAGTCAAAAGTAATTATCTTAACATAATTATATTTTAAAAGAAATTGAGTGGCCAGAGTTAAAAGAAATCACCTTGCATATGGTTAACAAAGACTAATACTCTATAATTTTATAATGATTAAATATATTCTAAACAAGTTGAAGATATATAGAATAGGTTTTTTTTTTACAGATAAATGTGATAGAAATCATTTAAAAAAATATCTTAGAAGTGGTTTTTTATTAATTGCTTAAAAATATCACTTTATTAATTTTCATCAAGATTTATTCATATAATTTGTATGTGTAACTACTATAGCCAACTGATTATTTTATAGTTTCTAAATTTGATTGTATACTATTGTATTGAAAATCCATTCGTGTGTAATCGTTAATTTTGAGGATATATTTGCATCTAGCTCACCTGACCAGTAGATAGCTGGTATTATTTTGAGACTTAATGGATTCCATTTATTCATAAAATTAAAAACGAAAATGTTATAATCTATACCTATAATATTTTATAAATATTAAAAAATATGAAAATATGAAGTAATTCTAAATAACATTTTTTCAGACCAAAAAAAGATTACTGTCGTAAACTATTATACATCGATGTTTAGAACTGTTATGTTAATTTATGCAATGTTATTATTAATTATGTATATTAACACTAATAGCCGACTGCTACTATAAATAATAATTCTTCGTTAATACTGAGCGTGAATGTTCATTCATTTATTAAAAATAACATTAATAAACTCCAGAGAAGCTTGACGGATAGACGGTGCGTGCATTTTTTCTTTAATATAAATATTTCAGGATTAAACATATATCAGTCATATATTTATATACATTAGGGTGTCCCTTAACTTGAAAATTTTGGAAATTCTTCGGGCTCACCCCCCAAATTTATGTGTATACATATAAAAAGTGGGTACGAAAAATTCCCGGCCGATCAGATAAGTTTAACCCGTGCCGACTTGGGGTTGAAAATCGGCCAAAAGGGGTACTTTTTTAGTTTTTAGCAATTAACTCGTAAATTAGCACTCTCACAAAAAAAAATATTAAAACTAAATTGTAGATCTAATTGTTTTGTATAAATAAGTCCTTACAGTTTTTCTTTTAAATCCATTAGTTTTCTAGAAAAATGTCAAAATATATAATATTTCGTAAAATTGCCGAAATTAGCATATTTACGAATATTTTATCATATATGACGAACCATATGTGATACGACCTAATGTTTCATACAAAAATTGTTTAAAATTAAATTTTACGAAATAAAAGTATTAAGTACAAATTTCATTGAACCGATCGTTTTATTGCTATAGCTGAATTAACTCGATCATATTACGATTTTTACTAAATATATGAATTTTATTGCTTAATTTAAATATATTTCCTTTATATTGTAAAGTGATGTATTTGTTTGACTTAAACTCATAATGATACTTACTTCTCAATATTATTGTATAAATTAAAAAAAAGTTACTATATAAAATACAAAATGTTAAATTCAAAATAATTCACAAATTATAACAAAAATATACATTAAAAACTATGTTTTAATGTTTTTTTGTTGCAATTAGGATATAATATTCTATGCTCTTGAACACACAGTGTAAAAGTAACTCAGCTTTTTCATCGTTTACAGTTAAACTTTCATGAAAATCTTCCATTACCTTAACCGCTTTATCTGCAGAGTCATTTACTACTTTAAGTGAACATACAATTTCTTTTCCGTGTAAATAAAAATTATCAGTATTCCAATTACTTGGATCCAAATTTAAAAAATTAGTATTTTATTTATTTGATATCGAATCGTTTAAAAAATTTCATACTGCTTTTTGACAAAAAAGAAGCTACAGTTTTTTCTAAAAAAAATTATCAATCACTCAATAGTCATCAAAAAATAAAGATATCAAAAATTATTATACATGAAAATGATTTGTCAATATGAACCGATGAAAGAATAAAACGTTTACTAGGGTTTATTATTGACTCATTATTAAGGGATACAACCAGTAATTTTTTTATTTCGGTTGAAATGGAATCGTCCATTTCCCAGAAAATATTACACTCGCGAATAGTCAATACTGCTTTTGCTCTTATAGTAAGATTAACAATTCTTAGGTTATAAAAAAAAACTTTTAGAACTTGTCCAATGGATGGAAGTTTTGAACCTAAAATTTGAGTAGTCAAAGACCCTATTAAAAATATTTTATTGTCATTTCTTAATACTACGGACATTTTTACGTACACTAAAAGAAAAACACAATAGGAAGCAGTTCAACTTAATACGCGATGTGAGCGACTAAAGTGGTATAAGTATAAGTTCACTATATCTATTGCTGCGATTTGCAATAAATTTACGATTTCCAGAGTTATTTATAATTTAAAAATAATAACAATACATTAATTCAGTCATACCATAGTATTATCGCCGTACTTGTACGATAAGTGTTGTAATGAACCAGATGATAACTAACAGAATCTAGCATTAAAATTCATATATTTAGTAAAAATCGTAATATGATCGAGTTAATTCAGCTATAGCAATAAAACGATCGGTTCAATGAAATTTGTACTTAATACTTTTATTTCGTAAAATTTAATTCTAAACAATTTTTGTATGAAACATTAGGTCGTATCACATATGGTTCGTCATATATGATAAAATATTCGTAAATATGCTAATTTCGGCAATTTTACGAAATATTATATATTTTGACATTTTTCTAGAAAACTAATGGATTTAAAAGAAAAACTGTAAGGACTTATTTATACAAAACAATTAGATCTACAATTTAGTTTTAATATTTTTTTTTGTGAGAGTGCTAATTTACGAGTTAATTGCTAAAAACTAAAAAAGTACCCCTTTTGGCCGATTTTCAACCCCAAGTCGGCACGGGTTAAACTTATCTGATCGGCCTAGAATTTTTCGTACCCACTTTTTATATGTATACACATAAATTTGGGGGGTGAGCCCGAAGAATTTCCAAAATTTTCAAAATAAGGGACACCCTAATATACATACATGATTATGCCTACAGAAAAAGACACAATGTTAATACTTTTGATTTACAAAAGTACATTTCACTAAAATTTTATTTTTTTAATTGTTAAAATAACAATTTTATCTATTTTATGAGACAATTATAAGTCTATAAAGTACGACTGCTGTAAAAAATTACGGTAAAGTCTTTTTTTAACTAAAATGAGGTCTTGAAGAAATTTGACTGTTTATAATACAAAGATCAAAAAAAGAATTCTATAATAAATGAATATTGAGATGAAGCCGTGTATAATAGCAGTTAATAATCATATGTATAAATTAAGTAGAGGTAATATCTATTTCCCCTTTTAGTCGCCCTTGAAATCTACTTACATTTACTGATATAATAAGCTTATTTAATGAGTGAAATTATTGACACATAAATACATTTATAAGAATTTTTTATTTTACAAAATTGATTTACATATATTTTTCCATGACAAACGTAAAATTAATCTTAAGTATGAAATTATGAAACTTGTTGCCCTTCTAAATTTTGTTACCAAAATTGTTGCCTTTAATAATCAATAAGAAAAAAATTCGAAATAAAATCTCAATACTAAAATCATGAATAACCTTCAAGAAGTTCAAAATATATTTATTCAAAGTAGTCAAATCCATAGCTCTAATCACTTAAGTGTAAAAATCTTTATTATTATTTTTTCGTACTTAATGGAATTTCAATTAACGAAACATACTTTTACTGTCACTTAAGTTATTAATCTAGTATAATTGCGATTAAATACGCTTACATTTTTATGATTTGTTTTGTAACGTTTAAGTAATTAAATTAAGTGAGAAAAATCAAACGACCCATCTTGTCTACCTAGTTATACCAATGAAGATAAAATTTATAATATGAGTTTTTCATGTACTCCTCCTATACTTTAAATTTCATTAAAATCTTATAAAGAAAAATTAATAGTGTATAAAAAATTATATAACCTTTGTTGAAATATACTCATTCAAAACATTTTAATCCAAATATCATAAAAGTCGATAAAACACAGCATAAATGCATTCATGAAAGAGAAACCTTTTTAAATAATTTTATAAGGAAAATTGCACTTTCATCATTATTTATCAAAAAAAAATTAAGTGTATGTAACATTAATGAATAAATGAATGAAATAATATTTTAAAGTTGTATAAAACATTGCACTCGTATAATATTTTCATTTATTTTGGACATTAAAAAAAATTTCATTTATTAATTGATATTATTTGATTTAAATAATAATAGATAAAATTAAATAACAACGTAGATTTATAAGCTTATTTTGTCATAAATTAAAGAATGTAATAACAAATAAAATACATCATTACTTTGATCAATATATTTCCCAAACTTAACATACCTAACAAAAATCATTCAGTTACGTTTCACATAACATAAAACAGTTTAATAAATAGCTTATACGTCAAAGGTTTGAAGAAAATGGAGTAGCTATTAACATTTATACTCGTAAATAGGTAATTTATATATTCTTATTCTAAATGTAAAACCCATAACAAATATAGACAAATTTTGTTTATCTGTACTATAATAAGATATTAAAAATCATTTGAAGTATATATTTTTTAGACTAATTTCCTAAAATTTATTTTGTTTAACATTATTTACTTTTATGTTATTTGTAAGGCTGCATTAAACCAAAATTTTAAATAGATAAAAGAACTAATTTGATGAATATTTTATTTAGTTATATTTTATTACTTTGTAATACATGACTAGTGACATATCTAGTTTTTATTAATTGAGTTTGTTAGTTTTATTACAATTTATTAGACAACCTCAATAATTTAATATTTCCAGGAGAAATAAAGTTCATTTTAAATGTTATTTGTATAGATTTAATGGTTGTAATTTTTAAAACATGAAATTTGTTTTTTGTATATGAACTTACTCATGTTTCATTAAACATACAAATCAATTAATAAAATTAATAATATCTATACAAAAGGTTGTTGTTTAATAAGTTATTTTCTTAACAATATCATTTGTTATTAAATGGGCTATTTAAAGATGTATATTTCCATTTTAAAAATGAATATGACATATTTATATATTATAAAGGGATAAATTAAAAGAGTAATTAATAACTGATAAATTAAGTCATATTAATATATGAAAATAGAAAATTCCAAAAACAATTATCCTAACATAAATATTGTTTTAAGAGAAAACGAGTGGCTAATATTAAAAATTTGACTCTGTATATATGCAATGCCATAGCCATAGCAATATGACATATACTTTGAGGCATATTTTTCGATACTCTTATATAATTACTATTTTCAGTTATTCATGTGTGAAACATTTTACAATGTAAATAATTATTTACATTTTCAAATTATTACAAAAAATATGGGAAATTTATATTAATTTCAAATTATACTTTAATTATAAAGACAATTTTCTGATCAATATATAATTTATGATTAATAATAAATTAATTTAAATAAGTCATTACAATTCACTTAGACGAAACGTTCAACTTCTTTATGCACAATTTTCTGTCTAGTATACACGTGTTTTTGACTATATATATTGTTTCTATATATTATTATTTCTATATGTTACTTTATCTTTGTTCAACATTTTAAATGTTTGATAATTAACTAATTTTATATATTTTACACATAAGTAAAATATTATTGCCATAAATACGATTTGTATAAATTTTGAAAGTTAATACAAATTTCTCCTCTTTATCAAAATATATCATGTTTTGTAACATAGATATATTTAAAAATGTGGCGAATTAAGAAGAAAGTTAAAGAAAATTTTAATTATATAACATTAATCCATGTAAAGTATTCTATTGA
Organism: Daktulosphaira vitifoliae; assembly: GCF_025091365.1. Classification (NCBI taxonomy): domain Eukaryota; kingdom Metazoa; phylum Arthropoda; class Insecta; order Hemiptera; family Phylloxeridae; genus Daktulosphaira; species Daktulosphaira vitifoliae. The sequence continues at coordinate 58,024,790 of NW_026099572.1, forward strand.
TTCTCTATCTATGTGTTTTAGTCAATTAAGATTCATTCATAAAATTTTGTTTAGTAATACTTATTTTTAATAACATGAAGATAAGTTAGGCCGATAAGCATAGTTAAATTATGATTTTTATAACACTTTTGGCTTTGTAAATCATTATTTCTTACAATTACATTTATATTACTAAAAAGTATTAAATTTTATTCATACATATAAAAAGTAGTTACAAAACTATATTTAAAAAAAATAGAATACACGGTGATTGTTTAAGTTTTACATAATATCTTTAAAAATAAAAAATATTATATTATTTTTTTCCTTTTTAAAAGTTAATAGTATCTAAAGTTTTATCATTTTTAAAATAAATTTGTTCCTATCCCTCTCTTTTTCCTTTTTATCTTATTTAGTTTCATAAATGGAAACACATACAGAGTAATTGATTAACTATAACTCATTTAATATCTTTAAAAGTATAAAACATAAATTTAGTCTTTTAAACTGAAACATACTAGTATATATTTAAACAATTGGTCGATAACAACTTTTGGACTAACATTTTATAAGTAATTAACTCTTTAATAAAGAGTCTAGATATAAAGGATCGGATCTGTTTACTTTTATCTCTAAATTGTAATGAACGGAATTATTCCACCTGTCCTGATATAAAAATGCTAATATTTTAAGTGCTGTTACAAAAGTTGTTATCAAATGTTCATTTTTTTAATGAGATCATTATATTTTTTGTAAGCTGGTTAAATATTATAAAAAAAAAAATAAAATTGATGAAATTTGAAGTAAGACAGAGAAAGATAAAACAATAGTGGCTGCATTTTATTAGAGATAGCAAAATTACTAAATATATCTGGGAGGCGATCGGCGTTTTAACATCCTTCCACTGGCGTAGCCAAGGGAATGCTAATGAATATATAGCCTCCCTCAATTTGTCAATTATTATTATCATTATAAAACTTAGGCGCGTATGATTATCAAAAAAATATCATTAGCATTTCCCAATCCAAAATTCTGAATACGACCCTGAACTCCTCTCATCGATACTAACTTTATATTTTATGATGCAGAGAAATAAGACATAAGTAATTTCTTCAAAAAGATTGCTCGTTTTTTTTTTTTTGAGATAAATATGCAATTCTGACTTTTAACTATGCACAATAACAGTTATTAATAATTACGAAAATTATTCCTGGAAAAAATCATATATTGTAATATGTGAACATTTAATTTAAATTAAAAAAAAATTACTGTGGATTACATAATATGATTTGAATCACGAGATATTTTTTGAGTCGCAAAAGTATACTTTTACAACCATTAGATTTTGTTAAAGGTAACAAGTTCAAAACCAACTATCCCATAATCACTGAGGACAAAATTGATTTTCGGAAATTATAGAAGGCAGTATAATATTTACTTTTGAAAAATATATTATGTTCATATTTTTAAAAATATTGTATGAGACAATTAAACAATCACTGTGTACATAATAATGTACATCCGTCAAAAAATTGTATAAATCGGTTTTCTTTATTTGAATCGTCGTAATAGTGTTAATTTATTAAAAATAGATTTAGAACATTTCTTTGTAACTTCTCATCTTACTGTAAAATTTGATTAGCCAATATTTAAGCTTTTACTACTTATTTAGATATATTACTTGGGTATTAAATTATTGAAATAGGAGGCGCCTTAAAACCTCTTGGACTGTTTACGACAGATGGTATTAATTAAAACGTTTTTTGAAAACAACTATTATTAAAAGTTATTAAATCGGTCGATATGACATTAAAGTATTCTTAATTTGCGGGGCGCGTTGTCTCATTTTGTTCGATGTAATATCCACTCTAAGAAAATAAGGTTTAATTGAATTTCCATAGATGTTATAGTTGTTCCATTGGTACGTTTTAATAGAACAATATTAGGAAGAGTTACGTTTCGTATAACACGTCTAGACCATAGGACGACTAGTTACGCACTGCACTAAATGACTGTCTTGCCTTAAGTCTGATTACGCACGATTGAGGACCGGATGAGAGAGGTCATCTGAGTAGATGCAGACCAACCGCACGTACAATAATGACGCATAGACAAATTAAATAACAAATATAAAACATATTATCCGAGGTTCCTCAATGATTATGTTAAGGGCGTCGGGGCTATTAAATACCAAATGGCGAAGTTGCATAGAACAAAAATAACATAAACAAATTATCAATGTATAAAATTCTCGGTTTAGTCAAACCATTAGTATTGGATGATGAGTGATGGAAATGAATAGTGTATATGAATGTTTTAGTAATGGTGGTAAAACACATTGACAACTGCGTTGGCCCCGCGGTGTACGCCAAGTAAGGTACTGAATGTAGATAAGAACTACTAGGGTGGTGTAAAACTGTCACATCCGGACATCAGAGGTAAGCTCGTAGATGACGGGCACGTAATGGCGGACTACACCGGACAGCGGAAATGCGACCACTATGTTCCTCGGTGATGGTTAGGGCCCAATCACTGATTAATCATTCATTAATCACAGATAAATAGTAAAATTATGGCCTACACTGGCCGAACAATAGGCATATTGAAGCGCTTCACACAAAAATATTCGTTAAAGTACGACGGTAAACTCTACGCGGCGGACGGTTGACGTATAGGCCGTCAGTTTGCTGTACTGAGTGTACGACGGGGTACGTAAACAACTGGTCCGCTAATATTTGTTGAAAGCCCTTTCAACTAAACATTTTACTGCAAAATAAAAAAATTTCGAGTTTTTTTTACATGTTAAAGCCTTCAACATTCATAAAATTTAATAAATCGCGGTAAAAAAAAATAAGAATAAGAATATTTTTTTTTTTTTTACAGTTTTTGTATTTCAAGACTGCGTTAAAATCATATTGTTTATTCTTTGTCTCCAATAAAAAAATACTTTAATAGTTATTTAAATTTTTGAAATTTTAAAATAACCATTTTAAGCCACTTTCTTACAAAAAAATTTGATGATTTGAAAACAACTTTAGAACAAGTACTTATTGAATTACATTACATAAGTTAATACATAGATGGGTATGTAGTACGGGCGGAGTATATTTGCATAAACCAGTACGGGCTCTACCCACACATGTTACTTGTCCACTCAATGAATTTAAATGTTTGTAAATCAGTAAGTATATGTTCGTTTAATTCGTGAAAACATGACGTTTAATTTTTTTATACTAAATAAAAAATTAATAATTTATTCTCTATGTTAAATATTCAATTTAATTTAAAAATATTTAAATTCTAAATGCCACATTTGCTTTTTTACGATCAAATATAATTATAATATTTATTATTAGTTTTTATTTTTTTATTATAACTGGTTTGACAAATCTATTTTGTGAACCTATTGAAATAGGTAAAACTACATTTGTACGGCATATATATGAAATTGTTGTCTATTATAATTCTTCTAATACACATGTATTTATAATTTTTCTGAAAGTCGAACTTGATCTTATATAAAACAAGTCATATAATAATGGATAATTTTTTTTTTTAAATAATTTATAATATAAATACCGTAAAGTAAAAATTGTCTAAAATATTTTTAGATTTAAACGGAAATATAAAAAAAATTCTGATGAATGACTTTAAAAGTTATGATAAATATAAATTTAATTTAAAGATAAATACGTCCCATGGTTATACAAAAACCTGAGTAAGTAAGGAAACGGGTTAATTGTTACAAACAATGTAAACAATAGAAACCCGTTTCCTTACTTACTAAACACCCTGTATATGTTTACTACTTTCATTATAATAACTACATATATCACATTTTTTTTCTATGAGATGAATTATTATGCATTTAGATGTATACAATTATTTAATCAGTTGCCTAAATAGAATAATTAATTGATTTAGTTTGAGATATAATTTATACATGTATAATTTAATGTACTACAGAAGCTTACACAATAGGTGTTTAAACGCGCGCGTACCCGTTTTTAAAACGCGGCGATTAATTGCTTTATATAAAAAACCCACATTTAAATTGAACCATGTGCACTATGACACAAAACATGCGTTCGGACGCGACCGATTACTAAAATTAAACAATACAAATCGCATGTTATCATTCACACGGGCTATTAAACGCCACGATTTTCAGGCGCGGAGGGCTCATTCAATTTATTTTCACGTATTATTTTGGATTCATTTTATTTTTTCTTCTATCAACCATGTCTTTTGACACGGAAAATTTTATTAATGTCATATACTTGGAAAAATCAATTATACGTTATATAAATATATGTATAATTGACTTTTCATATATTAATAAAATTAATACGATTATACATGTATTAGTTTAATACATTTCAATTAATATAATTACTGTATATTTTAAAATTGAATATTAATAGGGGAGAATATTATCATTAGTATAGATGTATAATTTTACATAGGAACTCATTAACTTCAAATCATATTAATCATAAAAATTAAATTTCGTCAAACATTTTATTTGAAATTTTTTATTTTAACTTTTTATAGGAAGTATTTATGTATAAAAAAACCCAGCACAGTGGGATCGTGGCACAGTGGGAATGTGGCATATTTGGGTTCAGTATATATTTAATCTGACAGTGATTAAAATCACTATCATTAGAAACGCTTCCATGCAAATCTGTAGATAGTATTTAATTCTAAGAAATTGCTGGATAATTAAAAAAGCAAAATGAACTCCTATTTTCTTATTTATAACATGAATTTAGTACTATAAATTTTAGCTCAACTTGCAAGTTTCATATTTACATAATTAAATAGAAATAAATGGTATTGTTAAGATTAATATGCACCCAGGACATTTTATAATTACTATTTACAGTAAATTTATTAGTAATGCTCGATTTTTTTGCATTTTTATCGTAATAGATCACTTAAATAGAAATCATAATAATCATTTCTAATTAATTTTTGGTGTTTAAAAAGATCCTACCAATTGAAATATGCAGAACTGAATTAATTTTAATGATTTACTTTAACTAAAATAATCAATGAATAAAAATTTGTAGAAAAGAGCTACTCAATTGAGCGAATTATAAATTTTGATTATAATTGTAAAAATCGATTATTAAATTCAAGTGAAACTAAATATCATTTTTTTTTAGATTTGTGATTTATATAGCAACATGTTACCAAAAAATTTGGAATATTGTAGACTGTTAAAAACACACACAAATAGAGTAAAAAAATTAATAAATTACAAAGAATAATTATTTACTTTTGCAGTTGAATACTTTTATCATATCAAATCTAATTCGACAGTAAATACATAAAAATATTAGAAATTAATTATTTTAATTGTTTGTACAGATAAAACTGTTTAAGGTACTTTTTATTTGATTAAGGAATTTTTTTTTCAATTTTTGAGGGTAATATCTTCAACTAAATACGAATTGTAATCATTTGACGTATCATTGAAAAAAGTAGGTTAATTGAAAGTTGGGAAAATAAATCGCAGCCACAAAAAAAAAAACACATAGTAAAATAATATTAACATGCATAAGAAATTTCTTCTCATGAGGGGAGACTACAGTGATGTGATCCTTGATATTTATTGAAGTTAATGAATCTAAATGAGATAAAAATTAAATGATTTGAAAATTTTTCTAACTTAAAAAAAATGCAAAATATTAATTGCCACATGTGTAATCGAACCTGATACTCTAACCGTGAAAGTCACAAGCGTTAACGATTCGGCAACTTTTCGTCGCTTTCGCCAATTAATAAAATTGGCAATTTTAAAGTTACTTTTTCGACTTTAAAAAAGCAAAAAAATTAAATAAGTTTAACTTGTTATGTCTTATGAACTTTATTTTAAATAATAATATAAGCTTTAATTTAAGATTAAATAAAAATGACAATATTTCCGGAACATTTTCAAAAATTTAACTTGTGTGCAAAAATTGTTTTTTTAATTCCCCTGCGAGCAAGTTTAGAGTCAGATTTTCAAAAAAAATATACCAAATAAAAGAAAAATATCTAAGGTTCCAATATAAAAAAAAATAATTTAAATTTGTTCACTTTTCAAAAAGTTATGGCAGTTTTAAGTATTAAAATATTTAATATTAATATTTTATTCCCATTTACGACGAAAGAGGGATTTTTTTTCAATTTTTAAGGGTAATATTTTCAACTAAATACGATTTGTGATCTTTTGACATATTGTTCATCAAAGTCGGTCGAGTGAGCGCTGAAAAAAAGTGGCAACAGACACAAAAAAAAACACATCATGGTAAAATCAATATCTTCTCAGCTTCGCATCGAAGCTAAAACTCAGCACAGTATGGACATGGTATAGTTGGGTTCAATTTATATTTAATCTGACAGTGATTAAAATCATTATTATAATAAACGCTTCGATACAAATCTTTAGATAGTGTTTAATTTAAAAAAAGTTAATGGATTATTCCAAAGGCAACACGATCTCCTATTTAATATAATTTTTAGGAGGGTGTGGATTGAATTTTGCCAACTGTTAGTGAAAAATTATTTCAATGAGACAAAGTCCACATTATAAATGAATATTTATTACTTTTAAACTTCTCGTGTTATAATAGATGATATTCTATAAGATATATATTATGATACAAAATATCAAATAATTATAATTTTATGAAATTTTTTAAGTTAGGTTGGGTTTGTTCTTCAGGTATTACCGTAAAAATCTTCAGCTTAACTCCTCAAAGTTATAAAATTAACTTGAAATTAACCTTCTCGAGGTCTTTTTTAAATTTCGGGGTTGAACCCAATGTCTACGACACTTGTTTTATTTTTATTTATTTTGTGTTTTTTTGTACAACGATGATACATGGCGTACACAACACATGCAACTTCTGCATCATCTAATATCTTCATTGTAACTTATTTAAAACTTTTTTAAATAAAAAAAAAATAATCAGAGCAATTCTACCAGTAGGAATTTCGACACTATTGTGATTATACTGTAACTAATGGCGGGCTAATTTTCTTTATAAAGACACGTCAAAACGCTTGCAGTTTGCACAAGAACGGCGTTCGCGTTTTAAACGGCCGCGTTTTTAAAAACGGGTACGCGCGCGATTAAACGTCTAGTGTGTAAGCCTCTTATAACATATTTATTCAAACTGTCTAAGTTAATTGCATATTTTTGAGCCATTCACAATAATTATTTGTGTAATACTCTTATATTGACCATATACATGTTTCTACTATACATTTTTACAAGACCCATATGTTTCCAAAGATGTTCATTTAAATAAATTACACGTATTTGCTGTAATATTGATAATTTACAACCCTTTTATTAGTGATAATTATTGTTACACAATTATATTATTGTAATCATCAAATAAAATGTTGCTTATTTTTTTTTCAAAACTGTTTTATGTTATAATCGAATATTTAAAATTATTGACTTAATAAACACGTTAAATTAGGCCATTCTCAACAAAAACAATTTTTAAATAGAAGTTCAATACTCTGTTTAATAACATATTCGAATTCAAATAACAGTGCTCGCTGAATATTGCTAAATTTTGAGATCAAAGATAATTCTATAAAATAATAATTCTATAAAACTCAATTCTATAAAAAAAGGTTTCGTTATATTGTAATAATTATGACTAATAAAGATTCACGTTGTAAACATCGAACATATGTAATTTAAGCAATTCTAATAAACACAGTTGAAGACTTATAAAATTACATCAAATGAAAAGACCCACAAATAGCAGTATATGGATAACGATCGAAAAATTGTGGGCGATGGTTCTAAATAAAAAAGAAAAACTTAAAGTAATATAACATTTTCAAACGTATGGCAGTATTCCAAAAGTCGCAAGTACCGGATTTGGGAAAATAAAGTACTGCGTTGTTTAAAATTAGCAATACATAAGTCATAAAAATTCTAATAAATTTCTAATATCTAATCATTTATATAATAATTTAACATGTTTTTTGATCGGTAATCAAAATAATTATTATCTAAAAAATCCAAAATTCTCAATGTCTAAATAAAAAATAGAAGAATTTAATTAACAATATTCACTGGTTTAAATTGTGAGGCCAGTAGAAAGTTTTTGAGAAAATGTAGTGAGGAAAAACAAAAGCCTTATCGTTTAATTTGATATATTTAATTTATTATATACGAAATAAATCAAAAATGTGTTACCATAAGTAAAATCTTACCACATTAAAAACTTTTATTTATTAAGTATTTTTACCGATTCTAAAACGATTTAAATTTAATACAAAAAGTAAAATATATAAAACGATAAAAGTTAAATCTGAAGTTATTGCAATAAACTTTTAAATTACTGACTGTTAACACTTACATGCAAATTACATCATTGAATTGTTCATTATTTGAAAAAACTTCAAGAACAATTTCTTTTATATTTTATTATAATTTACATTTACTTACTATTCAAACTTTTTACACGTTTTTTTTTTAATAACTATATGTTTTACAATAAAGTGGAAGTACAGAAGGAAAAAAATGTGTGCACAGTTCTTTCATTTCAAAAAGTTTTTATAAACTCCTATCACCACGTAGTTAAAGAATTATGTAAATTATGTACTATACAAAGTGATCAGTTTATCATAAACCACTCGATTACTCATAAATAAATACAATGTTAAAAAAAAAATTTTAATATATTCAGTTACATAAGTAATTAGCCACTCAATTTCTCTTAAAACATTTTTTTGGTGAATTTTTCTTTGGATTTTGTTAGTTACATATTGTAGTAATTAGATGAGGAAGTATTGAATTACGTCGATTTTAGTATAATATAAGCTTTACAATAGTAGTAAGCAATTTTTGAACTCTTAAGCAATATAATAATTTCATATAAAAGGGAAATGCAGGGTAAGCAAATTAATAATAGTGGGAAAAAGAATATAAAAGGGAAACATGAAAAGTATAGGGGGACGAGACTGGACGTTTTTGTCGAAGAAACGTTGAGTTACGGGTACGCGAGTGTCTTTGTACGATTTAATTTTGTTTTATGTTACATTTTTGATATTACTTTTTGACTTTGTGTTTGATACGTTTCTTAAATAAAATAGCTATTTTAAAACCTGGACTTAGAGCAAATATTTTATATTCACCGTGTTCTTAAAATTGTGTGTGTGTGTGCAGCTAGAGTTAAGGTTGGACTGCTGGTCCTTTAGTCAATCTTAATAATTAGTGTACGAGCTGGCTAGTTTTTGGGCTTAACCGTCCTTTAGTGGGTATAGTAAAAAAGTAGTTGTGCTGGTGGCTGACAAGGAGCCAGCCTTCAGTCTGCTACTTTTGAGCTAGACTGTGCTGACGAGTCTAAACTCTACCCCTTTAGTAGTCATCTAATTAGAGGGATTGGGGCTGATCAGTTTATCCAACGGGAGGACTCGAGAAGAGCTCGAACGACGAACTCGTCGTCAATATATACATATAAACATTAATTAATTTGTGCTAAACTTTTGTGTCTANCAATTACTTACAGAATAATAATAATTTTATCTTAATCACAATTATCTTAAAAAGCAGCATTAAAGTTGTATACCAAAGTTCAGATCAAAAATTACTTAAATAAACTTTTGAATCGGTTAATGCCTAAGGGCGATAGTGTCACAACGTATAATCGTAAAAAACATATAAGATTGTTCAATTGCGTTCAAAAGAGATATAAGTTATACTTAATTGATAAAGTTTTATATTTGTGAATTTCAGTAATTGAAAACCGAGTTTTTGAAATTAAATTTACTTCTGTTATTTTCTTTTTATTTAATTAGTAATCATAATTTTACTTTGAAAATGTGTTGTATGTTAAAAAACCAGAGACTTACAAACTAGAAAATAATCTTTGTTTTACTCTTTTTTAAATTATTGAAGGTATTATAAACTTTTGATAAGAAAATATATTTTACATATTATACTATTAAATATATGATTTGAGTCATATTTATACAATCATCTTATATATAAAGTGATTTATTTATCGCTTTCTATTAAATTTCTCCTAAAATATAATAATTTAAAAACAATTTTTTTCTATTTTGTTTATTACTTAATGTATTTCTTGATTTTGGAATTATTTTTAAGTTATTTCTTGTAACGGTACCAACTCAATGGTATCTTAAATTATTATTTCTGCTATTTTCTTTTTATTTAATTAGTAATTTTAATTTGACATATAATATAATATCCTAAAATAAAAATAACTTTCGGAATTATTTTTGGCTTATTTAAGAAGGATTTATTTCTCAATTTTTAACTGGGAAAAAACTTTTTATAATCATTCCATGTCCCTTAAAATGGTACCAAGTTAATTTTTTTGAATAGCAAAATACATATTTTAATAGATTAAATGTTAGAAAATGTTTTAATTAAGAAAATTACTGGTTAATAATAACTTTTAAACTATTTGACTCTCTTATATAAGGGATGAATATAAAACATCATTCAAAATTGATAAATTGAATTAAGTCTGTAACTAAAAAAAACTTGTACTTTAAGAGTTGTGAATATTTTTATTCTTTGATAAGAGAAGTGCGGCAGAGGTGTATAGTGATAAAAATAATATAACTCAAATATTATATAACGTCATTTATACTGTTATAGTGCATATATAATTTTTTTTTAGGTTTTCAGGATGATCAAAACACAAATTTAAATATATACATATTAATACAAGAGGTAATTTAATATGTTCATAATCATCGATAGAACTATGAGTTTCACAAGAAAAATATGTTCTGAAAACTTCTATTATCATTATTGATAAAAATTTCATTTTTTCAAATTTTGAGATACATACTGTTATATTAAAAGCAATGATATGTATGTTACCGTTTAAAAATTCAATTTAGTACACTTCATGAATAAAATATAATTAATCACTTAAAAATCAAAAAATAAAAACCCAGCACAGTGGGGTGGCGGCACAGTGGGATCCTGGCATAGTTGCGTCCAGTATAGCGATTTTTAAATTTGTAATTTTTTTGCATATTTCCCCCATTTGCGGGGAACGAGGGAATTTTTTTCAATTTTTAAGGGTAATTTCTCCAACTAGATACGATTTGTGATCTTTTAACGTATTTTTGAAAGAAATTGGTCCAGTGAGAGCTGAGAAAAAGTGTCAACAGACTTAAAAAAAAAAAAAAAAACACATCATAGTAAAATTAATACCTTCTCAGCTTCGCATCGAAGCTAATAATACTAGACAAATCCAAAAATTATCAAAATTATTATTATTATTTTATAGTATTAAATTAATATTAAAAATTTAGTGATTAACAGTAAATAAATCACTTTATATACGTGTATAATAATATGTTCAAGTGATTGTAAATTTTAAAATATTCTTGACTAATAATAGTGTAGTATATGTTAATCAAGCTTCATTTAAAGATTTTTAAAAATTATCACATTTCACTCTTTAATTTTACCAAAATATGGTAACTAAGTATAATCTTGTCATATAAAAAAACATTGAAAAATTGTCTAATACTGGAAAAATAATTTAACGGTTTCCGATTTTCATATTTGACATAAATATGAAATTTTGGATTCAACATCAACTATTGTCAATAATTTCAAATAAAAAATGTTATATTCTTATTTTTCTTAATTTCCATTAACATTTAATTATAATTTTCATTAACATCTAATAATTATTAGATGCTAATGATAAATTGTATTCAAATACATCAATACAAATCTAAATTTAGTTTATTTTATTTGAAATTATATATTATAGTAACAAATAAAGCCTATAACTTCATAACATAATTTTATTTTTGATACTAAAGATAGTGTTAAAATTGAAATATTTTTATATTATTATGATGATCTTGATATAAAATGTCAACCTTATACTTATTACATTTTACATTAAAGAAAAAGATTTTAACGAGTGATTAAACCATACTTTAAAATCTGTAAGACGATGGTAATTCGAAAGATAAATTATTTTTTCAAGACAATGTCTGAATATTAACTTACTATACACTTTGAATTTTTAACATACATAAATATTGAAGATTTTTATTAAAGCATAATAATTATAAAAATTACAATATCCGAAGCATAATTTATGATTTCTAAAAAAATAGTTCATCATTTTATTAATTAATAACTTCAAGTTTACTTGACATATTGCATTGGCAAAAATACAAGAAAATACTATTTAAGAGTAACTATGGCAATTTTACTGGCCTAAATACATCGATTAAAAAGTATAGATATTAAAAGAAAATTTATTTTTAAATCCTCCAAAAATTATATTTAGATAATGTTCCCGCTGCTTTAAAATCTTTTTAAAAATCTTAACATTTAAAATCTTTTTATTGTAACATAGTTATATTTTTTTTTTCATTGTGAGAAATTATTTTGAGAATTATTATTTTTTTAATATTTAGTCTTATTATCTAATTCAAAATGATTTTGCAACATTATAACATAATATTCTGCAACAAAGAGACCAATTATTGGCCTAAATGTTACAGTATAAATCAATTATTTATTTATTCTTAGAACAATACTTTAGATTGTTTTTATTGAAATTTAGTGAAAAAGTGACTATAAAGTCTTCGTTATTTATTTTCTTGAAGTAATAGTTTTATTGTTGCGACGTAATAGTGTACATAGAAGTTAAAATACAATTTCAATAATTCATTTGTTGGCGAATGAAATTAGCTGTCTCCGACTGTTAAGATTGACTTATCTGTGTACAGCATCAAACTACAATAACCGTACTATAAAAATAGTTCACATCTGTTGGCCAGTCGTTTTATTCTTTTCAATGCTGGGTAATAATTTGCTCGTGTTACTGCATATTGAACGCGGTTGAAATAATAGAGACACTCAAAATTGCAGAGCTGACACATTTCTCATCATGATAAGTTCAATTTAAGTTTATGATACCTACAAAACTTATCTGATAGGAGATTCTAGTGCATAGGATCATACTTAATGGTAATGAAAACAATGTAATATGATTTTATTAATATATTATTTTGTTTGTGGCATAGATAACTTTTAATAAATAGGTATTGATTTACCGTTGATCATTAAATATCTCCTAGAACAACGATAATTTTGAGAATTATTCTTATTAGTTTTCTTAAATACTATTTATTTCGTGATTTATAAGAAATAAAATATTTTTAGGCTCATCTGTTATCTATTAAACTCTTCTCCTTCAGCCTGCATATAAAATAAAACATTCATAACTACTAACTATTGTTACTTTCAAAATTTAATATCAACCAGACATTTTTTCTAACATTTAATCTGTTGAAATATAAATATTGTCTGTTAAATAATAAAGTTAAATAAACTCTTATTTTTTATACGGGTGCTAACTTTAAAATAAAAATATTAATCGTCTTATTAATTGAGATATAAATATTATAGTAGAATTGAGTAATATTAACTTTTAAGAACTTGGACCAATAACAACAATTGAGTAAGTAGTAGGATATTTAGTAGGCCAAATATTCAGTAAATTAAATAGGATGTAACTGTTATAAAATTACGAAAAAAAAATAGAGAAGTGCAATATTATCAATCTAAATCTAATTCAATCGTGCCCAAGCCTGATTAAACCGTGCTCTAAGTAATTTGGTGAATAACCATAAAATAAAAATAAAATTTTGAGTTTTTACAAATTCGAACGTGGAAAAAAAGATTATAGACTTCATGGAATATATTAAATAGAATAAATAACAAAAAATTTAAATCTTGATGTCAATCAAACATGGGTAACTTATTTTTTAATTATTATTTCCTTAGTAACTAGTAGACTTAGCGTGAAAAAAATGTTTTACATTATTAATATTTTAGAAGAAATTTAGTGATAAATCAATTACTTTGTTAATAATTTTTATAATATAATCAAATGCTAATAATATAATACATGTCATACCCATTAATTTTCTTTGAGGTCATTTAAGTATTGAACCAATGTGAAATAAATCCAGTCACCGCTTAAGTTTTCTGTTTTTTTATCAAACTAATTTATTAATAAATTATTGTAGTTTACTAGTGGATAAGTTTGAATTATGCTTTTTACCTCTTAGTTAAGCATTTATCCAATAATGTATGTAATATTTCGTATTTACAGAATACATCACAAGTTTAAAGAAATTTTGCAGCATTACAAACCTAAGAGAATAAATAAACAAAATAATAAATCGGTTTCAAAATAGTACTGCGTGATTTATAGATATAAATTGCGTCGTATGTTATAAAAATCGTCTTTGCGGTCGTTTAACGAAGCTGAAAAAATGGGCATTTTATACCTTATAAAAAATGTAGGGGCAATGTCACCTCATGGTTACAAGTACCATTTTAACGACACAGTGTTGTTGTTATCGGTCACAAGGTCGAACCGGCTGTGCATTTATTTTTACAGCTAAAAATCTACTGAAAAAACAATGTACACTAAAATATATACTAAATATAAATTCAAGTAAAGATCGATGAAATTCTTTTTACAATATATGCATTAATCATATAAAATTATCTTCTGCGTGAAACAATTAAGTATCCAACCCTGAAGATCAAACCACATTTATTAATCGATAGCTTTTACTTCCAGTTGTTCTTGAATTTTAATTTTTTTGATACCGTTTTAACAGCTATAACAATATTAGTAGCATGTACATGAATCAAACTTGTCAAACTGAAGTTTAAAACTTGGTATCATTTTAGTTCATGACAGAAAAATATAGAAATGCTGAACTACTGTTTGCAGTTAAATGAAGATATGAAATATTATGATTTATTAAGAATAATACCATTTTTATGAAAAAATCATTATTTAACGAAATTTGAAGAACAGTATTCTTATTAAATCACACTTTATACTGTTAGTATTTTATATTTCTTAGCTAATCATATATCCTCATTGAAATATTTAATCTGTTTTAAAATATATACGACTCAAATACTTTTAATTGTTGATACAACAACAAAAAAAAATATCAAAGTAACCATGTGTTAAACAAGTAATGGTGTACGCGTAATAAAAACTTTTAATATAATTATTGCTAAAATTATTTAGACAGAAAACATATTGCCATAACATACTAAAACACTCAGTATTTTTCCAATTAGACGTTCCTTTCTTTTAGATGATTTTTGAGTAATACGAATATGTATAACATAGTAATATTTATAGATATGGAGCAATTCAGTCTTTGTAGATCAACTATTAAATGACTAATACTACTACAAAACATTAAACTGAACTGAAAAAAGTAAGATTTTGAATATAATCTAGCTATCGAAAATAGATCAAAGTGATCATTTTAAAAAAGCTTTTAACAAGACTGACTATAGATGTTAACTCATATAATTGCAAAAATGTACACCAAAGTTAATAACTCCTATTATTTGGCATCATTTTAGTTCGTTTCCATTATCTAGGTACTAATACCTTGGTACAAATTATAACTTGTGAATATTTTTGTTGAATTTTCTTTGATTTACTTGCATTATCAAAAACAAAGAATTAATTATTGTATATATATATATATTTTTTTTTTTTTTTACATTTTTATTATTTATTGTTAATTATATTTTATCTAATCTAATAATATATTTAAATTTAAATTATAAATTTTATTAATGTCGTTTAATTTGACTGTTAACCCAATCTAGTCTATATTACGAGATTACATAGTTGAGTTGCAATAAAAAATTTATATAGCTTAACTAAAATTTTTAGTCTAAAAATACTTAATTTTCTATAATATCATTTTTGTTTACATTTTAGTTTGGTATTATTTACGAGTAACACAAGTAATCTAAAAACTTATCTTAATGTAAAACAGTACCTAAATATTACATTACGAATGCACATTTTCATAGATAGTTTAATATTTAACTGTACGGACATTGAAATAAAGCGTTTTGTATTGCAAAATTATTTAATATGTGAAGTTTGTGCCCTATTTATGAAATGGTGAAATGATTTAGTTAAAAAAAAATATCATCACGTAAATACTTTATACAATCAATACATAAAAACACAGAAGTAAGTATTTAAAATTAATCCCTTTTACTTTTTTTATCAACCTTAATCATTTTTCATATTATGTATTGAATAATATCAAACATATTCACATCAATAGTATAAAGCACACAAGAAAAAAGTTTAGTTTTAGAAATTTTTCATAAGTTTTATTTAAAAATTAAAAAGCTAACATATTGTACAAGAAAAAACTCAGTTTTTATGTTTATTTATGTATATAAATTATTATCATCAAAAATGTATCGAAAAAAGCAATGCAAAATATTTGTTTAATTAAAAGACTTATTAAAGATGTTAAAACCCGATAGAGCTTTTTATATATTAAATTTGCCTGTGCTAGATCTCTAATATGTCGGTCTTAACAGTTTTTTTAATTTGCTTACGAATAATTTCAAAATCATACATGGTTATTGCACTTTCAAAAGTAAAAAAAAAATTAAATAGATAAATAACGTTACAATAAAATTGAGTTAAATGTTATAAAAATCTCAACAAATATTATATAATATTGTTTTACATTATAAATCAGGATATCGTGAATTTTCATTTTTTATTTGTCGTTGTTTTGTTTACGATTTGACAAATGTTGATGTTTTAAACGTTATAACTATAATGCAATGCATAACGTTTTTTTATTCCTCGAATAATACTAAAATTCAAATTTTTGACGATTGCCATAGTGATACACGCACAATTTTTTAAGTCACAGGAAAAAAATGTTCTTTACTGTTAATTCTTATCTCAATATAATATAAGTCATTGAGTAATTTTTAGTTATAAGTCTATTGTTTATCGTAGTCATGTTATAGTTGTAAAATTAGTGTTCTATTATTCGTAAAACTTAATTCTTTGTGAAATGAGAAATAATTTACAAAAATACAATTTCATTTAATTAAATCGAATAACAGAGATAATATGTCTGAACTAGTAAAAACACCCTTATATTCTGTTAAAATCAAGTTTAGTGTATGCAATAATAATATCAAATATACACATCTTACTATTTATAAAATAGCATAACTTATACTTTTCAGTTTACTCATTATTCTAGATAGTTTCAAATAAAAAGTGGTTAAAATTGTGTAATATTATCTATATTTTAATTTAAAAATGTATAGAAAAAATTACAATATTTTATAGCTATGTGTTTTATGATATAAACCTGATACATGAATGAGCTAAGCGATGTAAATGTTGTAACTTATATTAATTGATTTCTCAAACACTTAAGGCTAAATATTAGAAATTCAGACGTCAGTTACAGTTGTATAATTTTAACTATATGGTTTTTATTCAAATATTGATAAATACAAGTAATTTCTGTAAGAAAAACAGGTTCTGTAAAGTACTTGAATTCAAATTCTTGTTATTGGAAGAAAGTATAAAAATTGTGAGTATATTAAAGTTGCCAAGTAAAACACACTAACAAAAAAATATAAATGAATACCAATGGTTTGAATGAATTTAAGTAATAAAAAACTAGTATTTAGTAAATTTATCACCAATAACATTATATTTGACGTGACAAATTTTATTGTTTGGATTTTAAGCTAAACAAAACAAAATCAAATCGTAAAAATAATTTTTGTAATACGAAATATTTAGGGGTTAAGTATTTAAACTGAATCGACCTAATAGAATAAAAAATGAAATTTTCGAACCCACATTCCATTTAAAAGTTATAAGATAGACATATCACTAGAAATATTATCTAAACTTTACATAAGAGAATTCTCTTTTCAAATGATATTTATATGTATTTATGGTACTTATTATTTGATTTTCAAAGAAAAACGTATATATATTTTTATCAAAAATTAATTTTAACTATTAAATTAATTAATCAAAAAGTAAATAGTGATTTCTTAAATTAATTAACTAGGCAAATAAGAAAATATAGTACTGAAATTTTTAATTATGATTATTATTAAATACTTTAAAATAATTCGTTTTTTAATATTATAAATATATACTATATATATATATATATTATTTTTAAATACAATGTTATGTAAAAATGGCATAACTAACTATTCGTTATTTCAGACAAACCTAACTTAGAAATTCGATCTGATTCAATTATTAGGCAAAAATAAATATTAAAACAACACTTTTGATATACTAATCACTATCGTCGAGCTAAAACTGTTCAGTTCTTGTTTTACATATAACAAATTAGAATTTATCTCCTCTATAATACGAGTAAAACATAATTTCACATTAAAAATGTAACATTACAATATTAAACTATTGCAAAATAACAACTGAACCATTCAAATATTTTGTAATTTGTTATACCTTTCAAGTTTTTTACATTTGAGAATCAATCAAAACAATATAAATTGAAAATACTTTCAAAGTTTGATGAAAAATACGTGTGTATTTCTACAATATGGATATTAATAACAGATATTTATGTTGAGACAATATTTTAAATGGAATCACGCCAATATTTTTTATACATCTATTAATCTTTATAAACTATAACGGATATTGTTTTATTGAAATATTTGTGTAACGATCTAAAATTTTAGCCGTGATTACCCACGGGAAATAAAAATAATGCATATTCAAATAAGAATGAATGAATAATAATAAATCAGTAAAATTGATGAACATATTATTTTTTCTTATAGCGTTATCAAGTAATTTAAATTTTATTAATTTTACGCATATCTTCCTCGTAAGGTACGTGTATAACAAAAGTAATGGCAAATAAAACACAGTTATTGTTTCGTTATACATTCAACAAAAACATTAGACTGGTTATAAAGTTAATTAACGACTTTTTCAATCTACATAATGTAGAACTAAAGTTAATGTTGCGTAATAAATGACTTACTGTTTTGCTGAACTTGAATAAAATATACCCGTAGAATATTTAAACTTGAGTTGAACAGGTTAAAGAGAAGTTAAGTTTCCGGTAATTTATTGGAGTAGAAGCAAATACCTTTATGAAAATTGTTTGGAAAGTATTATCAAAATAAACTCGCAATAAGATCAAACACGTGTACCATTATCTAAATTTAATTTTTCGATTGCTTACAGCTTTAAAATTGAAAAGTGTTTTGTCTTTTGATTGGTTCTTGGTTCATTTCGGCTGAAGTTCCTTTGTAGTATTAGTTTAAAGTGTGTGTATATATTACCATCATCTAAACGGCTATATACTTAAATGATTGCTTTATTTTACATGTACTTAACTGTTTTTTTTTTTAATTTACACCAGTAAAAGCTTCTACATACCTTCTGAAATATTATAATTTTTATTCTGGATGGTATAAATGATAATTTGTCAATAGAACAGTTTATTTAGATACAGACTAATTGAATTTAAATTCAGACACTATTAAAATCATATTTCTATAAAAACATTTTTTTTTTTTGTTTAGTTGATCCCTAAGCAAAATGTTTTTATTTTTTTATTTTATATTATGCTGTTTTATGACATATAGAAAAATAACACTTGCTGAAAAATAATTTATTTCTCTTACGAAGTAAAAATACTGGGTATATAATATTGTGAGTGACATATTGGAGTTTGTGCTTTAAGCATGTGAGCTGTTATAAATAATTGTTGAAATATGAATACATACATGTTCTTCACACAACACTTACTATACTTTATTTATTACATAATAAAATCCTTAATAAAATGCAAATACAATCTATATAAAGGCAAATCAATTACAAGTATACTCAATTTTTTTAGTATAATTCAGATACCATGAGTTTGTGGATGAAACACGTATTGATGGTGGTGACATTAGTTTTTGTCGACGTGGTTAATAGTCACATAAATGTTACTCCTACAATAACTTCCATGCAGAACACAACTGAACCGGAGGAATACGATGAGACGGCCAATATGACCGACGAAGAGTATGAGAATTACTTGATTGAATACATTACACCTGAAAAATCCGAATGGATATT
This sequence comes from Daktulosphaira vitifoliae, assembly GCF_025091365.1. NCBI lineage: Eukaryota > Metazoa > Arthropoda > Insecta > Hemiptera > Phylloxeridae > Daktulosphaira > Daktulosphaira vitifoliae. Next base: position 58,044,769 of record NW_026099572.1, read on the forward strand.
CATAGCTATGCACTCTGTTGTGTTCGTTGTGGGACTTATTGGCAACGCTTTGGTGTGTGTGGCTGTATATAGGTAAGAAAACTTTTTATTTTATGCAATCAATATGATTAGTGTAATAAACTATAAATACGCTCCTGACAAACAATAAAATTGTTAAATTTGTAAGTTAACATGATAATTTTATCATTGAGTTTGCATCCTTCAAATTACACGCATAATAATTATAGTTTAGATAACATTTACAATTTTTTTTATTCGCCGATACAAAAAATTATTTAACGTCCGAAATGATAAAACTTTATTGTGGTCATTATATTAGCAACAACCATTCTAAAGGCCTGTTAATGATTTAATATATTTGCTAGTACGGTTTGATTGACAATTATTAAAAATTTTACACAGATTCTAAAAAAATATGTTTTTCTAGATTTGCATTTTTGTAATATTAAGAATCGTCCCTTATAAACTATAGGGATGTTAAATTTATATTTTTTAATGGTAACACATATATTTAACTAGCTCATAAAATAGCAAATGATCCATTTAAGAATATGACAGGTCGATAACTACTTTTAGACCAGTTGTTATGAATTTATTATAACTGTATGATATAGACTGAGGAAGAGACGTCGATATGACTAATTATATCATTTGACATTTCTCAGCCGCACTCCTTATTCATTTCAGGTATAAAAATAACTCTCGAAGTAGTGATCCAAAACTTGATATCGACTAGTCATTTTTTAATTAATTAATTTCCTATTATACAGTTGATCCACAATGTTTTGAAAAATCAAAAAACTAAGAAAATATTATATTATTTTAATACTATTTTTTTTTTATATTTGCGAAAAAATTTAAAAAAATAAATGAAAAAAGCTATTTTTAGAGTAGATTTTAAGAAAACATTCGACAAAAAAATATTTTGTTAATGTTCATTATTGAATTTTTTGTAGCATATTTAAGTTTATAATCATGTTTTTATAATAGATAACGGATAGATCTCTTCAGTATAAATTTATCACGAGTCAAAATGAATAAAATATTGCTAAAAACATTATTTTATTCTTTACAATGTTTATAATTGACTTTTTCTCAATGCTATTCAATATTAGTTACCATAAGCACATGAAAATTCAATTTTTGACAAATTTTAAAATGCTATAAAAAACTTACTGCTGCCCAACAAAATTTTTTCTTAAAGCCTATTGTAAAAAATGTTATTTATAATTCTTTTATTTTTATTATAGTTTTTTATAGTACATTTTTACATTTTTAAAAAATATCAAATATTTTTTTTATAAAATTAAATGATGATATTTAAATAGTGCTAAAGCATAATAATAACTTAAATAAAAGTGACAAATTATTCAATAAATCAAAAGTTTTTTATTTGTCAAATCATTGTGGACCATTTGAATAAGTATATAAATGCATATTTATATATATGTTGCAGTTCAAAAAATTAAGTTGATCCCTATTTGTTATAAATGATGATGATAAAAAGTGATTAATAACAAAATACTGTGACTAAAAAACATATGGTATTATTTTTGAAGAACAAACAAACGGGCGTGGTATGAAAATAATGTGCCTAAATTTTATTTTAGAAACCTAAAAGTAGCTCAAGTATATTATGATATCGAAATATCGCCAAATTAAATAAATGGTGAATAATCAAATAATTAAACGTTTATTTACTACTAATTTACAATATTGTCAATTAGTGCCTATACAGAGTGATTTTTTTATCATAACCCACTCAATTACTTGCAGAATAATAATAATTTAAACATTTCTTTTTTTTCATTATCTTTAGTTACACATTATTCTTGAATTTTTAACTATGTAATACTTTTTAAGTTCATCCCTTATGCCTTGGAAGGGGGTCAACTTTGTTTTTTTAAATGGTAACACATATTTTTAATTTAATAAAATGTTTGAGTTTTTAATTTAATAGTAAATGGCATTTGAATTTTTAATATAACTTAATTCGTTTATTAGATATAATCATTTAAAGTTCAAATTTTGAGTTAATAGTATATAGGTATAATACACAAGGGATTACAAATACAGGTAGATAATTGGTTTTTTATAACATCGATATTAGCAGGTACACAGCANTTTTTATGTCATTGCTGTCACAGTCATGGATTGCTTATTATCAATTATGACTATCATTAGATATACTTTTTGTATTGTCAGTTAGTGTATTTATAAACTCACAACAATGTACCTTACTATCATTGATAATAACAATGCTGTGTACCTGCTAATATCGATGTCATAAAAAATCAATTAGCTACCTATATTTGTAATCCCTTGTGTATTATACATGTATATTAACTTAAAAATTTGAAACTTTAAATGTTTATATCTAATAAACGAATTAAGTTATATTAAAAATTCAAATGCCATTTACTATTAAATTAAAAACTCAAACATTTTATTAAATTAAAAATATGTGTTACCATTTAAAAAAACAAAGTTGACCCCCCTCCAAGGCATAAGGGATGAACTTAAAAAGTATTACATAGTTAAAAATTCAAGAATAATGTGTAACTAAAGATAATGAAAAAAAAAATGTTTAAATTATCATTATTCTGCAAGTAATTGAGTGGGTTATGATAAAAAAATCACCCTGTATACAGTGCCCTGTGTATAGTATATATTCTTTATTATAAAACACTTAATTAATCGAATAATAAAAAAAGTATTGACAATTATTGGTTTGTTTTATTTTAAGTACATATTTTTCTCAATTCATCAATTATCAAGTATTTTTTATGTTCATCCTTTACACCTTTTAATAATAACATATTTATTTTTCCAAATGGAAATATACATAATTAACTAGCTATGTAATATTCTAATTAAGAAAATGGTCGATAACAACTTTTAGATCAGTATTTTGGAAGTTATTGACATTTTTATAGCTATGTGGGAGGATAAGTACGGCTGGGAAATAACTAATAATATAAATAAATAATAACAACACCCACGTCTTACCTGTAACCATCACTATAAAATGTTAATAGCGTACAAAAAATCGTAGGGAGATAAAATTTCTGAAAATACTTAATTTCAACGTAATAAACAATTTTAGACAGGCAAAAAAAATTTTTTTTTTGGTCTAATAGTCAGTATTACCAAGGTTCGGATCAGTAAACAATTAACAATTTTGTTAATTTTTTTACATTAAGATGATATATTAACATAATATAAAGTAGTTTTTTGAAAAATATAAATAGGCTATTTTATTAATTTAAGTTAAACTTAGTTTGAAATTACTTACTTTCGATTTTAGTATTTTAATTAAAATAACAAAGTTAATTTATTAATAGATTTGCATGATATTTATTTGCTCTGTAGGAACCGAACAATGCGGACGGTTACAAACTATTTCATTGTCAACTTAGCTGTGGCCGATTTTCTTGTGATTTTGATTTGTTCACCACCCACAGTGTTGTGGGACGTCACAGAGACATGGTTTATGGGAACTTTAGCATGCAAGCTGGTTTTGTATTTTCAGGTTAGTATTCGTGGGTACCTTAGCTAGGGTTTGTATTATTTTTACTATTCTCTGCACAATTGAATAAATTACACTAAATCAATCGTTGTATAATTCTATTTTAGGAAATTTAATAGAAATGTTTTTCTCGAGAAAAAAAGTAGAGCAAAAAAAGGTTGCATTGTTAAATTTCGTAAAAGCCATTGATTTTTCAGTTCACTTATTAGTGATTTATTATTACTTAAATTAAGCTGATATTAGCATAAATAAAGTTTCGAAAAAATTATGCAAAAAAGATGCGTTACCACAAAAAATCATTAAGTTAAGCAATTTTTTTTTTTTAATTATTTCCTATAAAATTAGTCTCAAATAATTGTTTTGGCAATAGGCATTTAACTGTAATAACTTATGAATAATAAGCATATGAACCACATATACTATACATAAGCAATATTAAAAAAAATATATGAATATAAAAATTATATGCTTCATTTATTAGATGAAAACAAAACAAGTATGTATTGATTAATATTTATTTTCGAGTTTCAAACATTAGGTATATTGAAATCGCGTACATATTTATGAACGCAATATATCTACTTCAATTATATATTATTATACCTACCTGCATATATGTTTGAAAATTGTATTCTCTTTAATAACCCAAGTATCCCAAAGTTATGTTAGGGTTACAGAAGCATAGGCTCTAATATTGATGACAAAGAAATTATTCATATCATACCTTACTAAAGAATATTGATAGTAGCATTATGTTTTATTAATTTTATAGCTAAAGTTAACGTCACATTTTCGGATATCTTTTATTGTAGTGCGTAATAGTAAACATTTTTTTTTAATATTCACCTCTAAATATTCGTAAATTGATAAAATATTGTTATTTAAAAAATGTCTAGCGTTTAGAATGAGTAAAATATATTTAAATTTACAAAAATACATTATTTTGACATAAATAAACAATTATTTATATTAATACTGCAATCAATTTAATTGTGTAATAAATCATAAATAAATGTTATGTGATTGAGTTTTCAAAGGAAATATCTTTCTATATTTATATGACTTTATTTTAGTAAATTAAATATTTTTAAGCGTCATAGCACTAATAAACTTCTATTATTTCTTGTCTTGCATTTTCATTTGACGTTAAACTTCATCAATTTTATCAAATTAGAACTTTCAATAACACACAACTTTCTTAGAGTAAGTTGGCGTTTCTTTAACGATTAAGTTCTGAGATTCCACTTAAGAGTACCTCTGATACTAATCTAGAACTCACACTAAAATTAAATGACCAGAGAATATTACCGTAAAATAATGATTGAAATATTTAATTCTATTGTCAATCATTATTAATGATTTCTATCCTATATAGAAAGAAACTTTTTAAATTTTACAAAAAAAAATATATCTATATTAGTATTTTTTACATTCATAAAATAACGAAATAAAAAATTACCAAAATCATATTCCAAAATTTGGTATTTCATTTTTTTAGTATTATTCTTATACAATGTATAAGAAAATGAATATCCATTTCCTATTTTTTTAAATCATATTAATTGTATCATATTAAAATATTTCAGTAAAATGAAAAATGTCTTAGATAATGCAAAACAACAGTACACTATAACTTGATATTAAACCACTTAGATTTTTATTTTAAAAAGTTAATTTAAAAATCATATATATGCTTTGCAGTATCAAATAACCAATTTTCTATGGTTAAAAAATTTAGCTTTAATTTGATAAAATGACACTTTTTCTACTATTTCATATTTACCCTAGTAACTTATAAATTATATAATTTTATTATTATTTAAGAAATTACTTTGAACTTAATCACTTAAGTATTGAATTTGAAACATATAATTTTATTGTATTTTTTTTACATAATTTTAGGTAACATATATTTAAATTTGTGAGGTAAAATAAATTAGTATTTTAATATATAATTTTTAATATTTACATTAGAATAACACATGACTTTAGTTACTTTATAAATTTAATGGATTATATTTATTTTTTCTACAAAATTCCCTAATTATTTTGCTGTAAATATTTTATCAGCATCTATATTTAATATAATCTTTACCAAATAAATTATATTATCTTCTTTGATAATTTATTTGTTTAATTTTGATATGATGCCCCAAAAATTAATGTTAATATTCAAACAATAATGTTTCATTCTTGTACAATTCATTATTACGTGTTAGAACTTTATCATAACTAAACCCAACTCATGAAATTAGAATATTTATATTATTACATATAATAGCTATTATGTTACAATTGATTGTACTCAATTCAAACGATATTTTTCTATAGTATTTTTTGAAATGATATAATTTCTAAATCATTTGAAAAAAATATATATAAATAAACAATTTTAAAAATAATATTTTCTATTAAAATAGTATTTATGGGTTATTGTAAAATATATACTCACACAGAATTAATACAAAGTGATCCAATTATCTCACTCAATTATAACTCACTCAGTTACTCACAATATAATTTCAATATTGAGAAATAATGTTTTGATTTTTTTAGTTAAAGTATTTTTTATTTATCAGTTATTAATTAATTTTAAGCAACTTCCTTCATAGCTTGTAGTGGTGTCAACTTTATTTTTAATTTTTACAAATTGATTACATTACGTTACCTTTAAAATATTATATATTATAATTAAATTAGCTTATAAAATAGGAAATGATCTAATTGATAAAATGACAGGTCGATAACAAGTTCTAGGTCAGTAATTCGAAAGTTATTAATATTTATGAATGTGAGCAAGAGAAATGCAACTAAGAAATATCCTGCCATATAAATAGTTATACTCGCGTCTTATCCCTAGTCTATATATATTTTAAAATCGTCATAATTTCTAAAGTACTGATTCAAATATTGTTATCAGTCCGTCATTTTCTTAAATATATCATTTTCTATTTTACAAGCTTGTGAAATATGTATGTTGCCGTTTAAAAAAATTAAGTTGATACCCCAATATATTATAAGGTATGAGTTTAATAAGTACTTAATAACTAATAAATTGAGAAATATATACAACTAAAACACAACAGAAATAATTTTAGGAAAAATCGAATGACATACATTAAACATACAATATACAATATACAGTCTGTATGTTTTAACCATAGAAAGGATCTTTTAATTTTAATATATTAAAATATATAGACAAGCTTAATTTACTGAACAGTTAAGCACAAACAATTAATTTTTTTCGTGTTGATTCATTTGAAAATAAATTGAAATTTGTGGTCATTTCAACATTGAGTCAATTTTTGTATAATAATATCCTGATAAATCTTAAATATTTTTTCAGTGTTTTGTTGTAATTACTTTCTTGTTATAAAAGTTAGTATTATAAATAATATACATCTAATTATACAAAAAATATTTCTTAATTGTACTTAATAGCAAAAAAAAGTCAGTGACTTCCTACTTAAATAACTCACAAAAAACCAATTACAATTTTAATAATGAAAAGCCAAACGAATGAATTGAATAAAATAGTGACGTTTCTGACTAATTTCAATTGTTACGTTTTAAATAAAAATAATAATATTTTTTTCGTATATTTTAAATATAAGTTTTTTTTTACCTCAATATAGTAAACTAAAACATACAATTTGACAACAATGTTTTCTTTGTGCCGTATGCAAATTTTGCTTTCATTCAACAATTATATTCAGGTTGGAATAACATTATGCACCCTATTTTTTTATAATTACACATGTCCAAAGATCAGTTCTGCTAAATTTTCTTAGTTTATTATCTTTCGAATCAAATTTTATACATAGTTCAAAGTAAACTTTGAATTGATTTATTGAGGATTATTTATATAGCGTTAAATATTTAAACAAATTTATTATTCAATAATTAATATTTTACTCGAATTAAAATTGTTTGTATAATTAACTTATTTACTACTCAGTAATAATAATAATGTTTTGCATTAAAATAAAATTTGTATTGGGGCGTGCAAATATATTTAAAAAATATTAACTCATGATAAAGTATTATTTTGATCAGTATATTCTAAATTATTGATGAACAATGAACCCCCACGGTATATTTAACAGAGAAAATAACTAACTGATGAAATGAAAACTTGAATGAGTTCTCATAAATTATTCTAAAATAAATCTTTAAGAGTTTAAACATTATTTTTAAGCTTCCTGGACATAATAACCCCTGTTGATTTTAAATTTGACCTGAATTTATTAGTATGCGCTGGTTGTCTAAAGAAACCCTGAAGAACTTTTACGATAAACGATATTTTTCAATTTGAGCGTTGAAAATTTAATATATTGCTTAGAGATATTGTTTCGATTTGAGTTCCCTCCAGAATCGGAGTTTAATATTATATTATTTCGAAATTGCAAACCAAAACTGGATACATACTATGGTAAATATTTTTATTAATTCGTTTTATTAATGTAAGATATATCACGTCTGGTTTAGCCCAAGGAATGAATGAAAAATTTATAAACATAATTATCATATTCTCCAAGCTATCGTTACTTTAATCACTTTTATGTTATTTCATATTGATAAGCTGTTAGGATAATTTTTTGGATATTACAATAGCAAAAGATCTTACTTGAAAAAAATTGGACATTATCTAATAGTCAAAAGTGATACAAAAAATGTTTAAATACTTACAGAGTTTGTTAATTTATACTATTTTAATTTCTTGAGATACAAATATTTGTTACTTATTTTTCTAACTCAATCTACAAAGTTTGAACAGTTCTGCTTTAAAACCTTATTTCTTTATATATTTCGTAGCTTAACTTGTAATACTAAAATTTTTTTGAACAACTAACTTTGGCAGACTCTTTAAATTTTTGCACATGGTGTAAAACTATAAAAACAAAGTTCTCCAAAATACAGATTTTATGGGAATCCATTATTTGTAATCAGCACCAACATTAACTCGCCCCTAAAATTTCATGTTATACATTATTTTGTCCCTTATTTATCTGCAAAGCTATGATGTCTAATTATTCTGCATTTTACTCTGATAACTCTCATGACTTCTGATACGCAATGTCTCCAAATAGTCAACTATTCTAATATATTTTATTTTAACTATACATATTTATAAATATGTAAACAATCAATAATTATAACAATTAGAAATTCGATAAATAAAAAATCATCTGTTGCCCTTAAAACGTCACCGTCAGAAGTTGCTGTTTGTGTACATTCTCCAGGCTACAGTTTTCATCTTAAATCAATAGAATTTCAAATTTATTTTAATTACATATCTCTCTTTTATGTGAACCTAATTTCATTCAAATAAATTAAAAATTACATTATTTAGAGGTGTGTAAACATGAAACATCCATTTTTTCACAATTTTTTTTACATTGAAGTACTTAAAACAATAAAATTACTATGAATTTATTTTTAAATAGAGCTAAATTATATAAAAAAAATTATCTATCAATTATTAAAATGATTAATAAATATATAAATTAATAAAATAAAAACTTTTTGAGCTACAGTATACACAAATCCTAAAAAAGTTTTTAGAAAAACGCATTAAAAACTAAAAATAATAAAGTTGTCTTAACTATCTCAGTAATAGTATTATTTTTTATATTTACTGGTTAATCAGCAATTCCAGCACTATATAATAATTCCTCTTCTTTTTCATATGCATCATATTTAGCTTGCAATTGTTCTTCGCGAAAATTTGGAGCTTTTTTAGTCTCCAAATTGTGCACCCATGACAATTATTAATTCGTTATCGTCCGGCATGTAAGGGGACTTAAATAACTTGGTAACACTAAAACAAAATAATTTTTGATATTTATATTAACGATTTACAACATAAGAAAATTTCGATGTTTTGAGCCATCTAAACCTATTTTATCCTAATTAAACAAATCTATTCCAAATTATGAAACATTTTTTAGTTTTTGTCAAACGCACTTGAGTACTTTTAAACCTCTACTAAAAAACAAAATTAAGACGTTCATTAAACAAGTTTTATTTTACTAATTTAATGAATGTTATTTTTTCTGTAAATTTTACATCTTATAACGATATTTTATTTGATTATCTTTATACGGCATTCGCATTATATTATTCGTTTACCCTTAATACGACTTTACAAATTTCAACACAACAAAAGTTTTAAGAACATCGAATGCAATCGGAGTTGAGCTTAAAAACCTTACGGTCGTTTTAATATCGTCAAGTCGATGAAGTATTTCTCGTGACATTTTTTGTGGTTTTTGATTAGATTTGTTTTTCTATATGAACTCTAAATATTCGACATGATAAATAATTTTGTTTAGCCAAATTTTTATTCTACAAAATCAAGTGGGCCGATATAAAATTTTAATTGGTTCGCATAAACCATAAATGACATTCTTATATTTTTCGACAACTTTTAAAATTTTTTATATTCTAATAAATAATTGCTGTAAATAGTTGTTTAGACCTCTAATAAAAGCTTTAAGTATTCTCTTTTATAACTGATTTTGTTGTTGGTGTACAATTGAAGTATAGTAGTCGTACTATACATTTAATTAAGAAAAATCTTTGCATATTTTTTATTATTTATAAAATTTAATTTATGGTGCGTTAAATAACAAGAAAAGATTGAGTTATTTCACACCACATGGTTTTATGTAAAATCGTAATATACAAGTAACATTTAAAAAAAAATAATAAACATCCTTATAGTAATTATTATTATTTTTAAACAGATTGTACAAAATATATATATATATATATTAAATGCAAGATAACTAGTTACCATTGCTGCATTATAAATTTCAATGAATTACCAAACACAGTTATAGAACATGAAGGCGCAATATTCACATATAATAGTCATACTTAAAATAATACTAGGATAACTTAAATTCAGGTGCATACTCACTGTAAATACTTGTAATGATAGAGCATGTTGATAATTATGATCATAACAGTATCATTAAAGAACAACACTTCGTGTTAATCAAAATTAACGTTCATATTTCCATTGAAAAAATCCAACTAAAGTTCATTTTTGTAATTGACCACTTTAGTTTCACAAATATTTCCTAAACTAAATTATTCAGTTACTTTCACCGCAACGATGAAACAGAAAATTAAACTATTGATTCCTCAAGGTTCTTTTTCATCAATTAAAATATATTTCCATTTGCAGCTAGTTCATTCAACACTGAAAATCGGAAATTTATAGTTCATTCATGATAATTAGTTGAAATCAAAGATATCATAGCCAACAACAGCAATTATTATTATATTTACCACCCTAGACTCAACGACAATTTATATACTAATCCATAGCATCTATTCGTATTGGATTAAAATTTAAGCTTGGAATTTTTGAATGAGATGATTTACATAATAATTAAAATAAATTTTTCAAAATATATAAGGTTTTGTGTATTTGTAATTGTGACCAGTCATAAAATTCTTTTTTCGGTTTAAATTAAGTTAATATTATTTTATTATCTCCAGCAAGTCGAATAAAACTTGAATGATTTTTTAATATCTCAAATTTTGTGTCTAAATTTAATTATTTTTTTAATTAATTGAATTTTAAGCCAAATTTAAACACATGATAAACTTTAATGACAAATAAGTCAATTAGAAATAAATAAACTAAAAATTAATTTGCTTCAATAAGCTAATATTTTAAATTATAATTGCATAATCTGTATAAATAAATTTAGTTAATGATTAATTAATTAATTGAATTAGGTCTTTCTTAAAAAAAATTAAAAGATAACATTTATAAAATTATATTCACATTAAACAATTAAATGTGTTGATATTTTTGAAAAAACAACAAAACTAACAATCAAATGTTGTTTATATTTTAATGATGTAGTTAAATCAAATATAGGTAGTTACTTTACTAATGAATGATCAGTTAAGACTTTTTCATCTTTTAAAGTACTTATTAATTTATATTTTATTACCACACTCATCATGTTGATAAATAGTTTTTCTCTAGAAAAATAATTTAAACATTATTATTATTTACAAACACAAAATTTGTGATGCTATCGATTTGACTATATTTTAGTTTAAAACTTAGTGGTGTTTTTTATCATCGATGAGAAGCTGAAAAGGTATTTTACCATGTATATGTGTTTGATTCAGATAATTTTGAGGTATCATTTAACATTCATAAAATAATTTAAAACGACATTTTATACAGACATCTATCTACATTGTTAATATTGTATGCAAATTTTTAATATTCGTTAAAAACTTCACATGTAAAAAATAATGAATTCTTAAATTGTAGGAGTATATTTTATAATAAAATTATCATTGTTTTACAATTTATCTATTTGTTTAATCAATTCATAAGTTATTTTTGTCAACAGGCTTTTTATCAACTTTTTATGCTAAACGACTCCTTACAATTTCCTTTTATTTATGAGGACTATGAACTGAAATGATTTTAATTTTTCAAAAATTTTTACCATATCTACCTATATGGAATTTTTTTTTTTTTTGAAAGAATTTGTTAAATTAATAATTGTAGAAACCTAATGTTTTATGATATTATTTTTGAAATCTTAATCAAACTAAAATTTTAACTACATAAAGTATAGATATCAAAATTAACCAATATAAATTTTTTTGGTCAATTTTGGTTTTTAATTTTTTTTAAGTTAAATTTTAAATTCGATAAAGACCTTAAATATAGTATCATACAGTTGTTGGTTTGTGAATTAACTTTTTCAAAATGCACTAAAAAAAATTTGATTAGGCGAACTAATTACTAGATATAAGAAAAATGACTAAAAACCGAAATTATTTCGGTTTCTGTATTTTAGTCACAATTATCCATTTACTTTATCTTATACTTAAATTTTTCATACTTAATTTTTTTGTTACAAATTAAAAAATGTACTCAATATAATTCATACTAGTTGGTTGTAACTGTATTAAGATAATTCTTTTCTACAAGAAAAAATATTCATGAAATATTTTCTTATTTATGTAAACAACAAAAAGATACTTAAAAATTAGTCTAGTCAAGTTAAAGTAAAAATATAACTCATGCTTGTTTTATCTCAATTATTATTTTTAAACTTCTAGATTAACCATAAATTTTGATTATTTAAAAGATTGCGTGTACAATTTACTATAATGATTGTAACAATCTAGACAATTTTATCCGAGTTAAAATTGTAAGTTACCGGTGTAGGTGTCATTAATCTTTATAATCGTTTGTCACTTAATAATTGTTGTGAGGTGATACATTTCTATAAACAAGATACTTTTTATAGCTTTCATTTGATGTATTGTTTGAACTTATATTTAATAATTTCAATTCAAACCATAAATTTCATATTAAAAATAAACTTTACCCCATTATTTATGCATTAACAAATTGTTTAAAGTAAATATCAATTCCCATTTGTTCAAAAGAATGCAATGATCAATAAATTGCAAACAAATAACGTATATTATTTTGGGTTTAATGGAATTTTCATCTAAACGTGCCTACAAACTTAAAGATTTGTGGTTTTCATTTTTATTTAGTGTAAAGGTTTGTTGGATAACATAAATATTTATCAGAACTGGGTAACATTTTTAACATAATGCACAGTTAGAAATGTCAAATGCAGTCCTTTACTAACCTTTTCGAATGTAATATCTCAAAAATTTTATTATCTCCAAAAATAATAGAACTTTAACTTTGTACTTTTTTACAGATAAATGATATTGAAAATACTTAACAGTTAAGTGGTATTAATTTGAGTACTGCTTTCTAACCAAATTTGTTGGATTAAAGAAATATTTTTCGTTTGAACTTTAAAAAATTTAACTTAATTTAACAAAGTTGAATATTATTAAACATTTAAACGTTACTCAATTTTTTTCATTTTATTATTTTAACGATTAATGTTAAAAGGTGTAATCGAGGCATAATTCACTGTAATAGGTAGTTTGTAGTATGGGAAAATACTACTTTTTTCTTAAATAGATTTTTTTAAATATAGCATTTAAATATAATTTATTATCGTTTTAAATAGAATTGTTTCAAGCTAAAAAATATAAATTTATATTATATTTAACGATATATTATATTAATTAATATCACAAATGTTGGGTATTTTGGATACATTTGACAACATTTTTTGTTTTAAACGTTATATATAATGTTTCATTTTCCTGTTTCAAACTGTGTACCGCGTAACAAGTGTCAGATTTACCAAGGGTGCAAAGGGTACATTGCACCAAGACCTCTAGATTTATTGGATATTTGACCTCGCATTTTTAGCTTATTCAAACATGTTTGTAAGAGCAATTCTTTAACCTTTTTTGTAATAATATCCACATTTTAGCTTTGATACAAAACTAAGGAAAATTAAATTTTAGTATAAAATTTTACATAAATATAGACAGAGTGATTATTATATCAAAAATCACTTGAGTAATAAAATTTATAAAAATAATGATATTTTTATGTTTTCTATTAGTTGCATTTTAACTAATAGAAAAAATCACTTCAGGTATTTGATCACGTCACCCTACCTTATGTTTTCCTTGACAAAGAAAACTTATACTGTGAAAATTTGAAGACAATCAAATACTCCTTCGTTCTCGCATTAGGACTGATGTTACCAAATATGGTTATTTTTTAGTTTTTCACATTTATTACAATGAATATTATAGTTAGCATAAAAATGTATGAATAAAAATTATTGGGTATTATATATCAAACCAAAATGTCTTAATATGTTTTTACTAAAATTCATCATTATTTTGATAATTAAAAAAAAAACCCAGCACAGTGAGGTCGTGGCATAGTTGGGTCCAGCATAGATGATATATGACAGTGATTAAAATCACTATCATAAAAAACGCTTCGATGCAAATCTGTAGATAGTATTTAATTTAAAAAAATTAATGGATTATTCCTAAAGCTACAGGATCTCCTTTTTCTTTATTTATATTCTGATTACAAGTTTTATGATTTAGAAGTGTTATATTTGAGTAATACATATACATATATATATTAATTATATATAAATATAAATAGTACTTATCTCAAAAAAATATAATGATCCATACATTTTTCAAAAAGTTATAGCATTATAAAGTTAAGAATATAAAAAAGAATTTTTTTACAAAAATCGTATTTTTTTTATTAACTTTGATGTCTGTTTTTACCATGAAATTTTTTTTTTCATAATAAAGTATATTACATTAGCTTTAATTTAAGATATATATAAAAGTGTCAGTATTTCCGAAACACTTACAAAAGTTAAATTGAAAAAGTTCTACTTTCTATATGCATTTTTAAGATTTGAACCACCCCTGTATTAAGGGAAATGGTCCGATTAAAAAAAAAAATTAAGTCTAATAAAAAAAAGATATAAATATTATTTCTCATTAAAAATTGTATTGATCCATACATTTTTCAAAAAGTTTTTGGAGATTTCCCCTATTTACGGTGAACGAGGGAATTTTTTTCAATTTTTGAGGGTAATGTCTTCGACTAGATATGATTTGTGATCTTTTGACGTATCGTTGAAAGAAATCGGTTTGGTGAGAGCTGAGAAAAAGTGGTAACAGAAAAAAAAACACATCATAGTAAAACCAATACCTTCTCAGCTTCGCTTTGAAGCTAAAATGTATTTAAATTTTGTAAAATTAATAATTTTATGTTTATTTATCACATGGAGACTATGGGCTTTATCCCTGCTTCTTACCTCATTAAAAGACTCTACATTTTTAATGTAATTTAAATTAAGAGTTTTTCAAATAAAACAAATCATTCAAAATAAAATAATTTCTTATTATTTAGTTAAAAAACGAATAAAAAAACACTAAAAGTAATAAAAAATATATGCATTATTCAGTGGGATTTATAAAACTATTTCGGTTGTTACTTAGAAACTGTTGACGATAACTTTTGACTACCTATGATTAGAAAATATATAAAAATATAGTTAATTTATATTCATTAATGCATTGTTATATATTACTTGTAAAAGATTTTGTTTTTGTTCGTTTTTGGTTATTTTAGCGTTATAGCCTTCCATAAGCTTTACAGTGCATTCGGCAGTATCATTAAAAGGGCGTCAAGTAAAAACGATGAGCACACAATGCTCTAGAGATAGCGTTGTGTTCCATATCGGCGACAAGGACACACTGTCAGCCCCCACTACCACACTCCAACAACCAATGATGATGAATCATTCTAAACCGGTTCAGTTCTGTCGAAGATATTGTTAGTCAGCTATTATTATAACTTTCCGTATCATTTCGTGTAGTTAGATCTAGTAAAAGAAAATCTGATGAAATATGAAATCGTGAAAATATGTTTAATAAGTTAATCGATAAAAAATTTATTGGTAGATCAGAAATTATAAATGAAGGAACATCTTTTAAATTTAATGTAAATTTTTTTCGATTGTCTGTTTTTTTGTCATATCTAATTGAAAAATCATAGTCAAATTGGTTAATTTAACTATGATTTTCTATTTAATTTCCACTAAAATCCTTTCATCAAACAAAGCAAAACCAAACGAAATAAAACATATCCTTCAATAAAGTACCACAAATTATTGAAATTTTTTTTATGGCTATATCTGCTATTTTTTTGGTTATAAAGTATTGATTTTTTCAAAAAAATAATATAATTTAATGTAGCTTCAATAGTATTTGTGCAGGTATACCATTATATGCAACATGCAATTAAAAAAAAATATACGTCTTTTAAAGCAAAACTTTCTTTAGAAATAAGTTTAAATTATTACCTAAATATGTATATTTTTAAACAATATATGGCTTTTATTATTCATCATGAATAGTTCAATGTTGCTTAAACGCTATTCCATTTAGTGGTGTATATCTTAAAATGATAGTTACTAGCTCTAAAAACTCTTTATAGTTATCTCAAAATACGTTGTCTTTGATTTTATTTTTGACAAATTACAGACTACATCTTAGTTAATCATATTATTTGTTATACATGTAGAATAACTACTCTTATTTATAATAATTTAATTGAAATCGTTTAAAAAGGACGATACTTGGGCCAAACCTATCGATTAATTTAGTTTCAGAAAATATACTTTGAAGTACGACTTAAAAAATATGATAAAACATGTTAGTAGTAAAACAATTTTTATTAAAAAAAAACAAGTTTCATTTAATCTATCCTTATTGGAAGCTGTAGTATCAATAACCATTACTTGAATTTTCAGCCACGAAGTAATGAAATTATTTCTTCTTAATTTTTTACATCTTGAAGAATCTACTATATTCTCTGAGTTAACACATAAATAAGTAGACTTAGGGTCTAGACATACAGTTTGTTTAGTTTTATCTGTTTCTTTAGAACTTATCAGTGAAAAAGCATATTGAACTACTTAATAAAAATAAATATATATATTAATACATAAGAATTATATAGTACTTATATAGTACCTACCAGATTCCAAATCTGTAATTTGTTCTCTATTTTTTTCTTATCGAGCCAACTGTTTTTTTTCAACCATATGATTTTAGGTAAACATCTATAATACATTCAGGTCGCTTTTTTTGTCGTTGTAACTGTAAAAAGTCTAGGTTTTCTTTGATTTTTATCAGTTTAACTACATTTTCATGAGCTTTTTATATTTTCTTTAAAACAATCTTTTTGTTAAAAAAAACTATTTTTTTATTATTTTTAAAACTAAATTTTTATTTTTTTCTGAGCATTTCCAGGAATCATAAATCTTTTTCAATTTTAATATACAATGATCTCGATTTTGTATTGGAGTTCTCGCTTTTTTCAAAAAATTGTACATTCATCTATCACCAATCCAGCACTTCTCATATAAACTAAGTTTTAATAACCTCGTATTATAAAATAACATACTTAAACAGTCTTTTAATGATTGCAATTTACTCCCAGTTATTTAATAATTAATAAAATCGGTTAAATAAATGTCTCTTAGCAGCATATTAACACAAGACAAAAATTAATAAAAAAATGTGTAATATTATAAAAGGGTAGTCATTTTTCCATTTAATGTCAAAAATAACATAAATATATAATCTGATTACTCTTATAGAGATATAATTGATAATCAGTACTTAATAAAAATAAATGTCTTTAATAGTACTGTAAGTTTCAGTCCCATGGTGAATTGTTTAGTGTGCCTCACTTGGAAATTTCTGATCAGAGCTCAATTTTATTTAACTATAAAAACAATTGAATACTTTTTTTTTTATTGCTTAAGTATTACTTTTTTTTAAACATCTGAGGTTAATACCATAATAGTCTCAAAGCAAAACGTTTGTTAGAGCTAATATGAAGGGGGGTAAAGCCTCTCCAATTCCTATAGAATTAACATTTAGAAATAAAATTCACAATTATTTTACATAGCAATGACAAGTCATTTTCAAGTGGGTATTGTTATTTTTATCATTATTCATTACATAGCCGCACTCTTTCGCTTACATAGCTATAAAAACTTTAATATTTTCTCAAATACTGACCCAAAAGTTGTTATTAACCAGTCACTTTTTTAATTAGATAAAAAAATAATAATGTATGTTCCCATATGAAAAAATTAAGTTGATATCCTTAAAAGGTTTAAGGGATGAACAAACAAATACATAATGATTGTTAAATTGAGAAAAATGTACCTAAAAGAAATTAAAAACATAATTCTCAATATATTTTTATTTTTTGATTAGATAAGTGATCCTTCTTTTAACGTATTTTTCGTTTGAATTTAGTTGATGACATATTTATTTTCATTTATTTGTTATAGTCAATAGTTTTTATGTTCATTTATTATGTCTCATAGGGTTGTTAACTTAATTTTAGCTTCGATGCGAAGCTGAGAAGGTATTAATTTTACTACGTGTTTTTTTTATTTATTTATTATTTTTTTATGTCTGTTATCACTTTTTATCAGCTCTCACTGAAACGATTTCTTTCAATGATACGTCAAAGATCACAAATCACACAAGATTCATAACACAAATTGTTTAATATACTATTTATTTCTTATTACATTTAACTTGTCTATTTGGTGCTCTATCATTTATTAATTTTTATGTATTAATATTATATTCAACTAAAATATAAAATAATCAACTTTAATTAATTTTTTTTCTTTAAAATTTTGTATAAGTAGAATAATTAAATTATTTGAAAATACTTCTCATTGAGAGATGTAATAAATATTTATATTGTTACCAAGAAAACCACCTATAGATATAGAATTATTATCTATAATTATTATATACAATAATAGAAAATAATTTTCATTAAAAAAATTGTCAAAAAATAAATTAAATAGATTTTTAAATTATAAATCAAAATTTAAAGCATGAAATTAAATCGTTTTTTCGATATGTTTATGATCGTTTATGTAAGATAAAAAATTATCCCTTTTTCAGTCTGCATAAGGGAAACGTGTCTCAACTAATATCTTCTTATGATACTTTAATACTGTGTCTGGATTACTATAAAGGAGTTTAAAAAAATTCGATTATGAATTCCATTTAACCTTTTTGCAATATATAATATTGCTCTCGTGGATAAAAATCAGTATTTTGAAAATATGTTAATTTATAAATACTTGAAGCTGTAAAGATTTTAGTTTAAAAATATCCAGAACGTGTTTAAATTTGTGAAATAATTGTTTTGACAAAATTATAGTTAAGCGGACAAAATATTGTTACTCAAAATTATTCTTTTTTAATTTTAAACAAAAAATAAGACTTAAATTTGATTATTGGAACTCCGCTTTAATTTTATTTTAACATCATATAAAATCTGTCAGCTCTTAAAATATTATAATATACGGATTATGGAGTGTTAAAAAGCAATGAACACTAAAAATGCACTTTATAAAAATGCTTCTACTTATCGATCTTAAAATAAAGCTTAACATTTAAATATATGAAAATATGTTAATACAATTAACTTTCAACAACACCTCATATCTTAATTCTTTCAATTTTTCAAGAAAGGAAAAAAATGATTTATTACTGGTATATTTTAAATAGCAACTTTTATAATTTTCACATTTTTGATAAATAATTGTTTCGTTGTTGTATTATTATTACTATTAAAACGACACTTCCGTTTTAATATTACAAGAGATCAAAGAAAATGTTTTATATCCAATAATTGAACAGGATGTGTAATTATTATACTTATACTATAGATGAATGTTCATTCACCTTTAAATTCTTAATAACTGAAAATTTGAACAAGGTATACATAATTTCTCATTAAACTACCTATAATATTGTAATATTCATTTTACCATACCGATTAAATGATCTTATTATTATGAAACTTACTTTGATGTAAAACTGTGCAAGTAACCTATTTAAAATATAAAATCTTTCTTAATTTTGTACGCACTCATTGTTTGTAGTTCAATGATTAAAGTTCCTTTAATGCATAAAATTTATATGCTATATAATAATATTTAATATCCTTTTAACCATTTATCTAAGTAGAAGTTTATAAATTTAGTTGATAATATATTTTTAATTTGCTTAGATTTTCATTATCTGTTTTAACTGCTACAAAATATTAGAGTATTCCGGAAATTAAACAAAGACTTCTGAAAATAAATTAGTGAAATGGAATTCGATTGTGATTACTATATGTTTATGTAAATAAACAAAATTGAAGTCATAGTTGAAGTACATAACAAATGTCAACTAAACTAAACAAAATAATAGTTAATTTCGTTTTTTGTTTTACAATGAAATTAATGTACTAATTAACAGAAAAGCGTTTAAAAATTATGACGTATCATTGAAAGAAATTGGTTCGATGAGAGCTGAGAAAAAGTAGTAACAGACACAAAAAAAAACACATCTTAGTAAAACCAATACCTTCTCAGCTTCGCATCGAAGCTAATAATGACTTCTGTATTTAATACAGTAAAATGACAATAGAAATTTGGCCTAAAATCACTTAACTTTAACAAGTTGTAACGGACGAACGGTTAATCGGATAAAAAAAATTATAAGAACAATATTGTTTGTAATTTTTTTTCTATCATATTATAAAGTTAAAAATAAGGGTTCCCATTTAAGAAAATTATAAATAAGGGTTTTTATCCTTGAAAAAATAATGGTTTGATTACATATAACTGTAGAGTTTTTTGAACTTGATATTTTTTCTCTATAATAAAATTTAAAATTCTCAATATTTTCTGAAAAAATGAGGGTCTTACCAGATTTCGATCACCCTGTATATTGTCTAATAAGAATTTTTCAATGAAAACCAGCTTAATAATAATATTTGTTAACTGCCTACAACAAAAACGCCCCAGAAATTTCAATGCCAATGCATCTTTTTATCCCTATTTAAATATGTCTCTGCCAATTGATAATTGAGATTGAAATGATAATACCAATTATGATTAATTTATGGTTTAAAAACTAATTAGAAAATATATATTATTCGAAAGCATTTTTAATCTTAATGAAATACCACCATAGTATTATCTCAAAAAATATCACAATTTAAAAGCTTAACTTCATTTGACTTCACGAGTATCTGTAAAAAAATAAATAAATAAACTTTGAAGTTATAAAATTATGTTGTTTAACTATTCGTTTTATTATCTTATTTATTTTATTTTCAATGTTTTTTTTTTTATTCTATGATAACTGTTCGGACTAAAATGGTCCTTATCGGAAAAAAAAATCTAATTTTACATTTGAATAACTTTCGTTTTTTTATTATCATTTTGACGGTTACGGCATGTCGACTGATAGATCAAGAGACATTTAAAGTCACAACACAACTGTAATAGTGCTTTTATCTAAAGTCACAAAAATTCTTATTGTAATGAAAATAGACTATTTAGTAGTAACGCTCAGATTAAAAAATTGTCATTACTAAATTATGACACACACCTTACGAGTAGTTACAATCATTATCGTCGAGTTTAAAAATAAATTATGACTTTTTAGATTTAATGATTACATTTTCTTTATTACAAATTTTTCCGATTATTTATCAGTGAACAGTGTTTACTGAACACATACAGAATAAACTATTGAAGTTAAAAAAACACAGTATTCGATAATAAACAATATATGAATATTAAAAACGTCTCTTTGGAAGCAATTTATTAACGTCTTTGAATAGTGATGTTATCTTTGTTTTGGTGGAATAAATAAATGTTCATTAAAACTTGCAAATATTTGTTAAAAGAAACACAAAAATTAAAATACTCATTACACTTGACAAAGAACTTCTAAAGCCATAAAAATATTTATAATTATCCATAAATTATCTTTTAATAAAAAATATAAAATAATTTTTAAAATTTAAATAATTTTTAAAAAAAATTTATTTTACTTTATTAAACAGATAATTATCTCAAACTTGTGTTTTCAAAAAAAAAAAAAACCCAGCACAGGGAGGTCGTAGCACAATGGTGACGTGGCATAGTTGGGTCAAGTATAATGATATTTGACAGTGATTAAAATCACTATCATAAAAAACGCTTCGATGCAAATCTGTAGATGGTGTTTAATTTTAAAAAATTGGTGGATTATTCTAAAAGCTACATGATTTGCTATTTCCTTATTAATATCCTGATTAAGATAAGGTATGTCGAATAAAAGATGTATATAAATACTACTTATCATGAAAAATTGTATTGATTCATACATTTTTCAAAAAGTTATAGCATAATAAAGTTAAAAATGTAAAATATAAAATTGAGAATTTTCACACAAAAATAGCATTTGGTAACTATTTTCACTGTGAAGACACAATAAAGTCCGACATTGTTAGTATATTACATTAACTTTAATTTAAGATATATATAAAAGTGTCAGACTTTCTGGAACACTTTCAAAAGTTAATTTTTTGTGAAAAAGTTGTCATATTAAATCCCCCCCTGTGGGCAGATAAAGGGTCAAATTTATAAAAAAAATATACCAAATGATAGGTAAAGACATTAAGCATTTACAAACAAAAAAAATTATATTAATTTTGGTTATTTTTAAAAAAGTTATGGCAGTTTTAAGTAAAAAATAAAATTGAAAAAATATCGAAAATTAGCGATTTTTAAATTTGTAATTTTTTTTTAGATTTCCCCCATTTACGGTGAACGAGGGAAATTTTTTCAATTTTTGAGGGTAATGTCTTCTATTAAATACGATTTATGATCTTTTGAAGTATTGTTGAAAGAAATCGGTTCGATGAGAGCTGAGAAAAAGTGGTAACAGACAAAAAAATCACATCATAGTAAAACCAATACCTTCTCAGCTTCGTATCGAAGCTAATATACGATTTTTGTAAAAAAATTATTTTTTATATTTTTAATTTTATAATCCTATAACTTTTTGAAAAATGTATAGATCAATATACTTTTTTTTTTATAGATGCATGATGTCTTTACTAATCATTTGGTATATTTTTTTTATAAATCCGTTCCTTTAATTTTTATATAAAATAAAATAAAATTGTTTTTTTTATTTAAACTATACCATTGTACATTTTCAATAAGTTATTAACAGAAGAAATGATTCAATATCAATATGATATACCCAGATTTTTATTTGAAGTATATTACAGAATTTATGAATAGTTATTTAATGTAATAGAATACAAAAGTTAACACGTTCACTTTTAAATTATGATGATCTATTATAACAATAAACTATAGGGAAGAGTGAACAAATGGTCATTTAAAAAAATTCGCAATATAAAGTATACCAATAGGAATTAAATGATGATTTATACCTTAATAAATTAAAAAATTATCCATTAATAATCATAATTAGACTTTTGTGTTGATAATCCCGACTATAGGAATGGGTAATGACGTCATTATCTTAAAATTTAAGTAAAACAATAAAAAATGGCAAATTTATCTTTATAAAACACAAAGTATAATACATACAAAAGTTAATAATATTTTATTTATCCTCTTGTACCGTATACATCACTACTAATACTTAATAATACTTTTATTTTACAAAAATATAATAATTTAAACTACAGAAAAATATAAAATCTGTGTTTATTTTAAAATACTAGAATATTTTTAAATAAAACTATCATATTATAACTTTACAAAATTTAACAATTTTATTAGAAATGATAAGAAAATAATATGAACAACAGTAAATAATAATATATTTTTAGTGAGCACCATTACTTCATTTTTACTTTTTCTTGCTTAAGTCTTAGTCATTTTTTAATTAAGGGCTATAAATATTTAACTTCAATGGAAAAATTAAGATTACTTATATTTAATAGGTAATAGTTTATAATTTTTTTAATTAAGTAAATATATGAATATTTGAAACTTGAACTCTTAAGCTAAATAAGAATGTCAATAGCCTATTCAAAATAATTTTGGACGTATAATATGAATAACTGAATGTAAATCTAAATTTATGCATTTGATAAACTTCGAATGGTATAATTAAACTTTTTTTCAATTTTTTGAGCATAAAAGTATTGTATTAATGGCTCATATTTATAATTTTAGCATTAGGATAAATAGTAAAAATAAATACTTATTAGTACATGCAAGTTGATTATTCTTTTCAATTCTTTGATGATTCATTAAATTAAATGCACAAGCATAATTAAATATATACATATATGTATATATGTATATATGATAACCATATAATATTTTTTTGTTACTTCAATCTCATCCATTTTATAAATGTTCACTTAGCGATGGAAAAATAACACTCATAGGTCGAAATTATTTTAACGTTATTGTTTTTCAATGTATAAAAAATAGTTTCTTTTTATTTGCCTTAACTTATTCGCTCGTGAAAAAACGATCTTTTTCACATATCTTTTTCAAAATTACCACCCAATTCTTCCTTGCTATTTATTATACCTTTTCGACTTGTTAGCTTTAAATCTGACAGTAACAATGACGTCTAAAGTGTTATTTTAGATCATGTGGAATAATAACGAAATATATTTTTTTTTACTATAATTTGATATTTTTTATGTCAATATCTATACTATAACATCTCATTAATAAAATTAATAAATATATTGTTGAATCAATAGTTACTCAAAAATATATCTAACTGTGATTTTATTTTCATCTTGAATTTATTTGCAACTTCGTGAGAAAACGATTTAATATCAATGTCTATTAAAATATTTTTTAAAATACCATTAGCTCTAATAACAGCAAACGATTTTTATTGGTAGACAAAAGATACTAATGAAAATTACACTTTTATAAGAACTGGTTTTCAAAGTAATTGAAAAGCGAGGAAATATACCATAAGATTGTGCGTATATTAAAGTTCAAAATAAGATTTCACCCCTTAACCATTTTTTAAAGATTTGATATATTGTTATAAATTTAATCAGTATCACAAATATATAAAATTTGCTTATAAAATAGTTAAATGCTTTAAGAAGCATTACATTAATTTAAAGTAATTAAAATTTTTGTATGATTTATGGAGAGTGCATTATACATTTTTATTTAGCTACTCCAAATCAACAATTAAAGCAACGATTTTTCGAACTATAAACTGTTTTTCTTATTTAAATGGACAATGGAACTAAATAAATGATTTAAAATTAAAAATTCTTATTGAAAAAAACTGTAAATTACTTTTATTCACATTATAGCCGTGTGTGTGTATATATTTTGGTTAATCTTTTGTCTAAATGAGTTTTATAATTTATATTTTGCATTTTTTGCTCGTAAAAACATTTACTGCTTATAAATATTTATTCAGTGAACACGTTGAAATTCTATACACGTCTACCTTTTTTTCCTTACTTATGTCTATTTAAAGGTTTTCTATCTATAGGTTACATAATTGCTTAATCTCATTTGAATATATACAAACTTGAACTATTTCACTATTCTTTTGATTTTTAATATATACTTTAATTGAAATGCATTTATGGTTCTACTGAAAATGTTAGATTAAAAGATTTTTATTTACAGTGAGAATTTTGATAAAAATTAAAGATGAAAGTAACTATCACAAAAATAAATTATTATATTAAAAAAAAACATTATGAAGTAAATTTTTAGCAGCAACTTTAATAGAAATCGAAGAAAATAAATAATAATAGTAAATATCAATATTTAAACGAATAGTAAAATCACTAATGATTCAATTAAAAATTCATTGTGCAATACAACATACAATTCAAGAATGATCATAATGGGGGGACATTAAATTTAATTGAATTTGAATTTAATTTAAATTTGATTTATTAAAATATGAACTTCAAAAATTTAACCAAAGAAGAATTGAATTCAAGTTAATTTATTCATTTTTCCTTTAACCAAATCATATACAATTATATCATATACAATATCATAAAATCGAAATATTATTGTAAAATATATTTATTTAAATAAAAAAAACGGTAGCACAGTGGGGTCGCGGCATAGTGGAGACATTGCATAGTAGGGTCCAGTATAGATTTAATCTGACAGTGATTAAAATCACTATCATAAGAAACGCTTCGATGCAAATCTGTAGATAGTGTTTAATTTTAAAAAATTGATGGATAATTGCAAAAGCAACATCAACTTCTATTAAAATAAAATACAAAACCCATAATTATCATACAAAAATAGTATATTTTTCAATATGGTAGCCATTTGCGTATAGAAGATAGATCGTCGGGACAAATTTTTTTTTTTCATTTTGTAGTACATAAAATAAGCTTTAATTTTATATATGTTTAAAGGACGCAGTATTTCCGGAACATTTTCAAAAATTAAGTTGAAAAAGTTATTTTTTGTAAAAAAGTTACTATTTTAAATCCTCCCAGTGAGCAGAATAAGTGTTAGATTTTCAAAAAAAATTATATCAAATGAAAGGGAAATATCTAAGGTTTCAATACAAAAAAATATTATTTTTATTTGTTCATTTTTGAAAAAGTTATGGCAGTTTTAAGTACAAAAAACATCCCGATAAAATGTAATTTTTATCGCAAACATTACATTTTTTTTTAAATTTTCGACAGCCATTTGCACATAGAAGATAAGATGTCGGGACAAATTTTTTTTTTTCATTTGATAGTATATAACATAACCTTTGATTTGATATATGTTTAAAGGACGCAGTATTTCCGGAACATTTTCAAAAGTTCAGTTGAAAAAGATCTATGTTTTTTACAATATTTTAAGTTTTGAACGCCCCCTATATAAGGGGAAATTGTCCAATTTTAATAAAAAGTATGTCAAATGAAAGATGTACTTATAATGTATTTAGAAAAAAAAAATTTGTGCTGATATATACATTTTTCAAAAAGTTATAGCATTTTTAAGTTGAAAATTTAAAATCGAAAATCGAAAATTTTAACACAAAAATAGTGTTTTTTTAACTACGGCAGCCGTTTAAATGTAGAAAAAAAAGTGTCGGGACAAATTTTTTTTTTTCATTTTGTAGTACATAAAATAAGCTTTAATTTGATATATGTTTAAAGGACGCAGTCTTTCCGGAACATTTTCAAAAATTAAGTTGAAAAAATTAATTTTTGTAAAAAAGTTGCCATTTTAAATCCCCCCCAATGAGCAGGTTAAGTGATAGATTTTCAAAAAAATGATATCAAATGAAAGGTAAATATCTAAGGTTTTAGTATAAAAAAAAATTATGTTGATTTGTTGATTTTTCAAAAAGTTATGGAAGTTTTAAGAAAAAAAAGTGAAAAAATTTCGAAAATTAGCGATTTTTAAATTTGTAATTTTTTTGGATATTTCCCCCATTTGCGGGGAACGAGGGAATTTTTTTCAATTTTTAAGGGTAATGTCTTCAACTAGATACGATTTGTGATCTTTTGACGTATTTTTGAAAGAAATCGGTCCAGTGAGAGCTGAGAAAAAGTGGCAACAGACACACAAAAAAAAAAATAAAACACATCATAGTAAAACTAATACCTTCTCCGCTTCGCATCGAAGCTAAAAATATTGATTGTATTTAAAAGAAGACTGTTATAAAACTATCATCGCAGTATGATGATCGCGAAATTACTGTTTAATTTTAAGAGTTCAATATAATTGTTGTGTTATAATTTAGAAATAAATTTGTGTTATAATTTAAAAATAAAGAATTTCGATCAATTTACAACGAACAAAATGATAGAAAAGCCATCCTTGTTTATTTACTGTAACAATTAAGTTTTGCTGGCGGAAGAAATGACATTTCTTCGAAATACATTTAATTACAAAATAGTATTTATTAATTGAATTTTAATCCGAAGAAAAAAATATGATTTCAATCACTAGCTACTTATTAATTATAAAAATAAATACATTTCTCATGTAGAAAAGAGCTTAAATGTCTTGATTAACAGTTATATTAATTATGCCTAAATCTAAACTCGCGATTGAGAATGAAGCATTTACTTAGAATTTTGTCGACTACCTACTGTGATATAAAATTTATAATTATAGAATTCTTAATTTCAAAAATATTTACGTTTCTAAATAAGTATAAAATGTAACAAATACTAAAATAATTAAAACCTTATAGCTAATCATTAAAACGTTAAATAGTCAAAATTGGGTAAAAACGTTAAGTTTACTAATAATTAATTTTGTAACGCTCTCTTTACACTTAAAATAGTATGTAAATACAAGTCTCAACTATAATAAAGCTAAAATGCCGCAGTACGAACACTAGGTCAATAAACTCTTCACATGTGCATTTAGTTAAACATACAGAGTACCATATAAATGTTTATATACGTGTTTAATAGTCTTATTATTCGTCTTGGATCATTTGTACTGGCGTGTTTGCTTAGATGTCACGTCTTTAGTAATATATTTTACTCATATAATACTTGTCCATGTGTTGACAAGCATTAGTGTAATTTTGCAAAAGTAATATTGATTTTACATAGTGTAAAGACACATCATAGCAACTGACGAATACGAATTCTTTTCAATACTGATAACTTGCCACGAAGTTACAGTGTTAACTGGTTCTACAACTACTGTCCTATTATAACTTTTTTTTAGTTTATTGTTGTTTTTGCCGAATCACTCTTGTGTGTAAACCAATTGCAGACAATTTTTATTCTATATTTATAATTATTAAATAACTTGGTTATTATCAATTAAAATTATTTATGCTATAAACATGAATCAAAACTTAAATTTTTATACTCACTGTCAGTAACATAAATACAATAATAACGATTAACATTTATGTGAAATAAATAATTATAAAAGTGTAAAAATCTAACTGATTTAGTATAAAATCAAGTTGATTTTTGTACAAGGTAGAGCTCTGTATGGCTCGGTGTGAACAGATCCGGGCCCTGTCCTTTGTATAAATTCAAGGATCCGGTCTCGGTCCGTCTTCAAATTGAGATAATGATCCATATTTAAAAACTATGTAATAATGTAGATATATTTTTATTGTGGATTATTGTACAAAAATTGTATATTGTTGCTTTGTTGAATTGGGCATTTTAGTAGAAACTCCCATGTGAAATAATAAAAGAGAAATCATAATATTTTTCATAATAGATTTACATTGTTTTTATTATAGTAGACGATGTTAACAGTCACTAAAAATAAATACAATAAATGTCACATAAAAGCTGAATTGATTAAAATGATGACCCACGTGTTAATAGAATTTCCAGGAATCCTAATATGCAATTTAAAATCATATTGGATAATGTATTTCTTTCTTATAACTATTAATCGTTGTGAATTAAATTACTTCATAGTTTATCTGCATATTTAGAAATAAATCGATCGTATTTATTGACTATATTTATGTCTAGACATATAAAGACTTATACAGCTCATTTAATAAATAATATTATTTTAATTCAGTTAAGAATTACCCTTGTATTAATAAACAGTATTACATTTAAGAGCCTTTGTACATAACGTTGGATAAAATAAAGTTTGAAAAATATTAACCAACATAATCATCTAGCTTCATTTCTTTATCATCAACAACAGTTGTTATTAATCTGCCTTTAAGTATTTAAAAAAATATTTAGATTATTCAACAACAAATAATTAGTATAATAACAATAAGCACATATGCTTTTTAGAAGTGATAGAAAACTATTTTGTTTTGTACAATTTCATATTGATAGGTGTTTATTTTTTGAATGTAACAGTATATATTTTTATGACCTTTAAAAATTCAGTACATAAACATTACAAATTTATTCGTTCTGCAAACCCCAAAAATTGAACTGTTATAATTTTATTTTATTTCTTTTGTGAATTCTAAGAACTATAACATTATAAGTTTATTCATTCGGTGAACCTAAAAGTGTTATATCGTTAATGAGGTATTCTCCTAGGGCGTGTTCAGAAATTATTTTAGGAAAATATTTTATTTTTTTCTTTGTTAAACATGCTATAGAATTTTTTTTTGCTAAATATCAAAGTGATAATCAATAAAAAAAGGTCTTTAGGGTCTTATTTCTCAAAAGTTGCCTAAAAAAATCATAAAAGCGCTGGTTCAAGGGGGGCAATCGCCCATATCCCCCTTAAATACGCCCCTGGTATACACAATAATTATTAATATTATAACTGTAATAATTTTATTTATATTACAAAATAATTACAAAAAAATTCAGCAGGTTATATTACCTGGGCCTATGTAAAAATTTTTGTTAAATATGTATATATATATATATATATATATACAGAGTGATTNGATTGATAATAACAATGCTGTGTACCTGCTACTATCGATGTCATAAAAAATCAATTAGCTACCTGTATTTGTAATCCCTTGTGTATTATACCTATATATTAACTCAAAATTTGGAAACTTTAAATGATTATATCTAATAAACGAATTAAGTTATATTAAAAATTCAAATGCCATTTACTATTAAATTAAAAACTCAAACATTTTATTAAATTAAAAATATGTGTTACCATTTAAAAAAACAANTGACTAACAATACAAAAAGTATATCTAATGATAGTCATAATTGATAATAAGCAATCCGTGACTGTGACAGCAATGACATAAAAAACCAAATAGCTACCTATATTTGNAGCAATCCGTGACTGTGACAGCAATGACATAAAAAACCAATTAGCTACCTATATTTGTAATCCCTTGTGTATTATACCTATATATTAACTCAAAATTTGAAACTTTAAATGTTTATATCTAATAAACAAATAAAGTTATACTAAAAATTTAAATGTCATTTACTATTAAATTAAAAACTCAAACATTTTATTAAATTCAAAATATGTGTTCCCATTTAAAAAAACAAAGTTGACACCCTTACCAGGCATAAGGAATAAACTTAAAAAGTATTACATAGTTAATAATTCAAGAATAATTTGTAACTAAAGATAGTAATAAAAAAAAATGTTTAAATTATTATTATTCTGTAAGTAATTGAGTGGGTTATGATAAAAAAATCACTCTGTATATATGATAATATTAGTTACTCTAATTTAACGTTGGATAGTATAGTTGTCCTAGATTCATCCCAATTTTTACGATAAACTCATAGACGAATACATCAAATATGAAATAAATAAGATTATTAATACTGTACTATTCTGATAATGAATGTACAAACTTATATACTTATAATCGTCCTAAAACTTATGTAAAACTTATTTATATACAATTCCTTGATAAAATATACAAAATATAATGCTACGCGCAAATGCAAAATAGTATCTTAATATAAACTCGGCGTGGATAAAAAAAAGTTCAAAGCGAAAAAAAGTACAATTGAACAGTAAGCAAAAGTTAAAACAAAAGATATATATAACAATAATTATGATTAAATATATCAAAAAATTTGTATTATAAACTTATTTAAAAGAAATCGACAGAAAGTATCTGAATGAAAGTATGCTTAACAAAGTAACATATTAACACCATGTGAGTGAACTTAAAAAAAAAACGTCGTAAAACGGTGAAACACGAACGGATCGAATTGATTTTTGTATCATATCTTAGAAATATCATTGGGCGGGTCTGGTGAAAATTTTAAACCTTAAGTTGTTAAATGCTGGTCAGTCGTCAGTGGTCAACTTTTTATAACGTTTGCGAGCGAGCAGAAAACATTTTCCTACCTTCGCCAATAATTTTCCCAGGGTCTTGTGACCGAATACTTTCATTAAAAAAAAAATTTTGAAAATCTGAGCACGCAAAGTAATTTATCCGGAAAATCGTTTTTTTTTTGTTAAGAAATAAGATATATTTTAATGCATAGTAATAAAAATTGGAGCATGTTTATATAATTGTATTTGTATTTTTATAGCAATAGTATTCCTACAAGTCGCATATTTGTAGTAAAGCTTAATAAACTACAAAAAATTTCAACATTAATTTAAACTAATTTTAGCTTCAACGTAAAACTTAAAAGATATTTATTTTAGTAGGTTATGTGTGTTTTTTTTTCTTTCACTAAAAATTCTCGGATCTTATTGATTCAATCATATTTTATGACATACCAAAATATTACAGTACGTATTTTATATTCTAGTAATGAAAACATTAACCTATAAAATTGAAAAAACTATCGTCGTTCACCGTAAAGTAAATACACCAAAAAATTACTACTTTTTGGCAAATTTTTATATATTTTTCTTTTTTTAGAATAAAAGTACCATAATTTTTTAAAAAAGATATTGGGCCAAAACGAAAATTTTCAAATTTATACTTTAGATAAGTTCCTCTCAATTAGCATTTTTAACACGCTAATATTAGTTTCACCTGTATGTTTGTTTGTAACTCTCCAGACGTATACTGTCGTCTATGGCCTTGAGACTAAACTGTTGTAACGCATTCACCCCACCCCGTCCTCTCTTCATCGATAACAATATTTTCCTGTATAATTTTATTTTTGGTTTTCGTACCCGTACACGCTTGCGTATCATCAATATGATATATATATAGACAAATTTATATTGTGACACGGCCCCGCCACTCGTGCCACCTTTATTAGCCGTCGCCCTAATATGAGAATTTTCGTTTGATTGACCAATACCGCGTGCCATACGCCACGGTGCAAAGTCCAGCAAGTGCCGCACGGCCGTCGACGACCCGCCGCAAATGATACGTTGTTGAGTCTTATCCCCGTTGTTGAAGTGACAACGTCGATAATATACGACACCGGCTGCGGACGTGCCGCACGACCGAATTCGACGAAACGATTCGCACCCGCGCGCTGTCGCCATCAACGCTGTTAACTTTTGGCGCCCGAGGATCATGCCGGACACCGCGTCACCGACGCCATCGAAAGTGCCGCGATATTATGCGAAGATTATTATTAACTGTGTATGATATATTTTAAGTCGCTCTTCTATATATACTAATATATACATACTATACTAATTATTATTAATTAATACTAATTACTATTAAAATTTATATATGAACACGCTTCGTTCTCGTTAAGAGATATAAAGTGTATTCATTCCGATTACGAGGCCTCATATGAGTCCCGTATGGTCATTTTTCGACACTACCTTCACGTTCCAGAAGTGGGTAATTTGCGCGCCTGCTGCCTTCCTTGGATGTGGTAGCCGTTTCTCAGACTCCCTCTCCGGGATCCAATCCTGATTTCCCGTTACCCGTTACAACCATGATATTGATAGTAACTACTATCATAACATGAAACTAAAAAGTTAAAAATAATTTTTAAAATAATACTAGTATTTTTTGTTCATAATTATTTTAAACTTATTTTAAAAATTATTTTTAACTTTTTAGTTCGATGTGCTTTAAAAGCGTGTTTTTTTTAGTTTTGTCCCAGACTGCTTTGGGTTTTTATATTTTTAATATTACGTAAAATTGTCTGACTGAAAATTACAAGTTGTTATTAATACACAATTTTATATTTTTTATCGAAAAACTTTAAATTTTTAGTAGAACAGTTTAAACAGATAGAATGTTCTATTGGTAGTATGATATTTAGGGGTGTGTGAAATTACATTTAGTTTGACATGAATTCACTAAAGACCTTGAAATGTATTTCTTTAAATATTTGGATCGTGTTGGTCGAATATGCTAAGCATAACACTAATATTATTCTCAGAATTTAATATTACATTAAATTAGTAACATTGCGCTTTCTGAAATGAATATTTTAAGCTAATACATTCCAACTATTATATGAATCCTTCAAAGAAAAAACGATGTTTCCTTGAACTCAGTTTATTGTGATGAAAACATAAAGAATAAGTTATTTGATTCATAAAAATTGGGTTATATTATGGAAGCTTCAAAAATAAATGATTCTTAACTTAAGTATGAAAAAGTTAAAGTTTTTATTATTTTTACAATTTAGTTTGAGTCGAGAACACGCAATATTCTTTACACGACTATTTTCATTTTGTTATTATTTGGTATTATCTTTGTCTTTAATCATAAATGTCAAAAAAAGATTTTAAATTATCTCGCTTGATAACTATTCTCTTTTAGAGGATACTTATTATTTTTCTGGCTACAATAAAAGAAGGACAATATTTACATAGGTATTTACACGAAACTTATCATTCGTAAAATGAAAATAAACCATAGTAGGGACAAGTATAAATTATATCCAGTTAATGATTAAAAGCACTATCATAAAAAAAGCTTCCATGCCAATTTGTTAACTTTCATAATTAATGTATTTTGAATTTTACAATATCTATGATTTAAAATTTCACTTGTAATGCGTACTCAAATAGTATGGTTTAGCGTAGTCACACACAATATAACAGAAAAAGGAAGAGAAAAAAAAAATATAGTTTAAAAAAACACGCTTTTAAAGCACATCGAACTAAAAAGTTAAAAATAATTTTTAAAATAAGTTTAAAATAATTATGAACAAAAAATACTAGTATTATTGTGATAAAAGCATCGGGCGCTCAATATACGAAAAATATGGTACAAAGCACCCACGATTTTATCACAATAATACTAGTATTTTTAAAACTTATTTTTCACTTTTTAGTTTCATGTTATGATAGTAGTTACTATCAATATCATGGTTGTAACGGGTAACGGGAAATCAGGGTTCGATTCCGGGGAGGGAGTCTGAGAAACGGCTACCACATCAAAGGAAAGCAGCAGGCGCGTAAATTACCCACTCTCGGAACACGGAGGTAGTTACGAAAAATGACGATACTGGATTCATCCTTTGTAATCGGAATGAATGAGTTCTATATCTCTAAATAAGAATAAAGTGTGTTAATATATATTTTTAATAGTAATTAGAATATATATATGTACATGTAAAACGACTTAAGTACGTAAACGTATCATGCATCAGGTACAGTCGTGTTTTGTGGGCGTGCGTGTCGGACTAACGTTATACCTGAGGTATAAACGGCGGTAGGAATATATACGTAAGCCGTATGCACGGGGATGATAATGGTCAGTCAAAATAAAAATTTGTTTATATATATATATATATATATATATAATTGATGACACGCACGTATGTACGGGTACAATAACCAAAAATAAATTTATACAGGAATAGTATTGCCGGCGTGTGGTGGGGTGAATGCGTTATGACAGTCTAGTCTAGACGACGGAATATGCGATAACGCGTGGCGTTTGGAGAGTTACATACATACATACATACAAGTGAAACTAATATATAAGCGTGTTAATAAATATAGTTTAAAAAACTAAAAAAACACGCTTTTAAAGTACATCGAACTAAAAAGTTAAAAATAATTTTTAAAATAAGTTTAAAATAATTATGAACAAAAAATACTAGTATTATTGTGATAAAAGCGTGGGTGCTTTGTGCCATATTTTTCGTATATTGAGCGCCCGACGCTTTTATCACAATAATACTAGTATTTTTTGTTCATAATTATTTTAAACATAAT
Organism: Daktulosphaira vitifoliae; assembly: GCF_025091365.1. Classification (NCBI taxonomy): domain Eukaryota; kingdom Metazoa; phylum Arthropoda; class Insecta; order Hemiptera; family Phylloxeridae; genus Daktulosphaira; species Daktulosphaira vitifoliae. Next base: position 58,080,124 of record NW_026099572.1, read on the forward strand.
TTTTAACTTTTTAGTTCGATGTACTTTAAAAGCGTGTTTTTTTAGTTTTTTAAACTATATTTATTTTTTACTTTTTAGTTTCATGTTATGATAGTAGTTACTATCAATATCATGGTTGTTACGGGTAACGGGAAATCAGGGTTCGATTCTGGGGAGGGAGTCTGAGAAACGGCTACCACATCCAAGGAAAGCAGCAGGCGCGTAAATTACTCACTCCCGGAACGTGGAGGTAGTGACGAAAAATGACGATACGGAAATCATCCCTCGTAATCGGAATGAATACTTTATATCTCTTAATTAGAATAAATCGTGTTAATATATTAATTTTAATAGTAATTAGAATATATATATATATATATTTATATATATACAAATAATGCGACTTCACTACGTAAAAGTATCATGCACTAGGTATAGCTGTGTTTTATGCCCGGGCGGGTTGGACTAACGTTATACCCGAGGTATAAACGGCGGTAGGAATATATATATATATATAGACGTAAGGCGCATTAGTCGCGGGCGTTATTGGTCAGTCAAAATAAAAATTTGTTTATATATATATATAATATTGATGACAAGCACGTGTGTACGGGTACGATAACTAAAAATAAATTTTTATAGGAATAGTGTGCCGTCGTGTTGTAGGCGTGGCGTGGGGAGGGGTGAATGTCTAGTCTCAAGGCCATAGACGACGGGATACGCGATAAAGCGTGGCGTTTGAAGAGTTACATACATACATACATACATACATACAGGTGAAACTAATATAAGCGTGTTAAAAAGTTGTTCACAGTTTTTTTTTTTATCATGAACAAAAGAAAGGCAGAAGCTTATATTATTAAATCACCAGTGACAAGTGTAGTAAATAAAATTCAACTTTTATGTTTTATAATTACAATGTAAAAACAAAGAAATAAAAATTAATATTTATATGTTGGCGAATTTAGCCCAAAAATGTTAATGTGTTAAAACACAAAATAAACCAAAAAAAACTGATTATAGTCAAGTCGATCGTCAGAACTAGACAGAACTCATAATTAGCGATAGTCCGTCGGCATTGGCCTTGTCACAGTGTCAAGGGCGGAGAGATGCACAATGACCACCGATTGTCATATTGATAAGTGAACGACTGATATCGAGGGAGACTCGATATCAAAGCGCGATGCCGTGTCACTTGAATATTAAATGATAGTTTAATTATTTGCTTAATTAATTTTAATGTTATTTTTTTGGTAACCGAATTCACCTAGTAGAACAATAATTAAGACAATATTAAGAATATTGTAGTATACCTCAAAAGCTTTAATTTTTTATTCATTAAGATTTATGCACAATCAAAATTATTTGAAATAAAATTATTTTAATGCATTTTAAATAACATTATTTTGATTTTCAAAAATACAGTGCTAAATTATAATTTACTTATAAAAATAATTAAGAATAAATAAAAATACATATTAAATATTTTCTGTATTTATTTTAATTAAATGATTATACTTATTTTCCAACTTCAAAAGCTGTATACACATTTCCTTCCATCGTGTTCTCTATTCATTGCCATCACCCAGTATTTTCAACTCATAGTTTTATTAGATCCTTTAAGACTTAATCGTACCATCGTTATTTAGGTCGACCTAAGGGTCTAATATAAAATGTATGTAGCACTTTATTTTCGAAAATTAAAGTATTATTATTTAAAGTGCGTTAATTAATTTAATTTATAATATATGCAATTGAGCATTTTTGTTTTTTAGAATTTGTATAGTTAAATTATTTATATAATTTTAGCAAATTATTTAAAATTAAAAAATGTAGTGCATTTTTTTAAATTCACATATGTATAATTAATAAATTATTGTTATTAAGAAGTCTTATATTAATTAAAAATTAATGTTTTAATATTGAAAATAAAGTTGTATGAATATAAAATTCAAAATGTGTTGTTTATATTATTACAATAAACTACAAACAATCGTGAAACGTAAAAGTTTATCGAACGCACACATTTAAGAAACTTAACGGACAACAATGATGCGCAATAATTTTTTTTTCAGACCCTCTGTAAAAAAGTTTTACTTTAAAAATACATACCATCATAAAACCAGTACCTTCTCAGCTTTTCATCGAAGCTAAAAGAAAAGAATGTTAACTTAGTTCGATTATTCTGATCTTTGTTAGTCATTTATAACTTCAGTCATGAAATTTACTTTGTATTTTATCATACACCATTGATAGCTAAAATATTTTTTTGGTTCGGATAGACCTTTCTTTTAATATACTTATCTAATTGATATTAAAAGCTGTTTGTATTATAACTAACACTTAAATATTTTTTGTAAAAGGTGGAATTAATAGGGGTATTTATTCCCCCATCAAAAAAAAAGTTTTAAAAATGTCAAAATTTCACAATTTTAATAATCGTAGTTTTTTTATGCATTTTTCACTTTCACATTGAGAACAAAGAAAATTTTTTAAATTTTCAAATGTAATATCTTTAATAGAATACAATTTATGATATTCTGACGTATTTATATAAAAAAACGATCCAGTGAAACATGAGAAAAAGTAATGACAAACACAAAATAAATAAACACATCATGATAAAAATAATATCATCTCACCTTAGCATTGAAGCTAAAAAATGACACTTATTGTAACACATGCTTAAAGTAGATAACTTTTATAGATTGTAGAAAATTAAAATGTATATAAGATATAACACAAAATTATATAAAAAATATTAAGACAACATCAAAGGGAACAGAACAAAGTTAACCAAATTATTTGTTTGGTTTTCTTTGACATAATATACGGTGAATTCATTATTTCAAGGATTATAATTCTATGGAATTTTCATTTTCAAACAACAATTGATATTTATTGTTGCGTTTAGGTATAATATCAATTGTAAATATCATATGAATACTGAAGTAAAATACTGCAAACAAATTTAATGAGTTAGTGGAAGTTTCGCATTAACGTAAATAATTTAAACTGACATTGGTGTGAATGGAAAAAAAAACAAATCTCAGTTTATTTTAACTTTCCTATTAAATTTAGGTTATTTAAAAAGAATGTGAAATATTCAACTCTCTTTAAAATCTTTCACTAAACGTTTACCATTTTACTAAATTTAGTTATGATTATAAACAATAGAAACACATTCTTATGGATCCATTGTAGGGGATAGAATTTGTCAAAATGTATAAAATTCTAATAACGAGATTTGAAATAAAGTTCCTTTTATAAATATTTTTATTATAATCATCAACTATAAATTAATTGTTTTCACAAGAATTAAAAAAAAAATTACCTATTTAAAACATATTGTTTTTTATCAATCTATAAAAGTTATTTACTTTAAATTTTGTCAAAATACTTAACGATATAATTCTGTTAGTAGATGTACTCAATAACGAAAACATGATAGTGATGCTGTAAAATATTTTTAAGCATTATTTTCTGTATCTAATACAAAGCAAATGATGCGTAATGATATTATTTTATTGCCATCATTCCTTGAGACATCGTTCAGGAAATCTCGGGCGTCATAAAAAACCACTTTAAAATTCGTGGCATTATATTGTTATATGAAAATCATACTTCAAAGTTTTTTGTGAAAACAAAATTTTCTTTTTTTTATCAGTCAAACGAAATTAAAGGTTAAATTAGATAATTTCATAGTAAAACAATATTTTTCCCTAATTATGTATCATAGCTAAAAAATTTTATAATTAGCAGAAGTTTTGTTAAATTCAGAATGTATAAGTTCTTGCTATAAAGTTTAACTGATTTACTATTTAATATAAATATGTTTTTAATAAACTTTAATTAATTAACGTTTATTATTAAGTATGAATATTTATCATATTTATTATCATTAAACGTTTGTATTCTCTGCTATTAAACATAATTAAACATCTTTTTAGGTTCACATAAGGTTTTGTTACTGGGTTATTTAAAAACATTTTTTTTTTAAATCTGTTTAAAACATAAATAAACACTTTAAAACGTCGCATAAGACCAATGTAAATGTTGACATTTTTGGTGTTCTAAACACGTATAAACCACTTGTTTTAAAGATGCAGTGTTAAAAATATAATAACGCTATTTTGTAGATAAAATAAATGCTATTGGTAATATTTCTTTGAATTAATTGCAAGTTGGGTATATTTACGATATATTTTTAGATATTAATATCGTACCAAATGTCAACAATATTATATTGCAATATTGAAAAATTATATTCAAAATTAAATTTAATATTTAAATGTTTTCATGTATTTTTTATTTTCAAGATTATCGTTTTAAATTACCATCGTTGTAAAAATCAAATAATAATATTAATATTAAATAATATAGTTAATATCCGTATTTCATAACGATAATGAAATTTATTTTCAAATTTTTTTTGGTTACAAGACTTTATCGTTATACAGGGTGTTCAGTAAGTAAGGAATTAGGTCTATTGTTATTAACAATTAGAACAATAGAAACCCGTTTCCTAACTGAACACTTTATATAGGTGTTCAATAAATAAGGGAACGGTCTTATATTATTCTCATTGTTTATAACAATCGATCTATTTCCTTACTTACTGATTCCTTGTATGTTGTTTATATTTAATGGATGGAATTGTTCTTTATTGAATAATAGTATTATAGTTTCAGTTTTTTGGTTTTAAATAATAACAAAAAAATTTCTGTTAACATTTTTTTATTGCTTTGTCATAACTGAAAACAATTTTTCTTCTTTTCAAAAATTAAATAAAAACTTTTATAGAATAAAATAATATATAAAACATAATTTTCTTTATCACCATCATCTAATAGGGATTTAATTTTTTTTCTTTACGCTCAATAATTTTGTCGAAATTTTCGAATTGAGTTTTAACCAATTGCTGTATATCTTCTAATTCTAAAATTTCTATATCTAATTCTCCTCTTACCTTACTTAGTTCGTTTTTTGTAAAAATAGGAATAACAACAATGTTATAATAATAAAAACCTGATCTAAGAATAGAATTTTGTATCAATAAGTATCATTTTCGTCTTATCTTAATTCTATATTTCATAATATATTTTAATACGAAAAATGTCAACAAGGTTATCACGAACTGTTTTTGACCTGATATAAAATAATATATATTTTATAACAAGGTAACCAAAATTCAAATAATTTTTTTTATACAAATATTTTTTTGATTATCGCGATTTCTCAAAAATAATCGATATCGTGGGAAAATCGAAATATCGATATTGTTGCAAGTAACAAGAACACTTGAATCCTAATATTTTTTCAAAAAAGTAAAATAATTTTTTCTATTAAATGATAAGTGCTACACTTACAAAGAAAGTACACAAAAAGTACCACAGAAACTCTTTTAGTATACTTTTTAAAAATATATTTTTTGATAGAACTATTTAATCGTACGATAATATTTTAGTATTTCAAACAATAATTTTCTTCAGGGTGTTTTTAAACGATATTATACTTTATTTATTCCAATAAAAGATAAATAATCAATACTATGAATAAAAATGCAGTATACAATGTACAGAGTGTTCAGTAAGTAAGGAAACAGGTCAATTGTTTTAAACAATGAGAACAATGGAAATCTGTTTCCTTACTTACTGAACACCTTATATTTAATTTATGTCCAACTAAAATCCAGTTAGTCTAATTAAGTTAATTAAGCCAAGACTAGTTATTTAAATCTTTTAATGAACTTTATTATACTTCAAGAGAAAAAAACTTTTCGTGAAAAGTTCAAACTTTTTGTATTATTTATTAACATTAATGATATAATTATAAATAAAAAATCCATTATTCTTCATATGAAACGTAACTAATATCAACAAAAACCCTAAATTTTTTAATTAAATTTAGAATTGCCTTTTACAAATTTAATTTTCACTAAAATTATCATAGTGTGCTTGTACACCGTTACACTTGCAAATAAAACAGAAATATTTTTCAAATTCTTTTATCTAATGATTTGCTAAAACTTAATAATAATCAAATCATTGTTAAGAATATAAATTATAATGACTGAAACAAAGCTAAACTGATACTTAAAATTTAATCTATAAAAAGAAAGTAATTTTACTTAAATCTATCTACTCAACTAGTTTAGCACATATATTTCTGTTAAATGTCTTCCGTAATATCATGTCAAATGCTCAAATAGTCTAGTCGAATATTCATGTAATAGATATCAAAAACGTTATGATATAACAAAAATACATATTAAAAATATTGAAAAAAATACATATTATGTATTTTTGTCCACATCAATATATCGAGTACGACAACACATATGAAGTTACCAAGTTTATAAACAAAATATATCTTTTCAATTTCAAATACAACAGCCTAAGTCTGCATTAAAAGCTTATAAATTTAAGTAAATGAAATTTGAAACTACTTTTGGCTAGTCAAAGTTTTTGAAGTATCTAGTGCGATAATAGAATATAACAATGCTTTATCTTGTTTACTAGGAGAAACCCCGGTAAAAAGATGGGAAGGTTACCATCTACTATCTTTCCACACATAAACTCACACAACAATGTACAAGAAGTGAGATCAGTTATAATTTACGTACATTATTTTTCCACCCCATCAATTTTTATACAAGTGGTTACAGATAATGGTAGTGTAATTTTTTACAAACTTAAAATTATCCGGCTGATCGGTTGACTGGAATCTAACATGATTACTGAAAAATAATAAACTGTATAGACAATAAATGAACACTTGCAAAAAAAAATATATATCAGTTGTTTATACTTTATTATAATGCCAATAAATTTTTAAATTAAAAAAATTAACTTTTCAAATAATTTATGGTTCGAAGCCCAAGTATTTCATTTAATGTATATGCATATCTTCTATGGTCAGTAACTAAAGGAAAAAAAATTTATGTTAGAAATTAAATTATTTACTTGGTTAGGTAAATATTTAGTACTGCAAAAACTTTTAACATAAATTATAATATAGTAGATATTTAGTAATTAGGATGAATTATATAACGATTATTAGGTTAAAAATTAAACTTTTTTTATTTTACCACAGACTCTCCTAAAATTAATTTTAATATTCATAGAAATGAACTACACCAATTGCAGACCAATAAATCAATGTTCAAACGTGCCTTATGACAAGCTTAAATTTTCACCATAAATTTTTTCTGTTCAAATTATAACTACGATTGTGTTAACTCACGAATGCTATTTCAAAAATATAATTTTTATGGTAATAGTATCATTCATATATGTCGAAATTGCCATCAACAGAAAAAAATATGTAAAACTCTCAAAAATTCGGGAAATCCTACTTTTAGTAAATTATTTTTAGGTAATGCTATCAATAAATTATTAAAATTTAACATTGTTCAGTCTCGTATACTTTATATCGCTAGAAACAGTGATGAATTAGTTTTTACATAGCGTAATTAGTTTTGTTTTAATTTTTATTTTTACGTTGTGAAATAATTAATTTAACTGTAATATCAAACTCTATCACTTATGAGCACAATTATAATTAAAAAGGGTACAAACGATAAGATTAAAATCCTGGATTTAACAGATAATAAATTTGTCCTTTAAATGGCGCCATGTACATAAAACAATATAGTCCACAACTTCTTGGACAAAATCTAAGATTAGACCAAAGTAGAATTAAAAAAATAATAATAATAAACATTGAAGTTAATTTAATATTTTTAAAAAGTAGTAATAGAAAATAAATAAAAATTATATTTTTATTTTAAGTAATAAGTTGTTATATAAATTCAGTTATAAGTTGATCAGGAAAACCGTTATGGTGAAATATTCAGGTTTTATTTTAATGATAATTTTACTTAACTTTAAAGACCCTAGGCCATGTGTTAATATTGATTCATCAGTCTGAAATTTTGTATGGTTTATTTTTATGAGTATCAAAATAAATTTAAGGCAGTTGAGGTATAATAAAAATGTCATTTTTTAACGACCACTCTAGTAATATCATTTTCATATTTCATATTTTTTATTGAATTTTACAAAGTTGTTTTTAAGAAAATATATTTATCAAGAAAATTAAAAAAATTAATTTGTTTCACATTGTTTCTTTATATTTTATTCTTATCGAAAAATGTCTTCCTTAATTTTCCTTATTATTATTATTTATTTTCCTTTATTAATATATACACAATCTGTTCCCTATAGGTACAATAAGAGTATTGGCTAAAATAATTATAACAATGAATACTTGATAAAAGAAGCCACCCATTGTTGACACTTTTAAGTGATTGTTTTTTATTTTTTAACTAAAGTTAAGTTAATAGATCTCTACACCAGTTGTGCTTTAAGCGTATCGGAGGATTACCAGGAATAGCATTAGTTGAAAGACGTTTTATTAGGGGATTGGAGTGGGAGGCTAGTCGAGTGTGGAATCTTTTATAATTTTTTTTTTTTCCTTATTATAAGAATATTTTTCTATTTTAATAAATGGCTGTTAATAATTTATATTTTTATACTACAATATTGCTATTAACTATCATTTATTAAATATACAAAATATTTTTACTTATTTTTTAAATTATAGCGAGTTCCAATTGTATATTGCAGTGGCAATTTACGGATGGTCCATGGGTTCAGACCCTTTCCCCATGTACATAAAGTTACTCTAGCTGAAATAGTGGAGGGGTGAATTTTAATAACAAACTATGTAAAATTTTAAAAGTAATGTTAAACTCAGCCTTAAAACAATAGGGATAAATGATAGTTAATTTTTCATGTAAAATATAACAAGGAAATTTACTCAGTTGAAGTTATTGTTTGTTGTCCAAATTACAATGAATTACAAAATCTAACAATAATTGACAGTGTTTAGTAATTAATAATGTTCTAAATGTTTTATTTTAATACAGTAACAATAATAATGATTGTAATAAAAATTATAGTTTTAATCATTTGGTTTTCCAAATTAATATTAATGCAATATCTTAACGTAAAATACATGCATTTAATTAACGTCAATTTTAATAGTACTTTATACACACCAAATTATGTATTATAATTCGAGTAATAAATAATTTTGAAAATCATAAACATTTATTAGTGTATCTTGTTTTACATTTTTACCTTCCTGTTTAGTTAATATACAATGCCGAATTTTTAACATGGGGGTCTCCTATAGTATAAAATTTACTTTGAGTACCTATTAGAGCCTTACTCTACATATTAAATAATGTAAGCACATTAGTGCCTGGAAGAAGTTCAGACCACCTGTGATCCTCATCTTAAAACATATATTATATAACTTGGATATATATATTAAATTATATATAAATGTAAAACATTTATTTATTTCGTTAATGTAAATATACTTTACTAGTTACATTATTTAAAAAAAACCCAGCACAGTGGAGTCGCGGCATAGTGGGGACGTTGCATAGTTGGGTCCAGTATAGATTTAATCTGACAGTGATTAAAATCACTATCATAAGAAACGCTTCGATGCAAATCAGTAGATAGTGTTTAATTCTAAGAAATTGGTGGATAATTACAAAAGCTACATTATCTGCTAGTTCCTTATTAATACCCTGATTAAGATAAAGTATGTCGAATGAAAAAGGGATTATTAAAAAATATTATTTCTCATAAAAAAATTGTGTTGATTCGTACACTTTTCAATGAGTTATAGCATTATAAAGTTAAAAATGTAACCAACCCAACCCAACATCAACTCCTATTTCCTTAATTATATCCAGATTAGTAATTATTTTAATTATATATTATATAATTTTTATAATTAATTATTTTCAAATTATTATTGATTTTTAATATGTTAAAAGTAATCATTTTGAACCTACTTCTTTTTGTTCTTTAAAGTGAAAGTTTTAATAAAAAAAAAATGAATTTATTACCATAACTTTTAACTCAACTTGCAAGTTTGAAATAAATATTATTAAATAGAAAAAAATGAAATTGGTAGATTATTTCAAAAACAACAATAACACTTATTCCCTTAATTTTACCCCGATTTATAACTATAATATATGAATACATAATAATTACAGTAATTAAATTGAGTATGAAAGTGGTATTCAATAATATAATATTGTAATTTTTACGGAGATATTATAAAAATAAAAAGGAGTTGTATATTCATATACTTTTAATGCGTATACAAATTTAAAGGAATTTATGCAATACTTTTTAATAAAAAAATTTTGTTACTTATGAATAAATACACTAAACAAAAGGAACTTTCATCAGAAAAAAAATATACTTTTCTAAATAAACTTTTCGTGATGTTTTCAAATGTGCAATTAAACTTTTTCTATTACTTCTAAGTTTTAATATTATTACTTATTATTAAAAAATAAGTATTTACATATAAAAAAAAATAATTAAGAACAAAAAAAATTGTATTAAATTAATACTGATTTTGATTTTTAATATGTTAAAGGTAATCATTTTGAACCTATTTTTTATTGTCTTTTAAAGTGAAAGTTTTAATGAAAAATACCTTCTCAGCTTCGCATCGAAGCTAAAAAATGAATTTGTTACCATAACTTATAGTTCAACTTGCAAGTTTGAAATTGACATTATTAAATTGAAAAAAATGAAATTTTTAAGATTAATATGCAATCTGGAAATTTTATAATTACTAATTACAGTACATTTGTCAGAAAAATTCGATTTTTTTACATTTTTATCGTAATAGATAACTGAAATAGAAAGAATAGTAATCATATCCTAATAACTTTTGGTGTTTAAAAAAATTCTGCAATTGAAATATTCAGAACTTAATTAATTTTAATAATTTACTTTAATTAAATGAACCAATCAAACCAAAGTAGTTAAAAAGATTTACTCAATTGAGCATATTATCAAAAATATAATTATAATTGTAAAACTCCATCGTTAACTTCAGGTGAAACTAAAAATCATTTTTTTTTTAAATTTATGATTTATATAGCAACATATTACTAAAAAATTTGGCATATTATAGACTGGTAGTAGCACACAGAAATAGAGTTAAAAAATTAATAAATTATAAAGTAAAATTATTTACTTTTGTAGTTGAATACTTTTATCATATCAAATTTAATTCGACAATAAATAATTTAAGAATATTAAAAATTAATGATTTTAATTGTTTGTATGGACAAATCTAGTTAAGCTACTTTTTATTTGAATAAGGAATATTTTTTTGATTTTTAAGAGTAATAACTTAAACTAATCATTAACTTAAATATCATAAACTTAAATGAATCATTTGACGTATCGTTGAAAAAAGTAGGTCTAGTGAGGGTTGGCAAAATAAATCGTAGCCAGAAAAAGAACCACATAGTAAAATAATATTAACATGAATATCAATTTCTTCTCACGAGGGGAGACTATAGTGATAAGATCCTTTATATTTATTGAAATTATTGAATCTAAATGAGATAAATATCAAATGATTTGAAAATTCTATTCTAACTCAAAAAAAAAATGCAAAATTTTAGAAGCCACAAACGGATTTGAACCTCGTACCCTAGGCGTTAAAGATCAAGGTGTTACCCATTCGGCAACTATTCGTTGATTTTTGTTGCATGATAAAATTGGCTATTTAAGCTAACTCAAATTTAAAAATTACTTTTTCGACTTTAAAAAAGTAAAAAATGTTAATAAGTATAATATCATATGTCTTATGAACTTTATTCTATGTCAATGAAATTATATAATATTCATGAAAGTCAGTTTATTCCCCTAATAAAATATTTTAAAATAAAATAAAATACAAAACCTAGAATTTTAATAAAAAATAGCATATTTTTAAATACGGTAGCCTTTTGCGCATAGAAGATAGGTCGTCGGGACAAATTTTTTTTTTTCATTTAGTAGTACATAAAATAAGCTTTAATTTGATATATGTTTAAAGGACGCAGTATTTCCGGAACATTTTCAAAAATTAAGTTGAAAAAGTTAGTTTTTGTAAAAAAGTTGCTATTTTAAATCCCCCCTGTGAGCAGAATAAGTGTTAGATTTTCAAAAAAAAATGATATCAAATGAAAGAAAATTACCTAAGGTTTCAATATAAAGAAATATTATTTTGATTAGTTAATATTTGAAAAAGTTATGGCAGTTTTAAGTACAAAAAACATCGTTATAAAAGGTGATTTTTATCGCAAATATTACATTTTTTTTATAATTTCGACAGCCATTTGCACATAGAAGATAAGGTGTCGGGACAAATTTTTTTTTTTCATTTTATAGTACATAAAAAAAGCTTTAATTTGATATATGTTTAAAGGACGCAGTATTTCCGGAACATTTTCAAAAGTTCAGTTGAAAAAGTTCTATTTTTTATACAATGTTTCAAAGTTTGAACCCCCCCTATATAAGGGGAAATTGTCTAATTTTAATAAAAAGTATGTCAAATGGAAGATGTACTTATAATGTATTTAGAAAAAAAAAAATTGTGCTGATACATGCATTTTTCGAAAAGTTATAGCATTTTTAAGTTGAAAATTAAAAATTGAAAATCGAAAATTTTAACACAAAAATAGTGTTTTTTTAACTACGGCAACCGTTTACATGCAGAAGATAAAGTGTCGGGACAAATTTTTTTTTTTCATTTTATAGTACATAAAATAAGCTTTAATTTGATATATGTTTAAAGGACGCAGTATTTCCGGAACATTTTCAAAAATTAAGTTGAAAAAGTTAGTTTTTGTAAAAAAGTTGCAATTTTAAATCCCCCCCCATGAGCAGGTTAAGTGTTAAATTTTCAAAAAAATTATATCAAATGAAAGGAAAATATCTAAGGTTTTAGTTTAAAAAAAAATTATGTTGATTTGTTGATTTTTGAAAAAGTTATGGAAGTTTTAAGAAAAAAAAGTGAAAAAAATGACAAAATTTGTCGATTTTTAAATTTGTAATTTTTTTGGATATTTCCCCCATTTGCGGGGAACGAGGGAAAATTTTTAAATTTTTAAGGGTAATGTCTTCAACTAGATACAATTTGTGATCTTTTGACGTATTGTTAAAAGAAATCGGTCCAGTGAGAGCTGAGAAAAAGTAGTGACAGACACCAAAAAAAAAAAAATAAAATAAAAAAAAAAATAAACACATCATGGTAAAATTAATACCTTCTCAGCTTCGCATCGAAGCTAAAAATAAATATGCTCACAAAAAAATATGTTTATATCGTTTAAGAATTATTTAAGCGAAAATATTTAAACAGAAAATGTGTTAAATAACACTTAAAAGGCTAGAAAAAATTAATTTTTCTATCAACTCGCAAACAAATTGGTAGGTAGATTTATCAGACCTGAAATTTATACCTATGCCCTATATAATCTGCGTAAAGCCTTAGCAGGTAAATATTCACTGAATTCAGGGTTTTTATAAAAATGTAGATAGATTATGACATGCCTTTCTTGTTGTCTGTTATGAACACTCTGCACCGGATACGTTCAACTATAAATCTTAGGACTAGATATAAGAGTGCAGTGAATAAAATAATTGAAAATCTCAAACTGTGCGCATTGGTCGGTGAAACAATCAAAAACTCAATTCTTTCAGAATGTTATTTGTATTATTACGCCTTTTCTCTTATTGGTTCGTATCGCAAACGAATAAAAAACATATTCTAATAACAAATGCAGAGAAATAATAAAAAAATACTGGTCGGTATTACTTTATCAAAGACATATTTGTATTAAAACTGTTATACTTAAATTTTGATCATATATTATTGATGTCTTGCTTCAAAAATTTTACAAGTATATTCCATAAAAATAAATTAAATGCACAATTATTTAACGGTGACATTGAATATATTGTATGTAACAGTGAAAAATTAATACTTAGTATTTGTATCTCTAGATCATATTGTATCTTGATATAAAACATTTCATAATGAGAATATCGTAAATATACGGTTAGACAAATAAATTAAATATTCATTCAGTTTTTTGATTTACATAAAAGTATTTAGTTGCTTATAACTTATACCCACCACGATGCTTGTGTAAATTATTATTCTTGGGTAATAATTTGGCCTTACTTAAAAATTATGAGTTAATTAGTTAAATTTTTTTAGAAAAATGTTTGGATTTTTAAATAACTTTACTCGTCCTTACTACCTTGAAGAGTATACTTTTTTAAATCATTATTGATATTCCATGTTATATTAACAATATATTATGAACATTTATTTAGTTTTCTTTAGTAATATGAATTTTAATATTTTTTAGCTTCGATGCAAAACTATTGTAATTTGAAACATTGAGTTATTATATTAAAGTGAGAGTTTTAATTTTGTTATTTTACTGAAAATTTTAAATTAAATCAAGTTACCGTTTTAAATGATCCTTTAATAATATGACTTATTTTAGTTTAGTTTAATGGCAGTTAAACAATTACCCGCTACCTATATCGTACGTTTTTATTATGAGACTTGTAGCTCAAACTATTTCACATGGGGTGTACAATAATAATATTTTATTGCAAATTACTTTTTAGAATTTACTATGGTCGTTTTAAGATAACTATACCGTTTACTTGGGATTACCGACCCGTGACTACAACAGGTAGGGTGTTCTGTGACAACATCAGTCGCTTGCTGAATTCCTTTGTTTCTTATACTCTTTGTATAGTGATTTTCTAATGAAAATGGAAACTAACTATGATAGACAAACGATTTCATTAACCCAATCGATTTTCCCGAAACTTTATTCAACGGTATGGTTTTACTACTGAGTAAGAATCTAATACTGCTATATTCATAAGCATACAGTCATACTTATATTTGAATCTATTAAATATAAATAACTGAGAAGATAAAAAAAAAACTTACGACTTTCTGTTTCATTCATTCAATTATCCCGGAGGATAAAACAACAAAATGATTTTTTATTTAATTTTCTAGAGCTCTACAAAATTATATCAAAGAATTTCAAAATCCATTAAAAAAAGTTTTCATTGTCTGAGAATAATTATGTTACATATTTTTTTATATAAACCTATTCCGAAATTACTTTTTATTAAGGAATATTTTCTTACTTTTGATTCTTATTCATTTTTAAAATAAATATTTTTACTTTAAAACAGTACATGGCATAATAAACGTACCTATAATATTGCTTTATGCTCCCAAAATTATTTATGTCATTTAATAAATGCGCAATATTAACATTAAATACCAAGAACGAATAAAGAGGTATATCAGTGGCTGATCAATGAGGGTAGGTAATATTTATATATTGAACTTTCTCAATGTTGTGGTAAGAAATGTAGATTTCTCTAATACAAGCATTGCTTTTTTGAGAGAAAGTTAATGATAATTAGAGTAATAATAATAATAATAATAATTCGAATTGCGCGTTCAACATTTGTTAAATTTTTGTTGTAGTAAATGTAAATGTAAAGTTTATTGTGATATGACGTAATACGGTTCACAAAACTAACATATTATAAATATAAAAAAACAATATTCGATATTTTTAAATTTATGAATATATTATGCACAATTTTATTCTACTTTGAAATAACACATGTCGGTGCGTGCAAATTAGGTTGCAATACATATAGGTGTATTTTTAGATTTTTTTTACATTTTTTTTTAACGGTATGTATTTTTATACAAGTAACTATTTATTTGAAAAATATATGAAGCAATATTTTATCATAAAAAGAATGAAAATTTTATTCATAAAGCCTATTCTTTTCACTACAAGATCAATTTTAACAACTACGATTGATATTTGTTCATTTATCAAAATATTTTTATAAGAAATATTATTCTCTAAATTTTTATAACATATTTAAGACTTAATAGTTAATAGTTTAATACTTAACAGTTTCATCAAACAAAATACTATTATAGTCCAATTATCTTTTGGAATCTATCCAGTTAACTCAATTTATCAGGATATCTTGTTGTAATAAGGCCTTAAGTTAATTATATTGTATAGTTAATTACTATAATCAGTATAAAATAAGTTACTTCTTAAAATAAAAGTTAATTCAACATTTTAAATTAAGTAATTTAACCTGCTATATATTTAATAGCAGTTTTAAACATAATTAAATTACTTTTTCCTTTTAACAATTTTATTAGATTTGGGACCAAAAACAATTTTTATGGCAAAAATGTAACTTTATACACATGTAGCCAACACAATACAATGATGTATGGAATAGTATAAAGTATAGAACCTGACTTGAAACCAAAACCTTTCAAATGTTTGCCATTAATGAAAGTCGGGTACTTTGGTTTGATCAAAGTGTATGCATGTGAGAGTGTTATTTTTCTTTGAGCTTATACAAGGGATAAACTGATGTTACTGTCAACGTCCACTGATCCCTAACAATATTTTATTAACGGGTTGTTGTGTTGAAATATTATGCACGTTACGTCATATACAACATAGAAAAATAAAACTTTAGTTGTCATTAAATTATTGGGTCTTCATATTATTGAAACTGTTAATAAAGCTATATGACTATAGTTGTCAATCAGCAGGAAAAACCTAAAGCTTTTAAAACACATTTTTTTTCTCTTCAAACTAATATTTACACTAAATCCTTTCAAGGCGGGTTTGTTTAATCCAAACATCAGTTAGTGCTTAAAAGCACATCATGATGATTAGTTTATACCTTATAATAAATATTTAATTTATTATTTTTCAGACAGTATCAATTTCGGTTTCTGTTCTGACACTAACCTCAATATCAATTGACCGTTGGTATGCCATATGTCATCCGCTAAAATTCAAGTCGACCACTAGTCGTGCAAGAACAGCCATTATTATCATATGGATTTTAGGATTTTTGTCTGGTAAGATAAAAAGTTCTATTAAACCGTTTTCTTCTTAACTGTGATGCCTAATAATTTAGGCATCACATATTATAATTTATTGGTATTTTAGTGATTGTTAGCATTTTTTAGTTGCCAAAATAAAAGTTGTGTAATTTTATTACTTCTCTTTTTAATGTTTGATGAATTTAAATAATATAATTTGCATGAAAGCATTTATACAATTTTTTTTTTTTTTAATTCCCAATAATTTTTCTGACAAATAATCTAATTTTTGACGTCTCATAATTAATTCGAATAGTTATACAAAAATCTTTAACAACAAATCGTCTCCAGAATTTCAAATAACGGGCTAACAGTATTTTTTTTAGATCGTTGTTTGTTCATTGCATAGGGTGATCAGTAAAGCTTTATTCACTAATTATTAAATTTCCCGATATCAACAAAAGATTTGTAATCTAACCTAAAAATGGATCTCTAATTCTATTTCAAAAAAATAGTTTCGATTACCTGTTCCATCTATTGGTTCGACTGTAAAAAAAATGAATTGTATTTTATAAAATGTTGACGATTTTTGACAACTCTATAGAAATATTAAGTTGGTAAAATTCTCAGATTTATCGATGATAACGAAATTATAAAAAAGGATCACCGAACTTATTCAGTCGCTTTTTGTCATGAACTTATTTTTAATTTTTTTAGATTCGCATGAATATTAAAGAAAAATGTTGTTGTTTTCTTGAAAATAATGTGTTATGGTTTTTCTCATGTGAAATCACAAAGTAGTGTTAACTGTTGCTGAAACCATTAAAAGTAAATATGCAAACTTGAAAAAATACTTTTTCCATGTTTAGAGAAAACATAATACTTTTTGGTAGTCAAAAAAAATATTTTTTTCGTGAAAACAAAATATCGTTTAAATAATAACTATAAACATCCCCTTGATATTTTTCTTTAAATAGTTTTTATATTAATTAACTTTTTTATTTTTAAATTAATTCAATACTGAGAAATATACTTTTTTTATCATAATGTATTTTATATAACAGTATACTGTTATATATAAACTATATTAAATGTATATATTTAACACAGGAATTGAGGTTCAAAATCGATGTTTCAATGACATTATACGACAGTGTATTTAAAAATACTTATTTTAATCATTTTAAATAGAAATAAAACAAACCAACCAGTTCATTAAAGAATATGAATGTAATTCACCGTTACATAAGGTCTAATATTGTAAAAAGTTTACTTGGTTTCATTTATTAAAAGATTTAAGCATATTTCAATGCATATATTTTTAAAGCCTGAATATTATTAAATGTGGTTAAGCAATAGGTAATCTATCTTACTCGTTACATTTTAACTAAAAAAGTTACTATTACCAGCAATAACCAATAATGAATTCATTCTGAAGTAATAATAATCTAACGAAATTGATTTTTCTTAGAGAATTATCGTATCGAAGCGTTTTATGATAGTGATTATATATTATTAATATTTTAGTTCCACTATGCTGAACCCTCTCTGTGTCGGATATAGAATGTATTCATTTTTTTTGGATATTAACATAACTAATGTTCAATTAAAAAAATAAAGATTTATTTTATAAAACAGGCTAATATTTTTTATTCAACTAAAATATGTTTTATTTTGAAGATAAATTAAATTCATATTAAATATTACTGAATAGAGACACAAATTGTAATTGAAGGTTTCAATTAAGTTAAAAAAATAACAGGGGTAACCTACTTAAGAAAAAGTATACTTGAGTGAATATTATACCATAATCACATTTTATGAGTAGATAGATATGCATAATGCATAATCTATCAAAGTAGATATTACCTTTATGATATATTTTATCAAAAGAACCTTTCGATGATGATGTAAACAAATGTATGAAAAGCAACTTCATAAATATATAACGCGCGTAAATCATATGAGAGTAAAAGTTATTTATTTACATTACTATATAGAAATAGGTTCTATATATGTAATTTAAAGTTTTATAGTAACATAAAACTAAAAAATAATTTACATTTACATTTTTTTTTTTTTATCTTTTTTTTCAAATATGACTTTTTTTTAGATTTACCTGAACTTTATGTACTGGAAGCCATCAACCATACTCCTCGTCTGGCGAATGGTGTCTATCTAACTCAATGTGAAGCCCTCTGGAGTAAAGAATCAGAAACTACATATCAAGTAGCGAAAACAATTATTCTATACATATTACCATTGTCGCTTATGTCAGTCACTTATTATCAAATTGTCAAAGTACTTTGGAAGTCAGACAATATTCCAGGCCATTCAGAAACCGTACAGATGTATAACTCTCAAAATCAAAACGGTATGAATAAACTCATCGCCCTAAATTTATTGTGAGAACAAGCTATTTATTTTTCACTTCATTAAGGAGAACAGAAGTTGTGAACTTATATTTATTTTGCTTAGTTCGCATTATCACGATTGAACACAAGTAGTTTTCAAATTCAAATAGTTAGGAAATATAGAAAAAAGTTTTTTTACAACTTATAGCATAGACATGGTTTCAAACTTTTTATCTTACTTGAATTAAATATTGATTTACGTTTTACTACTAGATATCGAGCTATCAAACAGTAGCTACATATATGTTTTAACTTCAATTTCTTCAAATAAGATAATATAACTTTATTAAAAATCATTAAACATAAATACAACATTCGAGAAATATTATATTCAATTGGTTTTATATTAAGATTTATTTCTAAAGTTTTTGGTAAACCCTAAGCCAATGTTTGTATTATGTAACGATATAAATATTGAGTTGTCTTAGCACCCAGTATAATAAATTTTTGTAAACTTGATAGGCTGATTACGACTCTTGGATTATTTTTATAAAAATTTTATGAATTGTACATTATGTTAGTTTATGTGATTTATGTGATTCAATCACATAAAATAAATAAACATAACCACCATGGCAGTACTACAATACTTTTCCCATTGAAATAATTTTTAGTTAGAAATAATGTAATCCTCGTGGTCTACAGGCACGTTGGTTCTGTTGATTAATTAGGCTGTCACTTTATATTATTACGGAAAAAATTAATTTCTATAAGAATTCAATGAGACTTAATAAAAATTCGAATGATTAATAAGGCGTTAGTGTGGTTTTATAAAATTAAATAATATTATACATTATATAAATTGTCCATTTTTATAGAAAAAGCTAGAATAAATATACGTCAATATTATAATATTTAAATTCCTTATGTCATATTAAACCCTTAATAATTTATTTATTATAATAAATCATAATTTAACCATACAAATATTTGACATTTATTTAAATACCACAAACGAAATTCAAATTTTTCTTGTAATAAAAAATAAATTTTTAGAAGCCATAAATTATTTAAAAATCAAAACTTCTACATAATAATCATTCTGTTCTATCAAAAATATTTTTAAAATGAAATGTTTAATTATACATTTTTATTAAAGAATATTTTGCTAACTTAATTAACTAACTTAATTAGTTAACAAATTAGTAAAGTAAACAAAAAATACAAATTTATGTCTGGATTGCTATTTAATTAAAGTTTTAGGTTCACAAATAAAGTTAAATTACTTAAAGTTAAATAAATTTATTTAATTAAGCTACTTGAACTTTAATATTAAATGATAATTTTATTTTTATATACAAATGTTGTTATAGGATGCATACTTAACGTTCTTCTAAATAATTATTAATTTTTTTTTGGTAAACAAAAAAAATATATAGTTGCTAAAAAATTTCAGTTTTATTTTTCAGAGTCACCGCATCGCTCCAAATCGAGCATGTAGGCTTTTAATCAATGTATCTTGTACACTCATTACTATAAATTACATTCAATTTATTGATGTTTTAACAGGATTGAACCGAAATAGCACTATGGGATGTGCGAACACTATGGCTCAGATAAAAGCTAGAAGAAAAGCCGCAAAGATGTTGGTAGCTGTAGTGATAATGTTTGCTCTATGCTTCTTCCCAGTACATATAATGAACTTATTAAGGTAACATTTAAAAAAAAAATGTATTAGAAATATCGAAGCGTTTTTTTAATTGGACAAATAGGTAAAAATTAAATTTTGCTAAACAGTTTAATAACTCTAAAAGCGTACTTATTAAATAGTTTTAACAATTCTTAAAGTATGCTTACTTAACGTACGTACTCAATTTATAACTCCTTGAATAATTTATGAATGTAAGCGTATTTTAAGCAGCTTAAAAGACTATGTACTTTATTTTATCTTTTATACAGAAGTAAAACAAATCAAAAGATTTTATTTTAAGACACATAATTATTTATCAGATAGCAGCTTTAAAAATAATAATATAAAAGCATTCTTATTATTTTAATTTAATATTATATGTTATACTAACGTTAAAAAAACATCATCTTATTATTTTTAATAAAATTCTATCTGCGTAATGTATCTGGAATACTAAAATTACAATGTATAAGTTAATTATAACATCAACAAATTTTGATTTGTTGCATAACAAGTTTAAATAAATAGATATTTGAAAAACACAAGTGTTCAAGGTCGATAAATGAGTTAATAGTAGTAACTCTCGATGGTTACTACAGTGATTTATCTATTTTTTCACACTCTTTACTATTTGATTTTATAAGATTACTTAATACTACTACAGTGTTAATTGTCTCATTAACGAATAATCTTCATAATCTCGTTTTTATCTCAGATATCTCCCTATTACAGCTTAAATCACTTTTCCTTAATAGTTATTAGTTTTTTACTATATTTGTGTCAAGGATACGATGTAATGTAGTTGATAGTTTAAAAACATTAACTAAAGTAAAAATGCGCTTGTCGATAATAACTCATAGATAAATGCCATTAAAATCACAGAATTTTTTAACAAAAATGATGTCGTGCTCTTTACAAAGGAAATTGTAACGTTTGAAATGATGACCTTTGTAGGTATCGAAAAATAATTTACAATCTATTTTGACTCCAAGAACTAAGCTTTAGTTAAATTTATATAAAATAAAATAATGAATTTAATAACTTTATAATATTAAGTGCAGAAGGCAACGGGAAACCACTGCACTTAAAATTTCCCCAGGATATACCAATGGTATTAACCAACCTAACGGTTGTAAAAAAAAAAAAAATATATATAAATCTTAGTATAATTAATTAAAAAGGGAATTGATGTAGATTCATACAAATTTTTATTTGACTCAAGTAACATCTTAATATATTTTAAAATTATTTACTATATATATATTTCTACTAATCAAAAACATTTTTTTTAAAAATTAATTTTTAATATTATTTTTATTTGAAAAATAGTCTGACGCTTTTTCTAGTTTATGTATTTCAAAAATGGTTTGGACTTAGTATGTAATGTGATCTGTTTGACAGTACCCATTCAATTACTTAAAAAATATAAATAATTTAGGAATTATTTTTAATTTTTACAAGATTCAGATTACCTTCGTGTTATAAATGTATGTTTATTATCAATAATACTTGAAAAAAATGTGCTCTCGTTTTTTAAAGTTTAAGTGGCTTTAACGGCAGTTAAAATCATTTACTTGGAGTTTTGTTTTACGTATTGAGATTTTTAAGTGTTCAGTAAAAACTTGCATAACTGGCCTTAATCTTTATGCAATTTTGCGACAGTCAAAACAAAATTGCTGAAACTCGTTCGTTGATTGGTAAATCTAAATTCATCTCAACTTTCTAATTAAATTTACCCTCTGCGGTAAAATGTGACCTGTCGGACGACGGTCGTGTTTATTAAATTAACGATACCGTGTAACATGCCCTTGATTGTATCTGCTGGATTTCATTTTGGATTACATCGGTTATATTGTTGTATACAAAGTAATCGTACACCCGTAAGCATTCCCGAGTGTTACACCCTATTTAATCCGTCGATTAAGACAACTGAACAGATTATACACCTTTGGACCTTAGTTTTATTTAATAGAGTATTTTGAATATTTACTTAGAAATATTGTTTGTTATTATTTCTTACAATATTTTTCTAATAATTTTAAATACAAAAGTTATTGTCTGGCGTATTATGCGATATATTTTCATTCAATCATTTTCTCAGTGAACATTTCATTAACAGGAAGAAAGTTTAAACTTTGGACATTGGTTCAATATCAATTCTAATATATCAATAAGTCGATTCAGTTTAAGATTCTTATGACACTCATATTTTTATAACTACATATTTTAAATTTTGTAAAATAAAATATAGTTTGATTAAAAAAAACATATAGTTAGTTAAATATTTTATTTTATTTGTTCGTAAGTAATAATTTTCTTCTATAGTTTGATGATATGATAGACAAAATTTTAATTAATGATTTTTATTGGAACGATCATTTTTGTTTTAATATTGTACATAGATTTTATATATGGATATTATCAGATCAAAATTATTATATATTGAAATATAAATTCATTATTAATTTGATTTTCATAATACCGAATGCAACAATAATCTGTTTCAGTTGACTATAAGTTATTTTCAGTTTTTATTCTTACTATCATAAATGATAGATATGATAACAAAAATTGTCAATAAAATCTTGTTTATGTGGTATTATGAAGAAATGGCAACTACTGTATGATAAATATTACAGTTTCTAGGTAAAAATTACCTAAAAATAATTGGTCAAAAATTAGTGTAAAGTTTACTAAGGATTACTAGAAGATGAACATTTTTTTCTATCAGATAATTAAAATAAAAATATGAGTTTCCGTTAAAAAAAATTATCTAATTTAAAATAAAATAAAATAATTTAGAATTTTTTGAATAAAATACATTTTTTCTATTACGAAAATTTATAATTTCAACAGTTTCTAAAAATATGAGTGTTTCATGGTGAATCAATCAACTTGTGTCACATTATTATTATAGTTTGATGAAAGTACAAGCACAATTTATTGGTACACAAAATAATGTTTCCTATGATTGATATAAATATTGTACTGACATGAAAGGAGAAAGTAGTAATTGCGTTTGACATTAATAAAGTTAAGTTTATTTACTTATGTCAGATTCAGTCGAGGTAAAGTTTAGAGTAAGTTAATTATTTTAATAAAAGCCAAGTTTTTTAAATTTAATTTAACTTCTTATCACGCACACACAAAAGCATATTCATGGTTTTAGTCATATTTTCATTGTATGCCTTTATATTTCATTGCAATAGCAATGACAATATAACTAACCGTCGCGCGAGAATAAAAAAAACAAATCACATAGCAACCTGCTTTTTTTTTTAATACTAAATCATCATAAGTTATAAATGTTTTATTAAAGAGTAAAATAAATTTTAGTTGTAATTTCAACATTCATTCGTAATCATTGTTATAATAAAACAGTTTTATTAAAATTAAAAAAAAACCAAACTATTTCAGGTAATTGAATATTACTTAATATAAATTAAATATATATTTAATATATTGATGCATAATTTATTCTGTAAAAATTAAAATTAGTCATGTAGTCTTTATAAGTATCTTATAATATAGTTAAAATTATCTAATTTTATTTATTTGTAATATTTAACAATGATATAATATATTATTCTTTTTTTTTTTTTTAATGTAATTTGATATAAAAATGCAAATAAATCTTTTATGCTTTGTAATCCTTTAAGTAAATGTTTTCCGCAAAGTTTTTTATTTACCGATATTATATTTGTTCTCATTGTTTACGCATGTTTAGTAGATATAATTTGCATTTTTAATTCATCTTCTTTTTAAATGGTTATTTTTTTTAATACTTATTTGATGTTTATATTGTTTGAAGATTCCAGCTAAATAGTTATTGAATAATAATATAGTTTATTATTTATATTTGAATCTTGTTAAAAAAAATTTTAAATACTAAACCGTGGTAACATGTACACAAAACTGATTAAGGTTATTTTTTATAACCTCTCAAAATAAATTTGAAATCGTAGTAACCGTTTTAAAACCTTGTCCACGTTAATTGAAAATATTATATACATAATTATATACTCACAAACCAAAGTCATTATTTTAAGTGGATATATAGTATAAAGATTGAAGGTATTGGTATATAACATTAAGAAATAAGAAATTTTATTAAATTAAGCACGGATAAAATTCAGTGTCTTTGTGTTGGTACAAAATTATGGTGAAATAGCTAATTATGTGAGCTTTATCTTAGGGGTAGTAGCGTTAAATAAAAAAAAAATTAGAGTTATAAATTAGTTTTTGGAATATTTTTTCATGTGATTTTGACTTACTAATTTGGAGAGCCACTTCTTATAATTAAATAACATTTTTATAAATGTAAATTTTTACATGGTTAGATTTTATTAGAAAATAATACGTCGGCAACATAATATTTTTATTTAAATAGTTTTTTTTAAAGTCAATATGTAATTTTAAGCAAATTGATTTCACAACTACTATTTGAGTTTCTTCAAAAACTTTACTTTTATCAAATACTTTTTAAAATTTTTGTTGTTACTGCCTAAAGAATAAATGTAAATATTAATTCAAGCAATTAAATAATGTCTAAATAATTCTTTATCCTAATGTTTTAGTGTAAATTTATGTTAATAATTTTTAAGTGTTTAAGTTTACTTAAGAAAAAGTTACATTGAATAGATAGAAAGAAAAATGAAAGAAATAAGTTATTAATTAACTGAAATAACCATGAAATATATTTTTATTCAATGAAATTATTATGCTTATATGTAAAGTTTATTTTAGTCATCCCGAGTATAATAATGATAAACAAATATTCATATGGGTTCTTTTTACACCAAAAAGAATATATTGATTAGAAATTTATTTTGGAGGGACATGTAGGGGATCACTGGCACTTTACAACAAATAATATTTCTGTGAATAATTTTGATAACTTTTCACATAATTGATGGTTGAAATAAATTTTATAAATACATAGTCCTGGACTCTGGTTGTAAGTCACAGAACAATTTTTTATATTTATGTAAAATATTTTAGATTATTTATAAGTATATAAAACAATACTACAAAACGCATCGTACACTTATTACGAGGAAAAATATCAAAATAAAAGAATCAGTTAATACAACATTTTTTTTGACTCGTTTGTTGAATTAAAAAAACTGCTTTTGTAATGTAATCCTTTGAACCTATAGACTTCAAAATATGACAGGTATCATAAAAAATAAAATGAAAATAAAATGACTTTATCTTTTATACAACTAACTAACCACAAATATTGTATATCTTTCCAAATTTTAA
The DNA here is from genome assembly GCF_025091365.1 of Daktulosphaira vitifoliae. Taxonomy (NCBI): domain Eukaryota; kingdom Metazoa; phylum Arthropoda; class Insecta; order Hemiptera; family Phylloxeridae; genus Daktulosphaira; species Daktulosphaira vitifoliae. The sequence goes on from NW_026099572.1 coordinate 58,106,218, forward strand.
ATAACGAAGTGTTTTAGGTAAATATTTCATTATTTTCAGAAACAAAAACATTAAAAATTTTTAAAAGACTAATTTTTTGTTATTTAAATAAAGATTATTATTATTTAATTCAATATATTTTATGTTATTACAGACGGCGTTTGAAAAGTAAACGTGTTAAACTATTGCTTTATACTTAATATATTATTCATTTTTACATAAAGTGGCATTGTTATAGAAAAATGAGTTCTATTTTTTAGGTAACTCAATAACCACTTTCGTTTGAAATTATTTATATTAAAGAACTTTTGGTTATAATAAAAATATCGTGAACATTAAGGATGAAGTGAACATTGACGTTGAATACCTTATAGGTATTATATAAGGTATTAATAGGAAAATATTTTTTTCATTTTCAACATATCTTTTTTTTGTTATTTAGCCTTAATTGGAGGGGTTGATAGGATAACATTTTTAGGGCACGGAAACAATTTTTTTTTTTCAGATAACTCACCCCTGTCGAGATAAGAGCGGTTAAATGATTTTTTTAATAAACAAATACGTACTTTTAGGGGCATTACATTGTGATTTATTAAGTATAATACCCCCTATTTTTTTGTTAAATAATAATTTTTTCATAAAAATGTATAGATTAAAATTTAATTTATTTTTATGAACAATTGTTAATTATAAGAAAAAATTATTTCCAATTATAGATTTTTGGTGTAACATTTGAAAGTTAAATGAGAACCTATTATTGTTTCTTTATATTAAATGGAGAATGAACTAAACAAAATGTTAACTGGTTGATAATTTGTTTTTATATATTACTTTTTGAGATATTAGCGTTTGAAGATTTGGAAAAAGTCAAGAGTAGGGTAGTTTTAATTCACGCTCTCTTTTTACTAATAAAAATCTATTACGTCTACTACTCGTCGCATATACCGAATAATTCCATTTGCTAAAAAATTAATATTTCATAACTGATTGTTGACTACTTAAAATATTATTTATGCTATTCTCTATCACCATAAAAGTAATCAAAGGTTCCAAATTAACTTTTAGAAGTTAGCTCTAAAAACTATCATTAGAAATAATTTTTTTTATAATAAATTTAATATTTTTCAATGATTATAAAAAAAGTTAATTTTTTTCTCTAAATTTAATGATAATATTAATTTTCGATAAAGTTAGAAAGTGTACTTAATAAATCACACTGTATAATAAAATAAGAGCCCAAGCTATAATAATTCATCATAATCTATAGGGTTCACGACATTTTTATTAAAAACCTATATTTGAACACTTTATTTTGTTAATCTTGAATGAAAACTATGATCAGGGGCATCGCTGTGTCTTCATTCGTATACCTAAAGTTTTCAATCTCTTAACACCTAAATGTAATAATAAAAAAAATAATAGAAATAATTATAGGTGGGTAAAATAGTGGAGTAATCTAAGGGTTTGAACAATATTGACTGAATGGTATTAAATATTCCTATAAATGTGTATAATAATTATACAAAGTAAATAATTTACTTTAGTAGTTTATTACGCAATAGATTATTTGTGATTTAAAGCACGAATTAGATTCATAGTTATCTTTATCTCATCTTATATTAAAAGATTGAAATATTTTTTATAATTGTTTTTATTGCTTAAAATGTATTGTAGAATTGTAACATTAAAACATGAAAGATTATAGGGTACTTGTTTGACAAGTGGCCTATTTATTAGACCTTAAATTATTACTTATAATACCTACCTTAAAAAATAAGAGCTAACTCATTTTTTTAGCTAGAAACCTTTTAAAAACGTTTGTCAACCGTAACCCTTAAAAAATAAAGTTTAAGTACCCCTAATAATACCTAATCCTCTTATCTTTTTATTTTAAGATTCTCAATAAAATAAATTTCTAAAAATTACAATGATTTTAATGCCTAAATGAATTAACAGAAGTTACACACTAAATATTGGTTATAGGCATAGAATTTTTTCCATGTAAATTATTTACGCTTTTGAGCATCGTTATTATCATAAAGAGAAAAGGGTAAATAGAAATAAATAAATAAAGGTAAAATAGGGATATAGAAAAAAGGGTAATCTCAGGGAAACTAGTGTAAGAAAATAGTATTAGAATAATAGGATTGTAGTTACAATACATATTTTTATTTTCCTTTACTAGCCTTTATATTTCTATTAGAGTTTTTGCCGTCATTACTATATTCTTTCCTACATCTCTCTATATTTTGAATAAGTTACTGCTATTAATTACTTTCAAAACTTTTAGATCCTCTTCTACTACATCTATCTATCTTTTCATTGGTCTGCCTTGTGATCTTTTTCCTTACGATTTTCACTCCATAGCTGCTCTGATGGTTTCTTTTCGCTTCTTTTCATGATATGACCCAAATACTGTATTATTAGCCTTTTTTTACATCTAGTTACTAAACTCAATTCTTCCTGAAGACCTTTACAATATACCTTCTCCATTATTTTTGTGTCTCGAGCTGGTTCACAAATGGTTTTCTATAGGTAGTATATAGTAATCTATTATTTATTATTATCCGTCATTTTCCCTGTGTCTATTAAATATAACACACACACACACACACATATATATATATATATCACATTGCATTGTATTATTATTTCAAATTATTGTATCACAATACGATTCAATTTTAAATGGTACGACTTTCTTTGCATAAAATTTACGGGTGATTTTTATATACAAATGATTTTAATAATTTATATATTTTAAACTTTATTAATTATGTTTTTGTATTTAATTCAGATATACAATTGGTATTCGTCAGTCACCATTTATGGCATTAGTAACTAATTTTTCTCATTGGTTGATATATGCTAATAGCGCAGTAAACCCATTGATTTATAATTTCATGAGTGGTAAGTGCTATATAACCTATAAAACATAAATGATGATTAATATTATTATTATTATGAGTCGTATGGCGATTGAAAAATAAATCACTTTATTTGCACATAAGATTAACTTTAATAATAAATATATTTTCATTATTTTTCCATAGAGACTTTTCATTATTATGCATTTATAATTTTTCAATTTATTTTATTTAATTAAAAGAAATATTTAATTTTATACTCACACAAATAGAAATAATTTTAATTTAAAACTACGTAATTTCATTTATAGGAAAATATCGCAATGAGTTCAAAAGATTATTCTTATGCTGTGGTCCTGACAGGCAGAATAGACTTCGTAGAGGCAATCAAACATCAAGAAGTGGTACATACATATGCCGATTCACCATGACTACTATGAAAACAGATAACGTTAGTATAGGTCTATCTCCTGAGGACATCCAATGAAATGAGCCATGAACGTTTGTTTTTTTAAAAGAAAGTTGGTTAATTGCCAACACTTAATTATCAATGATATCAATTACCATTTTACCTAAAGTACAACATCAAACATACCATACAGAAAATGTAAATAAACTATATTCCTTTATAATTCCTTATAATTACAAACCCTATAAATTAAATGAGCAAAATATACAAAGTATTTATACAAACAAACAAGATTTCCACAAAAAATTAAAATTTGATTTACACTATTGAATTATTCCTACTTATATAAGAATACTGTATCATGTTAAGTTTATTTATTACTGTGATATTACAGACAAATCATTCAATCTAGACTATACGTTATTTATATCATTAATATCTTTATTTAAATCGGTTATTTTTTTTAGTGTATTTTACAAATTAATCTATAATTCATGTTTTAATGGTTAGGAAACTTTTATTATAAACCTGAAACTTATTTCTTTTTTTTCTTTTTTTGAGAAGGGTCATTCACTTTTTTTTAAATTTTATTATCAAAAAAATATAATGAGCAAAAAAATCTTTAGCTTGTATGTCTATTTGAGACTGTAGTAATAATCAGGGTTCGTAAGTTCATGCACTAAAAAACTAAAAAAAAAGCATGCAAATATGCACTAAAAGCATGGGCGTAAAGTGATCAAATGTTGGGGGAGGGGCTAAATTTAATTTTTCCCTACCAAAAATTGTTTTTATATAACAATACATACAATTTTGCTAAATTTCTGAAAGGCTAATTTGTAAATTTGGGGAGGGACTTAATCCCCCCCTATATCCCACCCGACGCCTTAACTAAAAATCTAAAATAAGTATATTTTGAAAGAGCATGTAATATTTAAAATTTTTAATTTTTTATAATAAACTATAACTTTTTAGTAAAAAATTATAAACAAGTAAAAATCAAAAGTATAAATTAACGCAATTTGAAACATTTTAGTAATCTTCAAAATGAATACTTTTTCTGACTTTCAATCATAATAATAAGATTATTAACCCACAGTCTACCGACGTATTTGCACCAGTTCTCTAACGGTATATGTAAAACGAAGATATGCAGTAGCAGAATTTATTATCGTCAAATTTACAGTATTACAATATAAGTATGTCACTGATCAAACAATATTACAAATTAAAAAGTTCAAAAGTCTTGTCATTTAATTATTACAATCAACGCAGTTTTTCGCTGCATGATCTTGGTCTGTAGGTTGTTGATATTTTAAACATTTATACCATGTTAGTCTTATTGATTTTATATAAACTGGCAAAATATAATAAACCGATTAGAGTCATTAATTAAATTAAATAAATTTCTTTGTGATAATTTTCAAGCGTTTTGGCAATATGTCGTTCAATATTTTCATTAGTATATTTGACAATAATTTTTATCACTAAATAATAGCGAAAATGCTTCTATTGCGAAAAGCACCTTTCCCATGGCACGGTAATCAATTTAAGAACAACGGCCTCTGCGTTCAGGAATATTTTTTGACCAACATAAGTTAGACTTAGTCCAAAAATAGGAAGACTCTCAGCCTGCCCGCGAGACCTTTTTCTTTTTTGTGCGTGGTTCTGTTTCTTCAGAATTGCGACCAGTTCCATTGTTTGCATCTAACTTGTCCTCATTCTCTGACGCACTGATGATGATGTTATCAGATTTGGTTTCTTTTTTCGAGTTACTATCACCCTGTTCTTTTGGTTCGTCTGCTTCGTCACTACTTAAACAATTGGTTTCAGAGTCACATGAATCCGTTTCATAAGCTTCGGTAATCGCAGCAGCTCGTTGGGTATGTAAACGAGTCTCCATGTTTATCTCAAATATACATGTAATAAACAAAAAAATATAACCATACAAATATTTGCCAGATAATATTTTAAATCAAATACACTAAAAAAAAGCAAGAAAGATGTACTTTTGCTCAAAATTTAAGAAAAACATTTGGAATAGAAAAATCTTTTATGTTCTTTACAAAACGGTCGAGAATGAATACATGCTTTATGGACCTAACGAGAATAAATACCTTATCAAAAGGACTTTTCATTTACTAAACCGCACTCAAAAGTCGCACTTATGAAGATGATGCTTTTCGCTTGATCTTTGGAACTGAACTAAACGACGCACCACAGCACTGCTCTATATATACATATACCGCGCGCGAACGTTCCAGAATCTACTATCTATTTCCGTTTTTTTATATTTATACTCAAGTGTCTGTTCGCACAAAAAAGTAATTACTACACCAAGTGATATAAGGAGCCATAAAAGTATTTAAAATATAAGAAATCATAGAAATGCTTAAGATATAAGAAGCCATAGAAATGTTTAAAATATAAGAAACTATAGAATTGCATAAAATATAAAAAATCATAAAAATTATTAAAATATAAAAAGCCATAGAAATGTTTAAAATATAAGAAACCCTAGAAATGCATAAAATATAAGAAGCCATAGAAGTGTTAAAAATATAAGAACACAATTTTGAAAACTTTGCCTTTAATCCATTGTCTTCAGCTCGAGTTCAAACTAACGAATTCTTGAAAATCGCGTTCGACGTATATGCAAAACAAATGCCTCGCATTTTAATCCACTCAACACTATTTTAAAGTCTCAAAACTTACCTTCATTTTTGAGCAGCAAAATCAATTCTAGTTCAATTTACTACTGACTATGGTCTAAATGACACCAAATCAAATACAGGCATTGCCTTCTCAGTCGGATTCAGAGTAAATGTAATTTAAAAATTCATGTGTAGTATAAGCAAAATCTCTACTTTCCCCCGCTGATTTTGAAGAGCCACCTACATTGAAATACTGCAAATTTGAAAGTTGTCTGGGGTCACTAAGATCTCGCTCGGTACTGTATTCCATTGGGCTATAATAACAATAACGATTATACAAAAAGTACTATGATTCGCTTTATCAAGTTCTTCGATATTTATAAAAAAATATTTCGCCGATAGAATCATGCAAAGGTGTTCCAACTATTGTACTTACTACTAAAATATATTTTTGCCAAATTTCGAAACAAAATTTTTCTAACGAGAGCCCAGCTCGTTAGTTTTTTTTTTGGCATTCTTGTTTAATGTGGACAGTCCAAATACTAGTATTTAGAATTGAAACATAAAACATTGGAAATATGATTATAGTTTACGAATAGATCAGAAGAATTGTACTCCTATATATGTATCTATATGTATTGTTGTGACGAAAATAAATTTATAGTTAGCCATACACATATTTCATTTAGCAGTGGGTGGTGATGCTTGCGTGATAATATAAATTCCTGTGGACTACTTAAAACTTATAAAACCCAATCAATATCATAAAAAAATTAAAAGAAACTTCTAAAATACTAAGAACCTATTAACATGTAAACATATTCGAAAAAACTAAAAAAAAAAATTATTTAAAAATTTATTATTATTATTTTTTTTTTTACCTTCATTGAAATAAAATTTTCCTGAATTTACAGGAAATAATATGCACTAATAACTCCAAAAAACCAATTAAATGCCAATTATGTCCTAACACCCAAAATATGTAAAAATATGCAATAATAAATTTCATATTTTTATTAATTTTGTTATGAAATGGATATGTAACTTACTTAGCATGTTTTCTTAAGAAGCAAAAAAAAACATGCAATTCCTTGAACTCACGAGTCCTGGTAATAATGATTAGTTTTACATCCTTCTATTTCCCGAACATGCTACAGAGGGTAGTGACTCTTTTTCACATGTTAGGAAATCAAAAATGGTTCTTCGCTAAGCCATTTTTGATTATAATAATAATCTTAATAGTTACCATAAAAGAGTATTCTACCCCTACCCTCTCAGGCTTGTCTCTGTTTACAGTATTACATTAATTGAAATTAGATGTTATGCATACGTCTTTCCGCGTTTGTACAAGTAATTGAAACTTGAAACAGCCAAATGGAAGTTAGATGTTAACAAAAATGTGCTTAAGTATATATCTTACTGAATGTTTATCGTAATATAAAGAAATCTATGATGTCTTAACCTATTACTTAACTACGCAATATGTACTACTTAAAATAATATTAAACAGTGTTTTTACCTTTTTTCAACTAATTTTTCTTCAGTCTTGGGACATGTATATAAATTTTACTAATATATTTATTATTTTAATTACTAAGATCTATTAAGTGTGGAATAAATTTCCCATAGTATAATAATTGAAATGAGATATTATAACTATACCTACTTGCTTTTTGTTGTAAAACTGTTAACAGATTTGTTTTAAAAATGTGAATATGTATTATTTTTTCTCCTTTATTTTTATAATTATAATGTAAATTGAAAAACAACAATTAATTATGAAAAATGGTAATAAGAAAATGTAGAAATATGTCTTCAGATAATGTGGAAAGAAAAACTAGTTTAACTTTTTTGAAGTGAAACTTCTTTACAGAGGGTCCGAAATAAAAAAAAGATTATTGAACATTACTATCGGCTGTAAAGTATATTTTATATTATAATTTAGCACTGTATTTTCGAAAATTAAAGTAATTTTATGCATTAATTTCAATGCATCAAATAATTTAATTTTAAATAATCTTGATTGTCCATAAACATTTTTTAAAGAACCACGACACATGTAATTTTCACGCATATCTTCATAACGAAAGAGGTTTCACTTCATCCTCGTAACACTTACTGGCTCTTTTATACAATAATAATATTGTTTTGTTCTAGTCACTTAATATTACGTGGCATTAATATATTTAAAAGAGCATTCATATTTTATACCTTAATTTTAATTAACATTATGAATTAAAAAGTGTTAATAATGTTGTAAATAATTTTGTTATATATTTTGTAAAATAAAAATTTTAATTATTTTTATTGGATTTTTTCTTGTATACTTATAACTAAATAGAGAATTTTTGATTTTTAAATACTTAAGAATATTATACAAATTTCAGCAGCCTTCGTTTATTAAGAATGATGTTCCTCTATATAAGGAGATTTTCTTAACTACTGAATTATTTGAAAATGAAAATAGCAATGAAAATTTCCTTTTTAGATTCGTTTAGTTAAGTGTTTTTCTCGATATATCAATCATGAAGTATTTTACTTCCTTATAGTTTGTAAGGGTCGCAATTTGATTTTTTGATTTTTATATTTTTTCAATATTTATAATTCCCAGATAGCAATTTTAAAAAAATAATATTATAAAAACATTTTGATAACACTAGTGTTTAATCTTCTATATTAAATCTTTTAGGTATAAATGTTTTAATAGTTTTTAAAATACTTGTCCAAAAGTTGTAATCAACCAGCTATTTTCGTAATTAGATCATCGTCGTATAAATAGGCTAGTTAATTATGTATGTAACCATTTGTAAATTTAAATAGTTTCCTTTATAAATTAAAAAGGATGAATGTCAAAATTACTGCATGATTAAAAAAATGAACGATCATGTACTAAAATTAACTAAAACAAATAATTTCTCAAAATAGTTTTCATTTGTTTTATCAATGAAGTGACGTTTTGGGAAAAATTAAATATTTATAAAGGTTTTTTTTACTTAAAAATTGTATTATTTTTTATCTTAGCTACATAAATTTATAAATAATTGTTTAATGTCTTCTTAAGAAGATTTATATTATCTAGATAACAAATATCTACATATTTTATTAATCTACAAGTAGTTATTATAATTTATTAACATTTTCAAAAATTATTTTAACATACTCGGCATAGTTTTACTACAAAATGATAATAAACTTTTAACCGTAGAAGTGATGTAAATGTCTCTCGTAATATACTCACAGATGTATAATTTTAATAACTATTGATGTTTATTTTTGATAAATCGATAAACAAAAATACATCATCTATTTCTTTGTATAATAAGATTAATGGAGTTGAGAAATTTTTTTATTAAGTTTATAATATTAGATAGCGTTAAAAAATATAATACTTCCATATGTATTTGACACAAATTTTATATAAATTTGTCATATTTACTAAAATTATAGAATTTTAGCTTGGATGCGAAGCTGAGAAAGGTATTAATTTTACTATGATGTGTTTTTTTTTTGTGTCTGTTGCTACTTTTTCTAGCTCTTACTGTACTGATTTATTTTAACGATACGTCAAAAGATCACAAATCGTATCTAAGTAAAGACATTGTCCTTAAAAATTGTAAAATTTTCCCTTGTTCCCTGTAAATTGTGCAAATTCCCCAAAAAATTACAATTTTTAAAAACGTTAAATTTCATCATTTTTTCACCTTTTATTATTAAAATTCCCATAACTATAGAAATATTAACAAATCAAAATAATAGTTTTTTATACTGAAACCTTAGATATTTTCCATTCATTTGATATCATTTTTTTGAAAATCTAACACTTAACCTGCTCACAAGTGGAGATTTAAAATATCTGCCGTAGTTAAAAGACATGCTATTTTTTTGTTTAAATTTTCGATTTTATATTTTCTACTTAAAATTACTATAACATTTTGAAAAATGTGTGGATCAATACAATTTTATTTTTTCATAAATACTTAATGTTTACTCATTTCATTTGACATACTTTTTTTAAAGTTGGGCCATTTTCCTTTATACAGTGGGGGTTTAAAATTTTAAAAATATTATTTTTCTGTTAAAATCCTGGGTTTTGTATTTTATTTTATTTTAAAATATCTTACAAGGGGAATATACTCATTATCATGTATATTATATAATTTAATTGACATAGAATATAAAGTTAAAGAAAATTTTTTTGCATTTTTAAAGTCGAAAAAGTAACCTTAAAATTTGAATTAGCATATTTTGCCAATTTTATCAATCGACGAAAGCGACAAACAGTTGCCGAATTGGTAACATTTATATCTTTCACGCTTTGGTTACGAGATTCAAATCGCCTGTGGCAGTTAACTTTTTGCATTTTTTCCTTAATTTTTTTTGAGTTAGAAAATATTTTCAAATAATTTTATTTTTACCTTAAGCCTGTTTAAATCGCTATTATAAAAGCGGGAATGGGTCACCTGTGGGATGACGGCTAACTGTACATCCAATAAGTAACGAGAGTAGACAATAATTAAATAACAAATAACCACATATATTAGAAATTCTTCAGAGAGTATCTTAAATTTAAGGAGTAACGCTAAAATACTAATGGCCGACAAGCGGCATATAACAAAATAGTCAATCTCAATTAAAACAAACAATAAATAACATTAAAATAATATAAACTCAGCTGCATAGATGAAGTTGTTGATAGTGATCAGTGGACTGTAAGAGATCTTATGTTAATAGTGTCGAACATCTGAGTATCACGAGTGTCGTAACACAAAACAGCAAGTAAAAATGTGTACGAAGAAAATGAGGAGGATGCCTTCTGTCTAAGTATTCACGTGCGTATTGTCGTACAGCAGTCACCGTGCTCGGCTTACACTTCGGGTTAGCTGTGGGTGTCGAAAGGCTGTTGTTATAAGAAGAGAATAAGGGTAGCACCTAGGTATGAGGTGCAGACGAAGTTCAAAACACAAATACTAGGCGTACCAGGTGAGGAAGATAACAGAGTACGAGGTGCAAACGAAGTGCAAGACACAAGTATTCTGAAAAGTTGTGGAAGAGAGTATATAGGTTAAAAAGGAAAAAACAAAGACTTTACTTTAAGTAGTAAGCCGGACAGCGACAACCGAGTACTGAGACTGATGAATGACACAAGGCACTGGAGTCGACTGACCAAGATGGTCAGGTCTTTTGGGTTTTTATAATAATTTGAACTATTGCCATTTTGGCAATAAATATTATTTGTTAATTCATCAGTCTTAGGAAGCGGATGTGCTGTCTGTATTTTATTATATTAATTCTCACAATAATGGTAACGTGACATCATCACACGAGTCAGAGTGTAGATCCATGCACGTAATAGCAGATGAGAACAGACGGCGAAAAAGCGACTACGACAATGAAGATATTTAGTGATGGTCAGGGTCCAATCATTAGTAGCGTGCAAGGGCACGAAAACTTTGAGCACAAGGATGCAATAAACAAATAAAAGAATAACGGCGTACAATGGCTGAACAATTTACCATTCAAGCGGAGGATTTAAAAAATTTACAATTATTAATTAAAGTTTTATTTGTTTATAGTGGTAAAAAATTATAAGAAATCTGTTGTTAAACGTTTAAATATTTTAGAAACGAGAAATAAAGTACACTCGTATCCCTGCTAAGATCATGAATAAGAATCGCGTGAGAAGTATTCATAAGAATTTGAACCGAGAAAATAATTTGAGAATTATAAATATATCAACAAACCCAGAAAAATCTTGCACCAAATGAAATTAATAAAGTCGAAGAAAGCTGTCAAAAGACTATAAGAAAAAGAAAGCCCGAGCAATCAAGACGTCAAAAGTAATTTTATTATTATCTTTTTTAAAATAAGTAAACAAAATTACTTTTTTTTTTTTTTTATGAATGTTTAATTAGAAAATTTACAATCTATACAGCTATATGTACAATAAGTAAATATGTGAATAGGAATAAAATAGACAATGATATGGCGGTGAGGAGGAAACAAAATTACTTATAAAATTAAAAAAAACACAGAATAGTTACTTCATAAATAATAAAGTTTAGTGTATTAAATTCAAAACTATTTCATTCTCAATAAAATTTATACAAACTCTTATTATATTAAAGATATTTACCGTATTAATGTATCTTCTAACATAAATTTATGGATCGACGCTTAAAAAGGAAATAATGTAAAATGACCAAAGAAAGAGAACATTATTTTAATATATAAGAATTATTTTATCAATATTTTTCTTCGGATAAACACAATAGTAATTTATATGTATAGTATTTGGAGATAATGTTTAAAAAAACTAAGGACAGGAATCTTGAAATATTTGTATGGTAATTAAAAATTAAATCAAACAATAATACATATTTTTGAAAGGTTATAACATAACTGTGTTTATTTTAAAGCAATCGTAAAGTACGTCTCAATGCCACCTCGTTAAAAACTATACCAGATCAAAATAAATTCTCTGGCATGAAAAGAAAAAAGTCTGTGACATCGGAGATTCAAAAGTTAAAGAAAGAAAAATGGTTCACAAGCCTAGTGAGTATATTTTTTTAATATTAAATACTTGTATTTTAATGAGTAAGGATATAGAAATAGAAACTGTTATATTCTATGTTTAATATAAATTAAAATGGTATGATTCTCAATAATTACTACAGTATTATTATGTAATCTATATTCAATAATTTGAGCATAATCACAATTTATCAAAAAATATTACATAGCATTATATTAAATTAAGTATTGTACAAAATTTAAATATAATTATTTTTAATAACTATTCCCTACTATCTGCATTATCTTGATATATTCACTTTTTTCTAGCTTTCAATATCCGTAAATATCAGCAAATAGCTGTTTATACTGATCGAGTTACAAGTTCTAATTGTTCACAAAATAAAACATCTCCTATGGGATACTTTATTGATACGACCCGAGACAAACATATGGTGTATTACTATACTCCCGAACCGTATATACCAAGTTGTTCAAATTACATAGACCTTACTCTAAATGATGAAGACGAGACTCATGATGGATCTTATATGAATACTGCAATGTCGCAGGAAAATTGCCAAATGAACATGACTCCTAGTTCAAGTCATCACAATAGCCATTATGAAGAACAGCAAGTTTATGATGGTAACACGAATCATTTTCTGCAGCTGATTAAAAGAAAGATAAATATATGGAGTCGGACTGTTATAACACAAGTTACACGAGAACAAATCTTAGTGCTAACCCTGATATATAGATTTCTATGAAAATGACATAGAAATTTTGCAAACAATACTTTTGTAATAGTTATTTAAATAGATATTTTTATTTAATATTTTTTTAGTGCTTTAGTTTTTATAATTGTTATCTATTTATATTTCAAACAAATGTAATACACTTCTTTTCTTTTATTAATTTTTGTATTTTTAACATATGTATTTCTCTAATTTTCAATGAAACTATCTACTTGGACAGAATACTTTCCTCACTATCATAAAAATACATTTTTATAATAATTAACTAACCTATTGTTATAGGAAAAGTGTCCATCGTGTCAATGAAATTCACTTGATAAAAACAAATAAAGTAAAAAAATATAAATTTGAACAATTGTTATAATTTAAAATAACAAACTAAATAATATGTTCTAATATGTTAAAAAGGGGTGTGAAGGTTGTTTGGGTATTTTGACCAAGATTGGATATTTGGGGATTTGGTCAAATTGTGAGCAACGAAGTTCTATCGGGGTTGTGGAGTCCAAGAGTTTAGAACAAAGAAGACAAATAGATAAAAAAATAATAAACGCAATACTTCTTTGCAGATGTGTAATAAAGTACAGTCTGGTTTTGGTATTACAATGGCAACGGAACGGCAAGCCAGTTCACGAATATCTGTGGTAGTGCTTAATTTATATAGTAAAAATCACGCTCGGCTATTAAAACTTTTTTAAGGCAGCGGAACGGCAAGTCAATTCACGGATACCATGTAACGTGATTATGTACAAGACCTTAACCAACCAGTCTAGTATAATATTCTACTATATTAATATAATGATTGATCTATTGCTTCGTCGTTTTTTACTCAGTTCATTAACTCTAAATAATTGGGATAACATAAATTTACTTCCTTTTTTTTCGCAACAATGAATTGTAAATCAAAGACAATTCAACAATCTTTCTGATATATAGAGGTATCAATTTCGTAACTCGTCTAAAAATAATAAGTCAAAACAAATTCTTTTTATATGCATGTAAGTAAGACGCATAAAAAGATACACCCAGAGAAAAACCTCGATCTATATAATAAATTCATTGTTCAATTTGATAAATATATCATTACTATTGAACCTATGATATATTTATCAATATGATATTTTTTTTCTTGTCTTGAACAATAATTATTTATAAGAATAGTTATTTTGTTCGTATTAATAAAACATTATCATAAACCCTTGATAAAATTTCTCTATCAAAATTGATTGAGGTTTTTCTTTGGGTGTAGCCGACAACTTATTTGAATTCGGCAAAAGCGAACTGGTATTTGAAAGTATTTCAGTGCTTTTTATAGTGTGTGATAGTACCCCTAATCCAGGGATATTGTTGTCAGCGTATATAGTGATCTTTTTAGTTTATTGTATCTAATTATACATTACATGATTATTATATTGAGATACCATATTTAACAATGGATAAATAGACATATATATAAATAATAAGAAATTGTATTGAACAGTGAACATGTTATGACAGATAAGTTATTTGTTTGTTTACAAGTAATATAAAATACAGATTATAAATTTTTCATTGATAATTATGAATTACATTATATTGCAATATACGTATATGCAAAGCAATTGGCCATATATGACATCCGCCCTAGTTTTGAAATTTTTGTGTCCTCACAAAATAAATAGCAATTGTAACATAATGATTGAATAAGTTGTTATCAAAAAAAAAGGTTATAAAAAAAAAAATTCTAATCATGGTTTTATAGAAATAATTTTTAAGATATAATTAATTTTTAAGTAATTGACAGTACCTTTATTTAATGAATATATTGGTCCGGTTTATAACTTTTTATTAATTACATTATAATATTCAAAATAACACATTTTATTAAACAAATTTAATAATTTTTAGCCAATTGTCAAAAATGTTTTGTTATTTTAATTGGCTTAAATAAAAAGTAAACAAGACTTTTTATTTTGCTTAAATAGGATAAACAATGATGTTTCAATCGGCATCGTTTGATGATCTTTTGCTTTAGAATTTTTTTGTGATAAATTAGTACGCATATATTTAAAACTCTTTAAATCTTACTTTTTTTTTTGAGTATAACTTAAAAATATCAAGTTTTGAGTGCATTCATTTATAAAAACAAAATGGATTCGAATTTATTTTTCGTGATAACAACATTGGTCATATATTTCATATTCCTATTCAAATAGTCAGAGATATTATATTTATTGCACTGGTAGTTGTAACACTGCAGAATTTTTTGGAGATGAAACTTTCAATGAAGAAAACAACTTTAACTAAAACAGTAAAACCTATTATGAATACTCGCCCGGATTTGAATACACATCCTATTAATTTGGAGATACCTAATTGGAAAAATAATTCAATTTTAGTAGAACTGCTTAGAGAAGATAAATTTGCGCTAACTAATTAATTTTTTCTATATTTAGTAACAACATTTAAAAAGATGGAATTTCAGTCTAGAAGAGCTGAGAATTTTCATGAGCAGATATAAAACATAACGTAGATCATAGTTAAACTAATACTTTCACAGTGAATGGCGTAGTCAGAAAGAGGACAAAGAAGGCCCAGTCCAGATTGTAGAATTTTGTAGATTTCTTTTTACTAGCCTACCTCCTATTATGAAATCCACTGTTCACAGCTTCGCATTGAAGCTAAAATGTGACCTTATTACAGATTTTTTTTTGTAGGTATCTAAAATGAACAATTCATTTTATCAAGTTGTTCAATTTTTATGTGGGAAATTTTGAAAAATATTAAAATGCAATTATTAAAATAACACAATTTATTATCAATAAATAAATAAATTATACAAATACATATTTTTATGTACATAATTATATTGTTAGTAACTGTTTTACAAAAATCTTCTGAAGAAATAATATCGTTCAAATTTGTTTCGAATATTACCTAGAAACAAAAAAAAAACAATTATATATGATAATAATCATATTAATTGAATTTTATGACATATAGATATTAAATTATTTTTGTTTATTTTTATTGAAAGTTAAAAAATAAATAATATATGTATCAGAATCGTTTATATTAATAATAATGTGTAGTAAGTTAAAACCTCGAAAAAAAACCCAGCACAGGGGGGTCGCGGCACAGTGGTGACGTTGCATAGTTGGATCAAGTATAATGATATATGACAGTGATTAAAATCACTATCAAAATAAAACGCTTCGATGCAAATCTTTAAATAGTGTTTAATTTTAAAAAATTGGTGGATTATTCCAAAAGCTACATGATCTGCTAGTTCCTTAGTAATATCCTGATTAAGATAAAGTATGTCGAATGAAAAAGGGTTTATTAAAAAATTTTATTTCTTATAAAAAAATTGTGTTGATCCATACACTTTTCAATATGTTATAATATTATAAAGTTAAAAATGTAAAATACAAAATCGAGAATTTTCACACAAAAATAGCATTCGGCAGCCATTTTCACCGTGAAGATAAGTCTAAAGGTCAAATTTTTTTTTTTTTAATTTAAGTATATTATATAAGCTTTAATTTAATATATATATAAAAGTGTCAGACCTTCCGAAACATTTTCAAAAGTTAAGTTGAAAAAGTTGTCTTTTTAAATCCCCCCTGTGGGCAGATAAAGGGTCAAATTTACAAAAAAAATATACCAAATGATAGGTAAAGACATCAAGCATCTATAAAAAAAAATTATATTGATATGTTTATTTTTGAAAAAGTTATGGCACTTTTAAGTAAAAAAAATTGAAAAAATTTCGAAAATTAGCGATTTTTAAATTTGTAATTTTTTTGGAGGTTTCCCCCATTTACGGGGAACGAGGGAATTTTTTTCAATTTTTAAGGGTAATGTCTTCGACTAGATACGATTTGTGATCTTTTGACGTATCATTGAAAGAAATCGGTTCGGCGAGAGTTGAGAAAAAGTGGTAACAGACACGAAAAAAAAAAACACATCATAGTAAAACCAATACCTTCTCAGCTTCGCATTGAAGCTAAAATAACATTTAAATTATTTATTATTCAACATTTTTTATAAAAAAAGAAAACATTGTATTACACAAAGTTAATATTACGTATTGCACTGTAATATTAACTTAATGTCAGAAATTATGCTTAAGATTTGTAGGACCAGCATCTTTACCTAAATACAATAATAACATTACGTAATCAAATCGAAGATGACCAGAGAAATTGAACTTATACAATGCAGGGAAACATCTAGATAGGCCGCGAAAATGACACACGCCGCCGAACATTTATGTATCTTCTGTGGCGTATAACCGATTTTTCGGTTTGGTCATCACCACCGACCAACAACGTGTCGAATACATTAGAATGTTCGTGACTGTGCGACGCCATCGCAGCACAACGGGATCGTTCGAGAATAATACCGTCTTAACGATATCAATGCGTGTATGTATTTATTAAATAATAACTATAGTCTAATAGAGCACATAATTATAATAAATATTAATAAATCACATTATATTCACTTATGTATTTGGCAGATTTAAAATTATCCATCAACCATATAATTATACCACAATAAAAATTCGATATTACTCAAAAAGTTGATAAAAACAATTACTTCTTAAACAACAAAAAGCAGTTTTGTGGCTAATAATCAGTTATGAAATATTACTTTTTGAATTTGTAATTTTTAGGTATAGGCGACCAGTAGTAGACATAATTGATTTTTATTAGTAAGTTATAGTAAAAAGAAAGCGCCAATAAAAACTACCCCACTCCTCACCTTTTCCAATACTTCAAATGCTAATATATCAAAAAGTCAACAAGTCAACCAGTCAACATTTTATTTAGTTCATTCTCCATTTAATATAAAAATAGTAATAATAAGTTCCCATTTAACTTTAGCATTTTATCCCTAAAAACAACCGTTAGAAATATATTTATTGCAGTAAGTTTGATATTTTTCTTAGTTTACAATAACAAAACAAATTTTATTTGATATTTTTAAATGGGCCAACTTACATTGGAGTGTTTAACTCAGAAGTTAAATATTTTACAGAATCATCACTTAATATTGTAAACTAATAATTTGGGTTTCTAATAATATTATATATATATTTGTGTGTTTTAGATTTATATGACTAAAATGACAATGGATATATTAATCGTTTTCAAGTTTAACACTCTACTCAAAGTTAGACCATTTGATCGAAAGTATTAATAAAAAATTTGAGGGTAGTATTCTCAATATATCACGTTGTATAATTCTTATTTTAATTGTTTTATTGATATCGTTTAGTATTTTAAAAACATCTGAGTAATTATTAGTGTTAAATAATTAAAAACTAATTTTTTGAGAAGGGCTATTAAATTAAATGAATTTATGAAAAATTTTCTAGTTTAAACTAATCATTAAACTTCTAATGAATTTGTTAAAGCTTTGGTTTGTTGTATTGCTTAAAATTTACAGATGCATCTGCGTTATCAGTTTCAGGCTCGTGGTACTGCTCAACAGTATAGTATAGTTACCATCACGAGCTTGTAACTATCGCTCTTAAGATGGACTTTGCAACGAGTCCGAAATGTCAGTCCTATAAATGAAAATGTGGATACATCCGTAAACATTACAAAAAACATTAAAATAAACTTCTTTTACGCTTTGAAAGACAATATATTTTTTACCCACATTTATATAAAGCTATTAGACATCTATTCTAGGATTAATGCCAAATGCTAAAATGCCTCAAATGACCAAATTTAAAACGCTTATGTTGATATTTAAATATGCTATGAGCATCAAAATTTTGTTCAATTATAGTTGTAATTATAAATCTCTAATGTAAATTTGAAGTTTGATAAATTTCCAATCGTTTGATAACTAGACGAGTTATCCAACACGATTTTTTTTTATTTAATTAATAAAATATTATAGATGTATTCACGAGGGTGGATTTAAGTGGAAGTAAGTAATTTTTAGATATCATCAATATATATAATTGACATATATTACCATTATTTTCTTTGATTAAATATCGGCATATT
This sequence comes from Daktulosphaira vitifoliae, assembly GCF_025091365.1. NCBI lineage: Eukaryota > Metazoa > Arthropoda > Insecta > Hemiptera > Phylloxeridae > Daktulosphaira > Daktulosphaira vitifoliae. Next base: position 58,125,397 of record NW_026099572.1, read on the forward strand.
GGACATGTACTTCCCTTTTGTAACCATTGGTCCATACATTTTTTACAAAATTCATGATTACAGGGTGTCTTGTAACATTCATCGTTTACTTCGTTAAAACAAATTGCGCAAATTTCAACATCTATGTTATAAAATAAAAAGTGAAATATTACAATACTAATATTAAATATTACATGTAGGTCGATTATTGATCTCCCACAATAATTTATAATTCTTAACCTTTATTAATAAGGATTAGACACTAATTTTTTCAGAATTTTTGTTAAGGGATTTGATTAAAAAAATGCTATATAGTAATGCTTTTATCGTAAACCACTTAATTAATTGAAAAATAAAAGTAATACAATTTTTTTGGTTACTTTTATACATACTATTTTCAATTTATTCTAATTACCTTTTGAAGAATTATCTTCAATTTTTTCTTTTTCATAAGGGCATTCTGTAATTGAGTAAAAAAAAATTAGTTTTCATAAATATATCAACTAAACTTATAAAAAAACTAAAACTGTCAATGACTTTTTGTGCTTAGGATTGTCGAAATAGCCAATATCAATTCAATACAAAAAAGACTTCCTTTTGAACCGATCAGGCAAAAGTTCTTAAATGATTTTTCGTCTTTCGATGTCTCTTTCTTTTAATCGATACGTCACCCATTTTCCTTCTTTTTTAATTTTCCCAGAACATGTAATCGATTGAAAATTGTTTGTTGAATCATTCCGAGTTTGAATGCCATTTGTTTTGCAGTTAGAGTTGAGTTATCAACCAATAAAGCTTGCGAATCTACATCTTTAAAATTTATTAGCTTACCTGGACACTTTTTGTCTTTCACATCAAAATCACCACTTTTAAAGCGTTTAAATCATTGTACACAAGCTGAAATATCTAGAGCATGATCACCTTATGCTCCTACGATAATTCTATGCGCTTCAGCTGCACTTTTTAACAATTAAAAAAATGTAATGAAACTTCGTGCAAATGCTGTTTATCTAGCTCAAATTTCGGCGTAATAAAAAATATATTGTTTGAATAATGACAATCAATAACAAAGTGGGTTTTGATAGCGTATGCAACCCTCAAAAATTGTATAGTTTTCATTTCTATATACCAAAAAATGTGTTGATAAGGCCATCTGTTAGCGAAACCGGCCTTTTTAATTTATACTCCTTTTAATTACATAGACCTAATTTTTCAGATATAATCTGAAAAATTGTAATTTGGGATATTTTGATAATTAAATAAAATTATAATTATTGTTATGAGTTAATTTAGAACCGTTTTCATCACGGATGAAAATTTTAGATGTTTTTTTTAATAAAAATAATAAATAATAAGATTGATTTTTCCGAAATTTCGGAAAAACCATTTTTTAAAATACACGCTATTATACAGAGTGTTCAGTAAGTAAGGAAACAAGTAAATTATTATAAACAATGACAACAATAGAATACCGTTTTCTTACTTACTGAACATTCTATATACCATTCCACATTAGCAGTCATTCACAAAATTATATAAAATTTTTAACTATTATTTCGTATATTCTTATCTTGCAATAAGTTTGTAACATACAAGAAAGATGTATGGATCAATATAATTCTTTTTTTATATAGATGCATAATATCATTACCTTTCATTTGGTATATTTTTTTCATAAATTTAACCCTTAACCTGCCCACAAGGGGGGATTTAAAATGACAACTTTTTCACAAAAAATTAATTTTTTTAACTTAAATTTTGAAAATGTTCCGGAAGGTCTGACACTTTTATATATATCTTAAATTAAAGCTAATGTAATATACTTTATCATGGAAAAAAAAAATTTCGGACTTTATTTTATCTTCAAGGTGAAAATGGCTACCAAATGCTATTATTGTGTGAAAATTGATTTTATTTTTTATATTATATTTAACATTATAATGCTATAACTTATTGAAAAGTGTATTGATCAATATAATTTTTTTATGGGAAATACTATTTTCTAATAATCTCTTTTTTATTCGACATACTTTGTCTTAATCAGGATATTAATAAGGAACTAGCAGTTTATGAAGCTTTTGGAATAATCCACCAATTTTTTAAAATTAAACACTATCTAAAGATTTGCATCGAAGCGTTTTTTTTTGATAGTGATTTTAATCACTGTCAGATATCATTATACTTGATCCAACTATGCCACGTCACCACTGTGCCGCGACCCCCCTGTGCTGGGTTTTTTGTTATCTTTATTTGTAGACATGATTTTTGATATATTTGTATTTGTGTCCATGTTTAACTTAATTTTTTTTTTAACAATTAAATTAAATTTCCTTATTCATTTTAACGGTAGTATTTATTTTATCACGCGAGTAACTTAAGTACTTCCTGTTCCTTAATCTAGACACGGGCTACGGTATGTTTTACATATAAACCACATACAACTTTAATTATCATAGTTGTGGTTAATAAACCACGAGGTATTGTAATCATTTATACATATAACGACATATTAACTTAAATTACACTTTTAATTAACTTAAAATTAAATTCCACCTAATCATATCTGATAGGTGTTACACCTCGCCTAGGTGGTGGCGATCCTTGCTACCATAGCTAGTCGTTATGCAAGTGGCAAACCACGTTATTGTTGCAGACCAATAAAAACCCCATTTGAAAGTTACTACAATTCAATGTGTCTAATTTTAATATTTCATGTCTAAAATTTTTTAGTGTACTAACTATTTAACTAAATTTATTTTATTGTATTTCTTGTATAATTATTTGTATCGATTTTTCTGCACTATTGCCCTTGTGAGCGTTACTTATTAAAAAATAAATAACTTAAAAAAAAAGTAAGTCAATATTACATATTATATCTTTTATAATTACTTAAAAATTAATGTTTTTTTTCACAAAATAAATAAATATTTTTTTTTGTGTCAAATAAAAATTATACGCGTTTTTGATTGCGTTAGCATCTGAGACGAGTTTAAGCTTATTATAATTACCTTTTGTAGAACTATCTTCATTTTTTTCTTTTTCACATTGACATACTGTAATAGAGTAAAACAATATCAATTATCATAATTACAATTACTAAATTTATAAAAAAACTATTATTGTAAAAAAATATCAGAATACACTCAGACTTCTAAGTTCATTATGCAAACTTCCCACTGAATTATATTAATTCGGATTCTTTACGAATTTTTTTGCACTATTTGTATACCTGATACATTATATTATCTTGCACATGATAGTTAGCTGTATAGGCATTTGTGTATATATCAATCGCTCTTTTCCCCACATTAACATCATTTGCACTACTCACCACTTGCATTTTAACCTTTGATAAATATGGATTAAAAAATATTTATTCATAAAGTCTAGCACTGGTCTTTATAATTTCGTCGAACTCTACCTCTAAAGGCTAGCCGGGGCATTACCACCGGACGTGGGTTAACTTTCAACCGTAGCGGACGTGCTCCACGCTTTAAAGGTGGTGTCATGCTTGATGACCACGGGAACTCGACATAAAAGTTTTACGTGTAATAATTGTTTTAGTAACGTTTGATTTTCTTTTATCTCTTTAATTTATAGACGAGGTTTTTGACCGTTCGTTTTTTGGTCTCATATTATCCTACATTTTTTTTTTAATTGATCAATTTCAATAACCTAAAGACAAACTTTTTTTATTTTCTGTTCCATCATCAATAGACTCGTGTAATTAGAATTTATTTCCCTTCAAAAGTCCTACCTCTAAATTATAAAATACGGTTAACGGTCATTCCAGTTGATCATGATCATATGAAAACTTGTCACATAATTATATCAACTGACAACAACTCAACGGACTTCGGTTACAGATTGAATTATAATAAGTCTACTGTTCTTTCTATATTAAATATTATTTTGACATGATCAATTTTGAAGAAAATATATTAAAATTATTTTGTAAACTTTCTCTTTCATATAAGAGAAAGTATATATTAATTATATACTCATTTATATATTAATTTCCTACCATTGCAAATATGTAGTTCATTTTGCATTATTATTTATGTTTACATTGAATAGGTATTTATGGTGTTCGAAAAAAAAACATTTGATGTTGAAAATAATGGGTGACACTTATTAAAAGTAAATGACTCAATTTTAATAATACCAGTTCTATTAAAACTAATATATTAGCGTCTAAGATTATCTTAAGTTAATTATAATCACTTATTGTAGAACTATTTTCATTTTTTTCATTTTCGCAATGACATACTGTAAAGTAAAAATAATTCAGTTTCTATAAATATATCAAATAAACTTGTACAAATACATTTATATATATATAGGACATCATACTAGGTAATTTCTAAAAATTTTCCAACAGTCTTTGGCAAAATTGTATTCTTTAGGTTTCAGGTTTTTGATCTTCTTTATATAAAATATATAATACTATATATATCCTTTCATCGTGAACCACTTAGATAATGGTCTAATTAAGAAAATGACTGGTTGATATTAACTTTTGGACTAATATTTATTAATATTTCATTACTTAGACGGGATGAGAAGTTATGTCAAATGATAAAAATAAACAGCACTCCACATATCACCTCGAATCATTCATATAATTTTTTTTATTTTAAGTTATTAGCAATTTATAATGTTGGCTGGTTGTTTTTATTTTCATCACTAGTAGTTTCCCGATTTTTTAACATAATGTATAAAAATGTATACTCAAATTAATTTGTTTTGCATTCACTTACGTCTGGTTATTAATTTGAATCTCAAAACATATTTTTGTGTATAAACACTAATAATTTTTTACCATTAAATTAAAAGTACACCAACATTTTACGTAATTACTACAAAAAAATAAAAACTCTTTAAGCTTTAAACATTTTTCCAGAGTAAAAAATTTTGCTTTTATTGAAAAACATAATTCATTAATACTATCATGATCAATCAATGTCATTTTATTTTTAATATAGATTTTAGCTTTGATACTGAGAAGGTATTTATTTAAATGATATGTTTTTCTTTTCTATTTTTTTTATGTAATTGTCTCAATTTTAATAATGTCAAAACAAAAATATTAACATCGAGTTTAAACTTATTATAATTACCTTTTGTAGAAATGTCTTCAACATTTTTTTTTTCACAATGACATACTGTAATAGAGGACAAAAAATTAAAACGCGTTTTCATTACTAGCCACACAGGTGTTTCTTGGTATTCATGCATGTGTAACTTTATTGAATCTGGCTAGTTTTGAGTTACCTAAATATGACATCTATAATATGTATACTAGCTTATAACACTAGTTTTAAGCCAAGGGAACCCTTACTGTCTCCTCTTGCTACCATCTTGCCCAGGTATTTTCAAACTCAATATATACCAAATTAATTCTAAACCGAACTATATTAAGTTACTTATTAATTATTCAAATAAATCTGCATACTATTCTTTAAGGTTATTGGTTTTAATGTATTTTTTTTAATTCGACACAAGTTAAAATTATAATAATTTATACCAAAATCTGTGATGTATAAAAATATGTTTTTCTTATTCCATTTATCTAATGATATAAAATATTTTTTTAATTTCTTTTATTGGATGTGAAAATTGAAAACATGCGTAATACTTAACACATTTAATATATTAACACTAAATGGTCAGTTTTACATCCTTCTATTTCCCGAATTTAATATACTACAAAGGGTGGTGGCTCTATTTAACATGTTAGGGAATCAAAAGTGGTTCTTAGTTATGCCATTGATGGGAATAATGGCTGGCTTGCACCAGAGACCAGACACCAACAATGAAAAAATCACAAGAAAATTCTCGTTGGCACCCTGAGAATAGCCACAGGACCCCCTTCGTCGAAACATACGTTTTTACTCTCTAGGCCCGACTAACCATTTTTTAAACACATTAAAAAATATTTTAATTTTATGTATTGAACTATAAAAATTATCATAAAGAATATAAAAATATAACTTTGAAAAATCATGGAGCAAAATATAATTTCACAGTAATTGATATTCCAATGATTTATTATTATAATCTATAAGGAACAAATTAAAAATTAAAAACAGTCAAAGCTTATCAGAACTAATATTTTTATTATTATTTCAGACATATATTTTTGATATGATATAGAAATTTCTAATTAAATATTGTATATTTATATTACATAAATGTATTTCAAATAAATAATTTATCATATAGGTGAAACAAATTGTTAGGACGCTTATTGTTATGACATAAGTGTAGTGGGTATAGGGAATAATTAGTATTAGACAACGAATAATCAGTAATTAATCGCGTTCGAACCGTTGTATAAATATAGTCTATTATAAGTTGTAAGTCATTCTTCTTAAGACAACTAATGTTATAGTTCAAAATATTTGTATTTCTAAAATTAAAGAACCGTTGTATAAATATATTGTGTTATAACTCTGTACTTTTATTTCACATTACAACGACATCCACTCCAACACGTTACTGAGTCTCATCCTAATTGGGACACAACAAGATCTAACAGACAATTTCATATAACTTTTAATACAATTAATGTTTCGTTGTAATTTTTAACTTTGATACGAAGCTGAGAAGGTATTGGTTTTTCTATGATGTGTTTTTTGTGCCCGTTACCACTTTTTCTCAACTCTCGCCGAACCGATTTCTTTCAACAATACGTCAAAATATCACAAATCTTATTTAATCGAAAACATTACGCTTAAATATTGAAAAAATTTCCCTCTTTCCCCGTAAATGGGGTAAACGTCCAAAATAATTACAAATTTTAAAATTGCTTATTTTCGAAATTTTTTCAATTTTTTTTACTTAAAATTGCCATAACTTTTTCAAAAATGAACAAATGAACATATTTTTTTGTTTTTAAATACTTGATGTCTTTACTTATCATTTGGTATATTTTTTTTATAAATCTGACCCTTTACCTGCCCACAAAGGGGGATTTAAAATGAAAAATTTTTCAACTTAACTTTTGAAAGTGTTCCGAAAAGTCTGACACTTTTATGTATATCTTAAATTAAAGCTAATGTAATATATTTTATTATGAAAAAAAAATTTCGTACTTTATTTTGTCTTCACGGTAAAAATAGTAACGGAATGCTATTTTTGTGTGAAAATTCTCGATTTTATTTTTTACATTTTTAACTTTATAATGCTATAACTTATTGAAAAGTGTATGGATCAACACTATTTTTTTATGAGAAATAATATTTTTTAATAATCCCTTTTTCATTCGATATACTTTATCTTAATTAGGATATTAATAAGGACATAGCAGATCATCTAGCTTTTGGAATAATACACCAATTTTTTAAAATTAAACACTATCTAAAGATTTGCATCGAAGCGTTTTATTTTGATAGTGATTTTATTCACTGTCAGATATCATTATACTTGATCCAACTATGCCACGTCCCCACTGTGCCGCGACCCCCCTGTGATGTGTTTTTTTTTTAACAGATTCATTCTTTGATTTTAATATTAAAATTATATTATTCGTTTTTATTTTAATTATAAATATAATTAAAAATATGTTTTTTTAATTTTAAAGTTTTTCGAAATATCAAAATAGCCTATTTATAGAGTTATTTTAACAAAAATGGTTAATAAATTGCTAACAATTTTAGATCGAGTAATTATTGAGTGACAATATTTTTAATACATTAAGTGGCCATATAACATGGGTGCAGTAGAAATATGCATTAGTAAGAATTGCACTCACTTGCATTATAAGCCCTATTCAATGTATAAAAAGATCGTAACTTAATAATTACTCGTTTCAAAATTGTTATCAACCTACTAACCATTTTTGTTAGAATAATTCTATAAATAGGCAATTTTTATATTTCAAAGAACTTTAAAATTAAAAATTATATATTTTTTTACTATTATGCAAATGATAAAAATATGAAATTAAATTAATCTAAAAATACTAAAATTATTAAAAAAGAAATGTTTATTGTATCAAAAGTTTTTTTTTATTTACTGAGATGTCAATTAAATTTTTTTCATTCTGTATGTTTTCATGTTAAATACAAAAAACGGTATGGGACATGTATAGATGATATCTGACAGTGATTAAAATCACTATCATTAGAAACGCTTCCATGCAAATCTGTAGATAGTGTTTAATTTTAAGAGATTGGTAGATTATTTCAAAAGCAACCATAACTTTAATTCCCTTAATTTTATCCTAATTTATAATTATAATTTATGAATACATATAATTATAGTAATTAAATTTAGTGTGAAATTGATATTCAATAATATAATATTGTAATTTTTATGGAGATATTATAAAATAAAAAGGAGTTGTATATTCATATACTTTTAACGCGTATAAAAATTTAAAGGGATTGATGCAATACTTAAAAAAAAAAAAATTTTGTTACTTATTGAACTTTCATCAGAAACAAAAATATACTTTTCTAAATCAACTTTTCGCGATGTTTTTAAATGTGCAATTAAACTTTTTCTATTACTTCTAAGTTTTAATATTATTACTTATTATTAAAAAATAAGTATTTACATATAAAAAAAAAGTAATTAAGAAAAAAAATAATTGTTTTAAATTAATACTGATTTTGATTATTAATATGTTAAAAATAAGGAAAACAACATATTTAATTTTAAATATGTCGTTTTATTTTTTTAATCGTTTAAAATTGATTTTTGTGAATGTTTATAATTAAAAAAAAATAATCTATTTTACCAAAACTTTTAGCTCAATTGGCAAGTTTAAAATTGTCATCATTAAATAGAAAATTTTATGAGAATTGAAAAAATTGTACCGTTAAGATTAATATGCTGTTAGGAAGTTTTATAATTACTATTTATAGTAATTGTATCAGAAAAGCTCAATATTTTTTTGCATTTTTATCTTAATAGATAACTGAAATAGAAATAATAGTAATCATTACCTAATAACTTTTGGTGTATAAAAAGATTCTACAATTGAAATATTCATAACTTAACTAATATTAATGATTTGCTTTAACTAAATGAACCAATCAAAACAAAGTTGTTAAAACGATTTACTCAATTGAGCGTATTATTAAATTTGATTATAATTGTAAAAATCCATTGTTAATTCAGGAGAAACTAACAATCATTTTTTTTAGAAATGATTTATATAGCAACATGTTATCAACAAATTTGGAATATATAGTCTAGTATAAGCACACACAAATAAAGTAAAAAATGTATTAAATTACAAAGTAAAATGATTTAATTTTGTAGTTGAAACCTATCATATCAAATTATTATATCAAACTTGATTCGTCAATAAATACTTTGAAAACATTAGAAATTTATGATTTTAATTGTGTGTTTGGAGAACATGGGATAAGTAACTATTTCATTGATAAATTAGAATTTTTTTTCAATTTTTGAGGGTAATATCTTCAACTAGATACGAATTGTAGTCATTTGACGTATCGTTGAAAAAAGTAGGTCAAGTTAGAGTAGAGAAAATAAATGATAGTCACAAAAAAATATCTTCTCAGCTTTGCATCGAAGCTAAAACGAAAAATATAGTAAAATAATTTTAATACGAATAAGAAATTTCTTCTTGCATGGGGCGAATAAAGTGATGGGATCCTTAATCTTTATTGAAGTTATTGAATCTAAATGAGATAAAAATCAAAGCAGTTGAAAATTTATTCTAACTTAAAATAAATTAAGGAAAAATGCAAAAAATTCATTGCCACATGCGGCTTGGAACCTTGTACCCCAAGCACGTAAAACACAAGTTTAACCGTCTCGGCTACTGTACGTCGCTACAGTCAATGAAAAAAATGGCTATTTAAGCTAGTTCAAATTTCAAAGTTATTTGTCTCGACTTAAAAAAAGCAAACAAATTTAAGTAAGTTGAACTTACTATGCTTTATCAATTTTTTATTTATATAATATTTATGAAAATTTGTACTCCAATTGTCAGGTAAAATAAAATAAAATACAAAACCCAGAATTTTAACATAAAAATAGCTTATTTTTGAATACGGTAGTCATTATTACCATGAAGACAAATCCAGAAGTCAAATTTTTTTTTTTCAATTTAAATTATATTACATTAGCTTTAATTTAAGGTATATATAAAAGTGTCAGTCTTTCAAGAACATTTTCAAAAGTTAAGTTGAAAAAGTTAATTTTTTGTAAAAAAGTTACCATTTTTAAACTCTTCCTGTGGGCTGTTAAAGGGTCAAATGTTCACAAAAATATATAAAATGATAGGTTAATACCTAAGGTATTTATAAAAAAAAAAATTATATTGATTTGGTCATTTTTAAAACAGTTATGGCAATTTTAAGTAAAAAAAATTGAAAAATATCGAAAATTAGCGATTTTTCAATTTGTAATTTTTTGGGGGATTTCCCCCGTTTACGGGGAACGAGGTAATTTTTTTTAATTTTTGAGAGTACTGTTCATCGTATTGTTCATCAAAATCAGTCCAGCGAGAGCTGAGATTGAGAGTTCACAGACACAAAAAAAAAAGTGAAAAATAAAAAAAAAAAAATACATCATAGTAAAATTAATACCTTATCAGCTTCGCATCAAAGCTAAAAATTGGGTATTCAACATTAGTAAAACCATTTATTTCTATTTATATATAGAATCGATTTTTTCTCAAAGAATCTAGATAAAAATTTAATTAAATATAAAATAATATTACTATTAATAATTCTAACATAGAATACGAATAAATTGATAAATTTTTGATACAATTAACATTTCTTTGTATTATATTTTTTAAAAATACATTCACTTTTTGATTTATATATTAAAATTATTTTTTTAATTATTTGTTTTAATAATAAAAACAATTAAAAATATGTTTTTTTTTAATTTTAAGTTATTTGAAATATAAATATAGCCAATTTATAAAATTTTTCTAACAAAAATGATAAATGGGTAGTTAACAATCTTAGAACGAGTAATTTTTGAGTTACAAGCATATTTTAATACATTAATGATAGATATGAAATATATAAATATAGATAACATGGGTGGAGTATGCGTTATAAATAAACACCAATAAGAACTGTACTCACTTGCACTACATACCCAATCTTATTATATAATAGAACAAGGAAAAAAACGCTTTTCTGGGAAAATTACTTAGCGTGCTCGGATTTTCAAAAATTTTTTTTTCAACGAAAGTACTCGGTCACCAGACTCCGGGAAAATTATTGGCGAAGGTCGGAAAATTTTTGCCGCTCGCCCGCGAGCGTTTTAAAATTTCGACCGTTTTCGAGAAAAACGCTCGCTGACGCCAGCGTTTTACGACTTAAGGTTTGAAATTTTCATCAGACCCGCCCAATGACATTCCTGAGATATGATAAAAAAATCAATTCAATCCGTTCATTTTTCACATTTTACGAGCTTTTTTTTTAAGTCCACGCGCATGGTTTTATTATGCGCAGTGATTCATTTCTGCTGATACGTATTATGAACCTTAATTATATGGTGTATTATGTATTATTATTAAGACACTATTTTGCAATTGCCCTATTTTTATCAAGGAATAATTTTCTTTTTTCACATATATGATGTATGAGACTATGAGTTTATCTTTTGAATTGGGGTTCATCTATGATAACTATGATGTTCATCGTTAAATCGCAGTTACTAATATATTTATCAAAATTAAATTTATATTTTTATTTTTAATATTAATTTTATTTTAATATTAATTTTAATTTAAATTTACAGTGTGCCACTTATAATAACCTGCTAAATTTTTTTTTAATTATTCTATAATATAAAAACAATTATTATAATTAGATTATTAATAATTTTTGTGTATAACAGGGGTGTATTTAAGAGAGATTGGCCCCTCCTTGAACAAGCGCTAGCAATATTTTTTTAGGCAACTTCTAATATATAAGGACTGAATGTCCTTTTTTTTTCATCAGTACTTTAATTTTAGCAAAAAAATTTCTATAACATGTTTAACAAAGTAAAAAATATTAAATTTCCTCCTAAAATAATTTTTGAATAGGCCTAAAGGGAATACCTCATTAAGAGGCTTCAACCTTATACCCAATACATTTTACTATATTCTCTTTTTGAATTTTCCTGATTTTAATAATAACATTTTTAGGTATAGTTTTCACTGATTCTGAAGTAATATTTTTCTGAAAAACACTTATCGTGCCCGGCGTAGCCGGGTACTTCTACCGGAATCAGTGGCCTACTTATGATGACGGCCCGAAGAGACTTACGCGCCGAAGGCGCGTAAGGCTCGAAGGGCCCCGGGTCTGGGCCGGAGCCCCAGCTAGGCGGAGCCTAGTCAATATATTAAAAAGATTGTAACTCAATAATTACTCGATTTAAATTATATATAAACTAGATTATCAATTTTTAAAACTTTTTTGTTAGAATAATTCTATAAATTGGTTATTTTAATACTTCAAAAAATTTTAAGATTAAAAATAAATTAATTTTTTTATTATTTAAAACAAAAAATATAAAATTAAAATAGTTTAAGAATACAAAAAGTATTTAAAAAAATTTAAAACCAATTATTTCTATTTACATATAAAATAAACCTTTTCTTAAAAAATCTAGATAAAAATTTAATTGAATATAAAATATTATTACCATTAATAATTCCAACATGGAATATGAATAAATTGATAGACAAGATAAATAAATTCTGAAATTAAAGTAATATTATATATTCATAAAATGAACTTAAAATGTTTACAAAACATACCATTTTATAACTTAATCTTATATTAATTTTATTTTCTACTTAGAATTATAATATAAACCAATATGAATAATATTAATATTAATGATAAACTGGTAATTTTTTTGAATTTATACAGAATAGACTTTGTGAAAGGATCTATAATTTATATAATCATTTTTCCAACAAATTTATTTTTGATATAATAGTTATTTACTTAAGATTTTTTAAATAGCATACAAATTATACAAAAACAATCTTATACAGCTGTATTACAATATGATTATGATGTGTACAAAAATATTAAATTTTCTTTATTAAACTATTTTAGATTCTATTTACTTAATACAAATTTAAAAAGACATAAGACATAAACGAGATGATGAAACAATTGGTAAATTTAGAATTATTCAAAACTATTTATACAGATGAAACATCAATGTTTGTATAAAAAGAACTGATCACTTGTGACTAATTAATGAAATAAAATTAAAACTATATAAAAAATATTATTAATTTAAAAAACTAAAAAATTTTAAACTCAAAAGCTACAAAAAAAATCTATTTTAAATAAAAGTGTCATTATTTCCGGAATATTTTCAAAAATTAAGAAAACTTAACTGTTGTGCACAAAAAGTGTTTTTTTGAATTCCTCCTGCGGGCAGGTTTAGAGTAAGATTTTCAAAAATATTATATCAAATGAAAGAAAAATATCTAAGGTTTCAATGTAAAATAAATAATTTTAATTTGTTCATTTTTCAAAAAGTTATAGCAGTTTTAAGTATTCAAATATTTTATGTTAAACAGTGATTTTTACATAAGTTTCGTTAAACTTTCGTTTAAAGAACGGAGTATTTCCGGAACATTTTCAAAAGTTAAGTTTAATAAATTCCACTTTTTATACGTATTTTTCAAGTTTTGAAAGTCATTTGTATAAAGGAAAATTGTTCAATTTAAATAAAAAGTATGTTAAATGAAAGAGGTATTATATACCTATAAGAGGTATAATATATAATATAATAATAAATTATATATATTCTGCAAGTAATTAAGTGGAATTTGGTAAAAAAAATTACTCTATATAGTTTGTAAGATAGGAAACTACATTTTGGAAATATCCTCTGCGTGTATAACCACCGGCAATAAAGGATAGTAAAAGGTGTTATTAATTAATACTTAATATATATTAACGAGGTTAATTGTGTTTGCGCCAGTCAAGGCTTTACGCTGAGAAACACTGGGCCACCACAGTTTTGTTGATTATATTTTGAATATAGATAAATATATTCTTATAATTATATTTTGTCAAGTTCAAAGTGAATTTTAAGAATATTAATATTGACTATAGGGAATTCATTGAAAATATTATTAGTAAAAACATAGTATAATAACAAAAAAAAAACCAGCACAGTGAGGTCGTGGCATAGTTGGGTCCAGTATAGATGATATCTGACAGTGATTAAAATCACTATCATAAAAAATGCTTCGATGCAAATCTATAGTGTTTAATTTTTAAAAATTGTTGGATTATTCCAAAAGCTACATGATCTGCTATTTCCTTATTAATATCCTAAATGAAAAAGGGATTATTAAAAAATATTATTTCTCATAAAAAAATTGTGTTGATCCATACACATTTCAATAAGTTATAGCATTATAAAGTTAAAAATGTAAAAAATAAAATCGAGAATTTTCACACGAAAATAGAATTTGGTAGCCATTTTTACCGTGAAGACAAAATAAAGTCCGAAATTTTTTTTTCCATAAGAAAGTATATTACATTAGCTTTAATCTAAGATATATATAAAAGTGTCAGTATTTCCGGAACACTTTCAAAAGTTAAGTTGAAAAATTAAATTTTTTGTAAAAAATTTGTCATTTTAAATCCCCCCCTGTGGGCTGGTAAAGAGTTAAATTTATAAAAAAAATATACCAAATGATAGGTAAAGACATAATGCATCTAAAAAAAGAAGTTATGTTGATTTGTTCATTTTTGAAAAAGTTATGGCAGTTTTAAGAAAAAAAAATTGAAAAAATTTCGAAAATTAGCGATTTTTAAATTATTAACTTTTTTGGAGATTTCCCCCATTTCCAGGGAAATGGGAGAAATTTTAAATTTATACGCCCTGTTTCCCCTCCTATGTTATTTAATTATTTTTTTAGTTAATTATAATTTTATATCATAATTTTTGAATATTGTTCCAATTATAAAGGACCTTATTTAGAGGGATGATAAAGGTGATTACACATTTTATAAATATTTCACCAAAAATTACAAAATTAAATTTTTGTAACTCATTAGCTTTTAGTTACAAGTCTCTCATAAAATCCTATGATAATTCAGTTTACTTTCACTTTTTATTTTTCAATAATATTAACTTATGAAACATTCTGAAAGTATTTGTTTAATATAAATATTTAACATTAAATTCTATATAACTTTATATATCGAATTGTTCAGTTGCTATGTGGAAAAATTTTAAATTTTTATAACTCAACTATTAAAATACAATTTATTATCAAAAAAAAAAAAAAAATGTATACATATAAATATATTTATGTACATGATTATATCGTTAGTAACTATTTCAAAAATATCCCCTAAATGATAGACTTTCTACAATATTGTTCTGATAATGATCTAAAAAAAAAAAAAAAAAAAAAACAAATTAACTATACTAATTATCATATTAATTATATTACTGGATTTATAGATATTAAATTATTACTTTTTATTTTTATTAAAAGTTTAAAAATTAATTATATGTGCAGCTCAATTATATGTATAGTTCATACATATATGGTGTTTTAGAACGATTATTTTATCTCGTACTCACTATACTCTGTTTTACTCCTAGTTATTATTAAACCCTTTTAATCAAGATTTGATCTTCATACTTATAACCTTTGATTAATTCCATCCTTAGACCTTTTTTCTCTTACATTTGCAAGTCTATAGATTTCTTTCTTGCCTTCCTTTATTTCTAGTCTATCATACAACTCATTATACCTCTTAAACTTCGCCTTACTTACTGCATACTTGATTTCTTTGCAAAAGCGTTTATACTCCATCCAATTTTCTATCTTTTTGCTCTTTTGTCATACATTAAATTGCTTTTTCTTACTTTCTATGGTTTTTTGAACGTCCTCATCCCACCATCAGGTGTCCTTGTTTCCTGCCCGTTTTCTACTCCTACTCTTACCAACAATTTCCTTTGCAGTATTCTTTACACAACTAACAAATCTATTCCACGCATAATTTTATCTCCCTCGACATTCCACATAGTTCCCTCTTTTACCACTTTTAAAAAGTTCTTTTTCATTTTCCCCTTTCAATTTCTACCATAGGATCCTCGATTTTTCTCTTGTGTTCTTTCTGTTTTTGTAAACTGTGTTCCCACTACACCACAATTTTATTACCATCAGTCTATGTTGTGTAGTTACAATTTCGCTTGGTATAACTTTACAATCTTTTATTCGCTTTACGCTCTTTCTCTATTTTACATAACATAATCGATCTGTGATCTATTATTCCCACTCTTATAAGTAATATAATGTTCTTTCCTCTTTCTTAAATAAATATTAACCACAGCAAGATCATAATATACTTCGAAATCCAGGAGTCCTTCTCCAGCCTCATTCTTCCCACTAAAACATACTCTCCATGTACTCTTTCATATCCTCTCCTCTAATTACCTACATGTCCATTCATATCTGCACCTATCACCGCATCCATCTCTCTCCAAAACACTTCCTTGTCCATTTCATTACATGCTACTTGTGGTGCATAAGCACTTATTACATTCAACACTTTTTCCTTGAAAATTACTTTACTTTTGATCTCCCAATACATTACTATCCCTACACCATTTTTTGTATTAGACTTACCTGAGTATATTATTTTATAACTCTCACCTATTTCCCTGGTTTTCTCTCCCTTCCACTAAGTCTCCTGCATACACTTAATGGTAACTTTTCTCCTCTTTAATACTTCTACTAATTTTCGACATCTGCCAGTTAATATTCCAACATTCCACGTACGTATTCTTAATTTTAATGTATTCAATTATAAAAATAATAATGTGTCGTAAGTTTAAACCTCGAGAAAAAAAATAATATTTAAATTATTTATTATAAAAAAAAAAACATTGTCTTACGCTAAGTTAATATTATATATTGTACTGTAATATTAACTTAATTTTAATAAATTTTTACTTACTATTCGTTTGACCCACACGGCAAACTTTACCTAAATATAATAATAATATTATGTTATCAAATCCAAAATGCTTAGGGAAATTGCCCTTATTTAATGCGAGGAAAACATCTAGAAACACCGCGAAAACGACACATGCCGACGAACATTCATATATTTATGTACCGGTTATTAGGTAAAATTAAAACTATATTAAAAATATTATTAATTTAAAAAACTAAAAAATATTAAACTCAAAGCCACAAAAAAATTAATGAAAAGTCGCGGATACGTATTTCGGAAACAATGTAACCATTATCAACGCTAAACACATACTGACACCCCGACTATAAAACTCCCTTATATACCCCTAGTGACTTTATCACCTAGTGACGTCATCACTAAGTAATATTATCACATTTATTAGGTTATTAGATTATTAGGTCTGGTCATCATCCACTGACTAACAACGTGTCGAATACATTAGAATGTTCGTGACTGTGCGACGCCATCGCGGCACAACGGAATCGTTCGAGAATAATCCCGTCGTATACGCTCCTTCCTTAACGATATCAATGCGTGTATGTATTTATTAAATAATAACTATAGTCTAATAGAGCACGTTAGTATAAGAAATATTAATAAATTACATTATATGCACTAATGTATTTGGCAGATTTATAATTATCCATCAACCATATTATAATACCACAATAAAAAGTCGATATTGCTTAAAAGTCAATGAAAACTATTATTTCTTAAACAAAAAACATACTACATAGGCTACTTATAGTTGGAACTATAAAATACTATTCAGTTAATAATATTA
The DNA here is from genome assembly GCF_025091365.1 of Daktulosphaira vitifoliae. Taxonomy (NCBI): domain Eukaryota; kingdom Metazoa; phylum Arthropoda; class Insecta; order Hemiptera; family Phylloxeridae; genus Daktulosphaira; species Daktulosphaira vitifoliae. Next base: position 58,143,124 of record NW_026099572.1, read on the forward strand.
GACGAAAATACTTCAATGATAGTCTGATTTAATAAGAATAATATTAAATTTATTGAAAACAAAAATTATTTTTAAGGGTAGTTTTTAGGGATAACTTTTAACGTTGAAATGATAACCTATTTTTATTTTTATGGTATTAGAATAGAATAAATAAAATTTTTAGTTATAGGCGAGAGGTAGTAGACATAATAGATTTTATTAGTGAATTATAGTAAACATAAAGCGTCGAAAACATTACCATATTCCTCACCTTTTATAAATATTTAAATGCTAATTTTTCAAAATAATATAAAAACGAGTTAGTTGTTATTTTGTTAATTCTCCATTGTATATAAAAACAGTAATAGATTCTCATTTAACTTTCGAATTTTACTCCTAAGAACAACCCTTAGAAGTAATATTTTTGCAGTAAGTATGATATTGTCATTACCTTACAATAATAAAATAAATATTATTCAGTACTTATAAATTGACTAAATTGTATCAGAGTGTTTAACTTGGGACAGTTAAATATTTTACCGATATTTCAAATTTAAGAGAACATGATATTATTAACTATAAATTCAGACATTAGAAATTAATTCGTAATATAAATCTCTAATGTAAATTCAAAATTTGATACATTTTTAATCATTTGATAACTAAACAAGTTATCTGTCACGTTATTTTTTTATTTATTTAATAAAATGTCATAGAGAATTATAGATATATTTACAAGAGTGTATTTTAGTGCTGTAAGAAANAGAATTATAGATATATTTACGAGAGTGTATTTTAGTGCTGTAAGAAATTTCTAGATACCATGTACATATATAATTTGCTTAAATTACCATTATTTTCTTTGATTATACTTCGGCATGTTGGACATGTTAATGCACCAGAACCTTCTAACCATTGGTCTATACATGATTTACAAAACTTATGATTACATGTAGTCACTTTAAAATCATCGTTTACTTCGTGTAAACAAATAGCGCAAATTTCAACATCTACGTAACAAAATAAAAAGTGAAATATTACGATATTAATTTAAAATTAATACGTTAATATAAACGATATTGATTGTTATCAATTTTATCATTTTGAATGCAGATATACGGGGCAACATTTTCTCAAGTTTGCATGTGGGCTTTTATTGGCCTGTAACAACGTGGTTTGCAGCTTATATAATGACTAACTATAATAGCAAGGGTCGTTACAACCTAGGCAAGGTGTTGTACTATAGGATATAATTACCGAAGCATAGGTGAAATTTAATTTTAAGTTAATTAAAATACTAATTTAATTTGAGTTAATTTGTCGTCAAATGTAAATTATTATAAGAAATGGTGGTTTATTAACCACAGATATATTAATTGAACTATTGTATGTGTTGTATATGTAAAAAATACCGCATGTTTGTTTAGGTTAAAGAACAAAAATAAAATATACGCGTGTACTTAAGCTACTCGCCGAATAAATAAATATTATAGTAAAGATTAATATAGAAATTCAATTTAACTATTGAAAAATAATATTAAGTTAAACATGGGGGGCAAAAGTACTTATGTATCAAAAACCATGTCTACAAATATAAGCTTATAACAAAAATGTTTAAACAAAATCAAATAATATAATAATCATCATGAACAGTATTGGAACTCATCGGTTAATGCTTCGATGGTGGGAACATATTGGTTTTACGTTATGTTTTCTATTTTAATGTAAATAACTCAATTTTAATTATATTAGTTCCAACAAAACAAATAAATTAGCTTCTATGAAGATCTTAAGTTTATTATAATTACCGTTTGTAGAACTCTCTTCAATTTCTATTGGTAAACAATGACATACTGTAATAGAGTAAAACAAATTCAGTTTTTATAAATACATCTACAAAACTTATAAAAAAATTTAAATAGTTTAAGAATACAAAAATTATTAAAAAAAATTTAAAACCAATTATTTCTATTTACATATAAAATCAACCTTTTCTTAAAAAATCTAGATAAAAATTTAATTGAATATAAAATATTATTACCATTAATAATTCCAACATAGAATATGAATAAATTGATAGACAAGATAAATAAATTCTGAAATTAAAGTAATATATTATATTTATAAAATAAACTTAAAATGTTTACAAAACATACCATTTTATAACTTAATCTTCTATTGATAATATTTTCTACTTAAAATTATAAAATAGACCAATCTGAATAATTTAAGTATTAAGACAAAACTGAAAATTTTTTTGAATTTATACATACTAGTATTCGTTAAAGGATTTACAATTTATATACTCTTATCTTTGTTCCAACAAATTTATTTTTGATTTATGATAATAGCTATTTACTTATAATCTGTTAAATGACAAACAAATAATACAAAAATATAGTATACAGCTGTATTACAATATGGTTGTCATGTAAAAAATATTAAATTTTCTTTATTAAACTATTTTAGATTCTATTTACTTAATACAAATTTAAAAAGACCAAAACGAGATGATGAAATAATTGGTAATGTTAGAATTATTCAAAACTATTTATACAGATGAAACGTCAATGATTTTATAAATGAGTATAATAAAAATTATCAATATAAAATCTAGTGCGTTATTTGTTTGAATAAAATAATAAAGAACTTTTAGAAATAAATCTAACTTAGAACTTTTTGTTTTAAAATCTATCACGACCTCCTCTAAAAAAAGAATTATTTTAACTTAACGCACTTTGGGACGGTTAGTCCAATCGCCACAGAAAAGTTTGACGACTCCAATTATTTAACTAATCTCTCACATAGCAAACGCAGCAGCTATGACGACAATAATACGAAGGCCATGGCTATGTACTTATTTATTTAATTTAATTAAATTCTTATACTCATAAACAAATAGTGTAGATTGTATCTCAATTATTTTTGTCAAGTTATTAAAATTTGTTTTATATAAATATTTTTTGACTAATTTATGGTAAATTACCCACTAACATTATTGATTGAGAAATAAAAATAAAAATATTATTATTCTATGGAATAATTTAATCATGTGGTGCAAAAGTTGATAAAAAACAAATTAATTTAAACAGTTTAACCACTAGTTCCCAACTGTTAATTAATTAAAATCTTTACTTTGTCTCATGAAAATCGTGTGTCAAGTATGACAGAAAACAGTTTTAGTTTGAAAAATAACCCTTAACATAAAATTTTAATGATTTTTTTTATATTCTTAATTGAGAAATGATCCTTTTATCAATTAATTTCCAGTATTTAAATCTTTAAAATTAATAATATTATTAACAATTATTAATTGAATCTTTACTGGATCTGTTTCATTCTTAAAATGTTAAAAGTTAGTAAAATGTTAAATAGAAACCTTTGTGAAGTCATGTTGATTAACAATTCAAGAACCGATTTCATTTAGGTGGTGTTACAACCCTTGCAATAGGCGTTCTCACTGAGAGCTATGGGGAATAGCACACCCTTTTTTTTTTTTTTTCCACACCGCCAGCATGTTGTGGACCGCCCTGGAACTACCGTGAGGTATTGCTTCAGGGCGAAATAGCAGGGGAATAGCACACCCCACTGGAATAAACCCAACTAAATCCAATCATTACATGTATCCCCTTTTGTCTTTAATTGATAATCGTATTTTTAGTAATGATGATAATTTTTAAATTAATTTATCTTTTGTTCGTGGTTAACGAAATTTTATAAATTTTTCATTAAATACCTTTAGGTTTATAATAAAATTTTAAATACTTTAAGAAAATTATTAATATATAAAATAGTTTGAAAAATATATGGTTCAACATTAAATTTCTTCAACTAATAATATGTGTGTAATAACCACGTAAGTTTTTTTGTAATGATCTCGATACAATTGATAGAAAAATACTCCGAAATATATGAGACTTGGACAAGTGACTGTACAGTGTCATACAGGCATTCGTAAATAAATTCTATTAAAAAAATATTAAAATAAAATTTCAAGTTTTAAAAATATTAAAATTATATTAAAAGTATAGGTATTATATTATAAATTCTATTTTTTTCGATATCTGTCGACATCATCATCTACCATAGACGTTCAATAAATAATTCTCATACTTTTATAAATATCATTGATATTTAATACATAATTATCAAATCAAGTGATCGCACAATCAATTAATCTGATTAAATTACAAATGCCGGAGGGAAGGGCTACGTCTCCAAAAATGTTGAAATCTGTTTTGATACATAACAAAAAATTTGGAAGTGAAAAATTGTATAAATCCATTCCAAAAAATGTAACCACCCTATGCTTATATTTTTTCTAACTTGCTATTCTTTACATTAATTTAACTTATTAGTTTATTAAGTTTATTCAATTTAAATTTTAACCCATTAAAAAAAAAAATGGACTAAAATTGATTATAACAAGTTTAATAAACATTTATGTTTAAATAACAGCAAACCCTAGCCTTGTTATTATTTGTCATTTTGCCTTTTTGGAATTTAATATTTTCAACAGCAGCTGTTATTTACATGAATTATATATAATCATATATCTACAACTGGGACACTTTACCAAATAGCTGCATGAGCTGGATCAGGTTTCTAAAATTTTCTTGATGGCCTGATTGGTCATTGGAAGGAATATTTTTTTTAAAGGACTGGGCCGGCGCTCCAAAATTATATCTTAGAGCCGTACCGGGCTTTATAAAATACATTAAGGCCCGGACTTAGCTTTGTAAATGTATTATACCTAAATGTTATAACTTAAATTTGATAAGTATATTTTTATAATAATGGAGTTATAAACAGTATCATGGTAAATGGTTAGATTGCAAAAGTTTCTGTTAAATCCGCTAATTATGTTGACAATATTAAAGAACTATTCTCTTTTATCAACATTGTGGCTAATATTTCGACTCAATAAACGGAAATCTCGAAATTGAGTTTGGGGGTTGTGTACGTCGACTTTATCTCCTAAAACCGTGCTATACACATTAAAATTAATTTTTGTTCTGTTAACTACACTGACCCTTAACATGTTATTAGTTGTAGCATTGTTATTACAGGTGATAATAATAACAATAATATTAATAACACGATATTTTCATCAAAAAACCAAGCAAGCAAGTTACAGAGAAAAGATTTAAAAAATTAGAAACTTATTAATTAGGAGTTAAAATAGTTATTTTTATAGGAAATATTTTTTTATAATAAGCTAATGAAAATAAAAATGTTCTATCTACCTAATATTGCATTTATATAACAAAAAATGTCCTATAACTTAATTATAAAAATTCTTTATAACAATATTCTAACTACCTAATAGATTTTAGATAGCAGTATAGATTATTTATTTAAATTCTATTTTATTTATAAGTTCTATACATGGACCTTTTTTATCTTCATTGAAATTTGTTAGTATTTTCTTATTTACTCAATCTTCAATTGACGAAAAATAAGTACTCTAGATTCGTTGAATTTAGAAATTTTTTTTTCCAAAAATGATGTGTTCTTAAAATAATTTAGCCAAAAAACGTTCTTAATGTTTTAATGTGTGATTCAATTCAGTTTCATTTGTTATCAAAAAAAAAAATTACATAAAATTTAATAAATAATATTGTTATTGCCAGAGGTGGCTCTCATGCATTCCCATTGACCATAATATTTATTTCTAAAATATAGTGATAATAAAAAAAATCCACAATATGGATTTTTGTAAATATTTTTATTAATGCCCCAACAAGAAATTGTAACAATTCTGTAGATAAATAATTAGAATTAGAGCTCATAACTTATACCTCTAAACATTTACTTTTAAGAGCATTGTTAAGACTTACAAAAAATTAAAGCCCTTAAATATTCTTTCCTTATACTAATACAACAGTAATTATTGTATACAACGTCGTATTACTCTGTATGATTACGATAAATAACAATTTTAAAAATAAATTAAAAGTTTGTTAGATGAAAAATGAAATAATATTGCATCATAATTGTTTGCGCAACAAAACTCTTTATTCTACAGTTGTTTCTTAAAAAATAGTTAACAAATTAATAATGTCTAAATGATATTTAAGAATTATTTATTTATTAGATATATGTATATTTTAAAAACATAATTTACTTTGAAATGTACATTACGTGATAAAATATTCATACAAGTTTTAAAAGTGAATTATTATATGTAATTAATTTTATTAATCACTGTTAAAAAAAAAAGAGTTGTAAAATTTGTTATTCTCAGAATAACATTGACTAGTAAAAAAATGTAAACATTTTAATTTACTAAGTAAAAATGAACATTTTTTTTTTACTAGTACTTTTTTTAAATAAGAATAAAAATGTATTGGGCAATGCCAAGGCAGGATGTGTTTATACCGAATATTATACCAAACAGGGTGAACTAAAGAAATTATTAATATCCAATTTAATATTATAGTTAGTTTGTATTTAGAATTGCTTTAAATTTTACTCGTATTGACCCACAATCAATAAAATTGTGTATTTATAAATTTGTCTATTGTAAACAAATTTATTCTATGAAAAAAAATAAAAAACTTATAGTGAATAATGATATCCAAACTGACTGCTTTATTTTAGGAAAATAACTTGCAACAAAAAAATAAATAAATAAGAAATATAGAAAGGGGATAGCTGCTTCCTTAACTTGATTCTTGCGAATGACCGTCGTTGAAACTACGGGCAACCCTCATGCCCTCTCAGCCCGGCAGGTAGCACTGATCCCATTTGACTTCACGCTAGGTAGTTATCCAACTGGTCCGAACAACTTGCCTCTAGTTCGCGTGACGACATTTGTAATTTTTAATAAATATTTTAATTTTGTTAAGCCGAATGCATGTTACGACGGCGTTTAATATCTATAATACTGTGATAAGGTGTTGTAATTTATTTTTGTGCGTGCAAGATAGTCCGCTGTGTACTACTTCGAATCGGCTCATGGACGGCATTTGCACTGCTCACCACCTGCATTGTTGCCTTTGATAAATATAATTATTTACACCGAACTGTCGAGTCAAGCATCAGTAATTTTTTCTGAAATTAGCTGTCGTCGGAGCTGGTAAATTAATTTTCATTCGTAGCAGCCGTGCACCGTGCTCTTCAGCGGTTATGCCGTGCTTGATGGTCACGGGTACCCAAATACATTCATCGTATTCTCTAATTATAAGTGCTGTACGTGTAATAATTGTTTTAGTTAAGTCTGATTTTATTTTATTTTCTCTTTGTTTCCTTTATTTTATAGATGAGGTTTTTTGTCACATATTAACTTATTTTTTTTTTAATTAATGAGTTCCCTTAATTGAACCTAACACAAACTCTTTTTCTCTCGTATTTCACCTTCAATGAACTCGTGTATTTAGGATTTCTTCCTCTTCAAAAGTCCTACCTCTAGTTTATAAAATACGGTTAACGGTTGCATATGATCATCCAAATTAATTATGGTTATGTGACAACTTGTCATGGTATTTCGCTATACATTAACTCTACACCCAAAGAAAAACCTCAATCTATTTTGATAGAGAAATTTTATCAAGGGTTTACGATAATGTTTTATTAATACGAACAAAATAATTATTCTTATAAATAATTATTGTTCAAGACAAGAAAAAAAATTATCATATTGATAAATATATCATAGTTTCAATAGTAATGATATATTTATCAAATTGAACAATGAATTTATTATATAGATCGAGGTTTATCTCTGGGTGTATCAATAACTCAACGGACTTCAGTTACAGATTTCATTATGTTATAAGTCTACAGTTATTTCTATATTAAATATTATTTTGACATGGTCAATTACGAAAAATATTTTTCATTTCATTAGTATTTAATCGTAGCTTAATTCAATCATGACATAAAAATTGAACAACATAGATTTTTCTATTCTTATTTTATTTAAAAATATAAAATTAACTTCTATGTTTAATTTTTATTTAAAAATTCTACTTTGGTCTGACAATATATTGTCTCGCCCACTAGGGCGAGAAAACCCGAAAACTTATTTTTTTTATAATGCCATGAAAGTCACAAAATTTATCCGTTGTGACCAAAATTGGATTTATCATTATTTTGCAACTTTTCAATATTAGAATTGGTATCGGTATTGCCAAGAATAAATAAAATTAATAAATTAATATTAAAAAAATAAATACAAAAATCATAAAAAAAAAAAAAATGATATTTATATATATTATATGTATATGTTACAGGTAAAGTACAAAAGTATGGTTAAAGTTCACATTATCCGGGTAATGTGAACACTACCTGTACCAATTGGATAAAGTAAAAATATTATTTATAAAAACGTTTATTTCGTATATTACTGGGGTATTTTATACATTGTCTACGACTGAGTGATTATAGTACTTTGATATAATGTATAGGATAAAATAACGATTGTAGATAATTGTTTTTGATGAAACACACGGATTAATATTTAGTAGACACAGTTCGAGTTCAACTACCAGAAGTAAAGGCGATTCACAGATTGCACTCTCTGTAACATATATATAATTTGCTATTAATTTAAATGCTACTAGATAGTTATGAATTTAGAAACTCTTCGTTTGAAGATACATTTCATTATTGTGTATTATATTTTGTAATTTATGTAATTCTTAGACGTTAATAAGGTGGTCTCAAATTAAAAATATATAACAAAATGTTTATAAACAGATGAGTTACAAAGATATGACTACAAGATATAACTAGTGATTAAATATCATTTCGATTTATTATTTTTTTTTTAACAATTTTTGCATTTTTAAAATATATTTAAAACATATTTAACCATACCTTTTTGAAAAATATGGAGTTCATAATGACAAAACCCAGCACAGTGGAATCGCGGCACAGTGGTGGCGTGGCATAGTTGAATCAAGTATAATGATATCTGACAGTGATTAAAATCACTATCAAAAATAAACGCTTCGATGCAAATCTTTAGATAGTGTTTAATTTAAAAAAAATTGGTGTTTTATTCCAAAAGCTACTTGATCTGCTGGTTCCTTATTAATATCTCGATTAAGATAAAGTATGTCGAATGAAAAAGGGTTTATTAAAAAATATTATTTCTCATAAAAAAATTGTGTGGTTACATACACTTTTCAATAAGTTATAGCATTATAAAGTTAAATATAATATAAAAAATAAAATCGAGAATTTTCACACGAAAATAGCATT